>NW_027141343.1:1323333-1654166 GCF_036365525.1 Heterodontus francisci
TATCTCCCAGAAATGTTGGGGAACATAGGGTCTAGTGAGAAGGAGGAACTGTATGAAATCAGTATTAGTAGGGAATGTTTGGGAAATTGATGGGATTGAAGGCCGATAAATCCCCAGGGCCTGATAATCTACATCCCAGAGTACTTAAGGAAGTGGCCCTTGAAATAGCAGATGCATTTCTGGTCTTTTTTCAAAATTCTATCGACTCTGGAACAGTTCCAATGGATTGGACGGTAGTTAATGTAACTCCATTATTTAAAAAAAGAGGCAGAAAGAAAACAGCGAATTATATACCGGTTAGCCTGACATCAGTCGTGGGGAAAATGCTGGAGTCCATTAGAAAAGATGTAATAGCAGAGTGCAATAATAACTCGTCTCCACTCCTAGTATTTCTGAATCCCACACATTCACTATAATGTGAACAATTATTTCCTGTTGTGTCTCTCTCAGATTTGTAAACTTCACTGCATTGGAGTGAGGTGACATCTACTGGCGGGAAGCAAGAACTGCAATCAAGCAGCAGAACCTCCACAGTCTGTCAGGGTGAAAGAAACATTGCAATGGGAGGATGCAGCGATGTGGTTTGATTGGGTAAATGGAGACATGATTCCACTTGTGGTGGTGTCTGAAGCAAAGGCCAGAAATACAAAATTGTCAGTAATAAAAGAAATGAGGAATTCATGAAAAATGTAGTAACGTAGTGAATGGTTAAAATGTGGATTGAATAGAAAGTGAGATTGGATGGACAGAAGCAGTCTGAAAGGATGGCTGAAACAAAAGGTGAGTGCCCTGAAACGTTAACTGTGTTTCTCACAGCACAGATGCTGCCAGAGCTGCTGAGCATTTCCACCACATTCTGTTTTTATTTCAGCATTTGCAGGATGTTGCTTTGATCTGAAAAAAAATGGATGATTGGCTGGGGGGTTCCAGTGAAATTCCACAGCAGCTAATAAAGCCTGACCTATCAGTGGCTCGTTGGTCTAGGGGTATGATTCTCGCTTAGGGTGTATGGTTAATTAACATGCGAGAGATCCTGGGTTTAAATCCCAGACGAGACCTGGTCTGCTGGCATTTTTAGATTAAGGTTATCTATTGGTTTCAGCCTTGCAGAAGGTGGAATTGACTTCCATACGGAGCTGGCTTGAGGACCAGACAACTGGATTCAAAGAGCTTGTCGACAAAATTGTAATTAACTAAATGTGCAGATAGCCAAGTGGGAATATAGAACATAGAACATAGAACATAGAACATACAGCACAGAACAGGCCCTTCGGCCCACAATGTTGTGCCGATCCTTTGTCCTCTGTCAAGGACAATTTAATCTATACCCCATCATTCTCCTTTATCCATATACCTATCCAAAAGCCTTTTGAAAGTCCCTAAAGTTTCTGACTCAACAACTTCCCCGGGCAAGGCATTCCATGCCTCGACCACTCTCTGGGTAAAGAACCTTCCCCTGACATCCCCCTTATATCTCCCACCCTTCACCTTAAATTTATGACCCCTTGTAACGCTTTGCTCCACCCGGGGAAAAAGTTTCTGACTGTCTACCCTATCTATTCCCCTGATCATCTTATAAACCTCTATCATGTCACCCCTCATCCTTCTCCTTTCTAATGAGAAGAGGCCTAGAATGTTCAGCCTTTCCTCGTAAGACTTATTCTCCATTCCAGGCAACATCCTGGTAAATCTCCTCTGCACCCTCTCCAAGGCTTCCACATCCTTCCTAAAATGAGGCGACCAGAACTGCACACAGTACTCCAAATGAGGCCTTACCAAGGTCCTGTACAGCTGCATCATCACCTCACGGCTCTTAAATTCAATCCCTCTGCTAATGAACGCTAACACCCCATATGCCTTCTTCACAGCCCTATCCACTTGAGTTGCAACTTTCAATGATCTATGCACATAGACCCCAAGGTCTCTCTGCTCCTCCACATGCCCAAGAACCCTACCGTTAACCCAGTATTTTGCATTCATGTTTGTCCTTCCAAAATGGACGACCTCACACTTTTCAGGGTTAAACTCCATCTGCCACTTTTCAGCCCAGCACTGCAACCTATCCACGTCCCTTTGCAGACGACAATAGCCCTCCTCGGTATCCACAACTCCACCAACCTTTGTATCATCTGCAAATTTACTGACCCACCCTTCGACTTCCTCATCCAAGTCGTTAATAAAAATCACAAACAGGAGAGGACCCAGAACTGATCCCTGCGGCACGCCACTGGTAACTGGGCTCCAGGCTGAGTATTTACCATCTAAGACCACTCTCTGCCTTCTATCGGTTAGCCAATTCTTAATCCAACTGGCCACATTCCCCACTATCCCATGCCTCCTGACTTTCTCCATAAGTCTACCATGGGGGACCTTATCAAATGCCTTACTAAAATCCATGTACACCACATCCACTGGTTTACCCTCATCCACTTGCTTGGTCACCTGCTCAAAGAATTCAATCAGGCTTGTGAGGCAAGACCTACCCCTCACAAAACCGTGCTGACTGTCCCGAATCAAGCAGTGTCTTTCCAGATGCTCAGAAATCCTATCCCTCAGCACCTTTTCCATCAACTTGCCTACCACCGAAGTAAGACTAACTGGCCTGTAATTCCCAGGGTTGTTCCTATTCCCTTTCTTGAACAGGGGCACAACATTTGCCACCCTCCAATCACCTGGTACCACCCCCGTCAGCAGAGAAGATGAAAAGATCATTGCCAGCGGCTCTGCAATTTCATCCCTTGCTTCCCATAACATCCTTGGATATACCCCGTCAGGCCCGGGAGACTTGTCTATCTTCAAGTTATTCAAAAACCCCAACACATCTTCCCTCCTAACGAGCACTTCCTCGAGCTTACCAGTCTGTTTCACACCGTCCTCTTCAGTAATACACCCCTTCTCATTCGTAAATACCGAAGAGAAGTACTCATTCAAAACCTCACTTATCTCTTCCGGCTCAACACACAGTCTCCCGCTATTGTCCTTGACCGGACCTATGGTCCCCCTGGTCATCCTCATATTTCTGACATACGCGTAAAAGGCCTTGGGGTTTTCTTTTATCCTACCCGCCAAGCATTTTTCATGCCCTCTCTTAGCTCTCCTAATCCCTTTCTTCAGATCCTTCCTGGCCATCTTGTATCCCTCCAGAGCTATGCCTGTGCCTTTTTTCCTCAACTTTATATACGCATCCTTCTTCTTCCTAACAAGACTCTCAACCTCTCTTGTCAACCACGGTTCCCTCACATGACCATCCCTTCCCTGTCTGACAGGGACATGCTTATCAATGGCCCCTACTATCTGCTCCTTGAAAAAGTTCCACATTTCGACCGTGCCCTTCCCTGCCAGCATATGCTCCCAACTTATGCTCCTCAGTTCCTGCCTGACAGCATCATATCTACCCTTCCCCCAATTGTAAACCTTGCCCTGTTGCACATACCTATCCCTCTCCATTACCACAGTGAATGCTACAAAATTGTGATCACTATCTCCAAAGTGCTCGCCCACCAACAGCTCTATCACTTGCCCTGGTTCATTACCTAGTACCAAATCCAATATTGCCTCCCCTCTGGTCGGGCAATCTACATACTGAGTCAGAAAAGCTTCCTGGACATACTGCACAAACACTACCCCATCCAAACTATTCGATCTAAAGAGTTGCCAATCAATATTTGGGAAGTTGAAATCCCCCATAATTACTACCCTGTGACTTCTGCTCCTTTCCAAAATCTGTTTCCCAATCTGCTCTTCCACCTCCCTGCTGCTATTGGGGGGCCTATAGAAAACTCCCATCAAGGTGACTGCTCCTTTCCTGTTCCTGACCTCAACCCACAGTGCCTCAGTCGGCAGATCCTCCTCGAAAATTCTTTCAGCAGTTGTTACACTATTTCTAACTAACAATGCCACCCCCCACCTCTTTTACCACCATTCCTAATCTTATGAAAACATCTATAACCAGGTACCTCCAAAAACCATTCCTCCCCCTCACCTATCCACGTTTCAGTGATGGCCACAACATCGTAGTCATAAAGTTGTTGCTGCAATTGTGACCTGACTCCAAATACAACAGGACTGGGTTCTGGACTGGAATGGAATGGAATTCTTCAGTGTTTCTGTTGTTTGGCTTGCATTGACTCATCGATTTTCTTGTTTTTCACTTTGTCGATGCCTTTGAATGATTGTGGATCCTTCTTCAGAGTGTCTTCTTTCACCAGGTCGTTCTGATCTCTGATGATGTTGATCGTAATCTGCTTCAATTCGCTGATAGTTTTGGAAGTGAGCAGATTTCCTTTGCTTGAGTCTACAACATGGAACTCAGTCTGACATGTGGACCCATGGGAGGATTTGAATGCCACCCCTGCGTTGGAGTTGCATCCATCCAATAAGAGAGCGAGTAGAAGTGACAGTTCTGTCAGTCGAACATGAGACTTTTAATGGCAGGGTTGTGAGTTTGAGTGCCATTCTGTTTTTCCCTTTTTTAAGGCTTCTTGAGCAGAGAGTACAGCGAGTGTTTGAAATGAGCAAATCTCACTTTGATTCAGGACTCTTACCTCTCTGCAGCATCTCGCTATGAAAGATTGAATTTGAACTCATTTCATTCTCAGCTCAGGGTCTGTGCGGCTCATTGGCACTTCTGGCTGTCTCCCGCTTCACAATCCATCAGTACTGAGAAAGCAATGGGGAATATTACTCACATGTTGTGTTCTTTAATTTTTTGGAAAACTTGAATGTATGTTTTTTCTTCCAAAATAAGGACACCGAACCACTGTTAATGTGGGGCTGAAATAGCTCAGTTGGGAAAGCGTTAGACTGAAAATCTAAAGATCCCTGATTCAATCCCGGGTTTCAGCAATTCCGCTTCCTTATGCGTCCCTTGCCTTGGTTCTGATTTTCCGGTTGCACAATTTACTTTGAAATTATTTACCAAACACCAGTGGATTGAATTTGAGAAACAACACAGAGTCATTTACAGCATAGAAGGTGGTCGTTTGGCCTATCACGTCCATGCTGGCTCTCCCCGGAGCAATCTAGTCAGTTCCACTCACCAGCTCGATCCCTTTCCTCCTGCAAGTTTCTTTCCTTCAAGTATCCATCCAATTTCCTTTTCAAATCATTGATTGTCTCTGCTTCCAGCACACTCGTGGGCCAAGTCATTACTACCCACAACATAAAAAAGTTCCACCTCATCAAGGATGGGAAATACTTATATCTTCTATATTTAGCTTATTCTCTATTTCTATGAGAATAAAATGGCAGTCAACATGAAAGGAAACCCAAAAATCTTCGAGCAGCATGTAAATGATAAGTGGGTAGTAAGAGGTTGAGTCGGGCCTATTAGGGACAAAAAGGATAATATAAGCTTCGAGGTGCAGGGCAATGTTAATCTGCTTAATGAATACTTTGTATCAGTGATCACTAAGGAAGTTCAATTGGACAAAATATCAGTAGAAGTGAAGAGAGTAGAGGCAATGGAGAGAGTACAAATTGAGAGAGGGAGGTACTAAAAAGGCTGGCTGTGCTTCGGGTAGATAAATCACCTGGTCCGGATGGCTTGCAGCCCAGGTTGCGAAAGGAAATGTGGATGCAGATAACGGAAGGGTTCAGTATAATCTTCCAATCTTCCCTGGATACGGGGGAGGTGCCAGAGGATAAACAGTGGCAAATGCGACGCCCTTATTCAAGAAAGGGTGTAAGGACAGTCTGGGTAACTACAGGCTAGTTAGATTAACAGCAGTGGTGGGTAAGGTTTTAGAAAGAATAATCAGGGTAAAAAATCAACAGTCACTTGGAGAGGTTTGAGTTAATTAAGGAGAGTGAGCATGGATTTATAAATGAAAGTTCATGCTTGACTAATCTAACTGCATTTTTTGATGAACTAACAGAGCAGGTTGATGAAGGGAATGCAGTGGATGTTGTTCATATGGATTTTAAGGAAGCGTTTGACAAGGTACCACATAAAAGGGTGGTTAACAAAATTGAGGTTCGTGGTGTAGGAGGGTCAGTGTACAATTGGATAGAAAATTGGTTTAAGGACAGAAAACAGCGAGTCTTATGAAATGGTTCTTTGTCAGACTGGAGGATAGTCGACAGAGGTGTTCCCCAAGGGTCAGTGCTAGAATCACTGCTTTTTTTGCTCAAGATAAATGACTTTGATCTTGGAATACAGAGTAGAATCTCAAAATATCCCGATGACAACAAACTTGGAGGAGTGGCAAACAGTGAGGATGATATGAACTGCCTGCAACAGGACAATGATAGGCTAGCAGAATGGGCAGACAGGTGGCAGATGGAATTTAACAGTGATAAATGTGAGGTGTTTTATTTTGGCAGAAGGAATAGGGAGAGGCAATATATACTTATTGGCACAGTTCTAAAGTGTGTGTTGGAATAGAGGGACTTGGGGTTCATGTGCATCAATCTTTGAAGGTGGCAAGACATATTGCGAGAGTGGTTCGCAAAGCATATGGGATCTTGGGCTTCATAAATAGAGGCATTGAGTACAAAAGCAGGGAAGTTATGCTGAACCATTATAACACTCTGATTAGGCCCCAATTGGAGTGTTGCTTCCAGTTTTGCTTACCACACTTATGAAAGAATGTGAGGGTCCTTGAGAGGATGGAGAGGAAATTCACCAGAATGGATCCAGGGATGGAGGATTTTAGTTACAAGGTTAGGTTGGAAAAGCTAGGGTTGTTCTGCCTGTATCAAACGAGAGTGAGGGAAGAATTCAGAGATGTGTTTTCGGCGATGACAGTTTTAAATAAGTTGGCAAGGAAACATTGTTCCCTTTAACTATTGGTACAAGGACTAGGGGACACAGACTGAAGGTTTTGGACAGGAGATACAGGGGGAATGTGCGGAAGAATTTTTTTACACAGTGATTGGTGATGATCTGTAACTCGCTGCCCACGAGGGCGGTGGAAATGGAAATAATCGAGGATTACAAAAGGAATTTGAATGGGCACTTGAAGGAAACAATTTTACAGTGCTATGGGGATCGAGCAGACAAGTAATAACTCGTCTCCACTCCTAGTATTTCTAAATCCCACACATTCACTATAATGTGAACAATTCTTTCCTGTTGTGTCTTTCTCAGATTTGTAAACTTCACTGTATTGGAGTGAAGTGACATCTACTGGCAATAAACAAGAACTGCCGTGATTAGATCAGCCATGATTGTAATGAATGGCAGAGCATGCTCGAGGGGCTGAATTGCCGACTACTGCTTCTAGTTCTTATGTTCATAGAATCACACAGCACAGAAGGAGGCCATTTGGCCCCATTGTGCCTCTGCTGACTCTCTAACAAAAAGATGCAATTAGTCCAACCCCCTGCCTATTTCCCCATAATCCTGGAGAATTTCACTTTGAAATATTTGTCCAATTCCTTTATGAAAGTTATAATTGAATCTGTTTCCACCACCCTGTCAGACAATTCATTCCAAATCCGAATCAGTTACTGGGTAAAAAGATCTCTCCTCACCTCCCCTTGACATTTTTGGCCAATTATTTTAAATCTATGTCCTCTGGTTACTGACCCCCAGGACATTGGAAACAGTTTCTCCCTCTCTACCGTATGAAAATCCTTCATGATTCTGAACACCTCTATTAAATCTTGCCTTAACCTTCTCTACTCTGAAGAGAACAATCCCAGCTTCAACAGCCTGTCCAGAGAACTGACACCCCTCATCTCTGGTATCATTCTAGTAAATCTCCTCTGAACTGTCTCAGAAGCTTTGATGTCCTTTCTAAAGCCTGGTGCCCAGAACTGGACACATTACTCGAGCTGAGATCGAGCCAGCGACGCCCACATCCCACGAACGAATAAAAAAACGCTCCCTAACCAGTCCCCAATTCTTAAGCATTTATAGACGCTCCCTGCCCAGTCCCCAAATCTTATTCATTAAGAAACACTCCCTGCCCAGTCTCCAATTCTTATCGATTTACAGACGCTTCCTGACCAGTACCCAATTCTTATCGATTTACAGATGCTTCCTGACCAGTACCCAAATCTTATTCATTTAGAGACGCTCCCTGCCCAGTCCCCAATTCTTATCCATTTACAGACGCTCCCTGATCAGTACCCAACTTTTATTCATTTAGAGACGCTCCCTGCCCAGTCCCTAATTCTTATCCATCTTCAGACACTCCCTGACCAGTACCCAAATCTTATTCATTTAGAGACACTCCCTGACCAGTACCCAAATTTTATTCATTTAGAGACGCTCCCTGCCCAGTCCCCAATTCTTATCCATTTACAGACGCTCCCTGACCAGTATCCAAATGTTATTCATTTGGAGACGCTCCCTGCCCAGTTCCCAATTCTTATCCATTTACAGACGCTCCCTGACCAGTACCCAAATTTTATTCATTTAGAGACGCTCCCTGCCCAGTCTCGAATTCTTCTCCATCTCCAGACGCTCCCTGCCCAGACCCCAATTCTTATCCATTTATAGACGCTCCCTGACCAGTACCCAAATTTTATTCATTTAGAGACGCTCCCTTCCCAGTCTCCAATTCTTATCCATCTCCAGACGCTCCCTGCCCAGACCCCAATTCTTATCCATTTATGGACGCGGTTTCGGGAAGCCTCACCGGGAAAAGCTTCACCGTCGCCATCCGCAGGGATACAGATGGGATTGTTCCATGTTATTGTGGCCCGGAGGCCCTGCTCCAGCTGTGTGAGCCCGCAAAGGGCGCGTTCTTCTCGCACTTTGTGAATATTCCGCTCCAACTCCGAACCCGCAGCTCCAGCGCCTGACAGAGCTGTCTCTACTGCGCCTGCGCGCCCCGCTCCTGTAACAGATTGGGCGGATTCTAGGCCGCTGAGCATTCTGGGTACCACACCTGTCATTAATGCTATTCTTTCAGCTGATCGGTTTTATTACGTACATTTCATGATCTGGTATCGTCGTGAGTGTTTGCTTTTGTACCTGTCAGTGCCTGGGAGGATAGAGTCAGCTTCACTTTGTAACCATGAGTTTCTGGTGTGAGAAAGTGGTGTTTAACTCAGTATATTTCAGTTTTTGGTCTGTGACTGTGGGTATTATTCAGTACCTGTTTGTTTCTGCTATTGCTCTGTGAGTTTCACCACATATCTTTCAACAACTTGTATGTGAGCATCAGCTTTTGTCTATATCTATCAGTTTCTGAGAAGTGAGAAAGGGTTTGATTCTATCCCTATCAGTTTCTGTTACATGCATGTGTCTTTAATCTGCACCTCCTCTGAGTGTGTCTTCGTCTCTGTACTTGTAGGTGAGTATGTGTTTTGCTTTGTATCACTCAGTCTTTGAAGTGTGAGCCTGGGTTTGTCCCTAATTTCCTTTTTACCTTGCAGATGGGATATGAAAGAAAGATTTTTGCACGTTACCTGCCAACTGCTGCTAAGTGACTGTGGGTTTCACACTGTAACTGTCAATTTCTTGTCTGGTAATGCGAAGTTTACAGTGCACCTGTCAGTTTCTAGTCTAGGACTGAGTTGGTTTTACTCTGTCCCTAGCATTCGCTGGTATGTTAGTGTGGGGTTTACATTGCACCTGTCAGTTTCTTGTATGTGAGTGTTGATTTCACTCTGAAAAGAATCATAGATCACAGAATAGTTACAGAACAAAAGGAAGCCATTCAGTTCATTGTGCTTGTGCTGCTTCTCTGCACGAGCAACTCAGCTCATGCCACAGACTCATATATTCCATGAAAATATGCACTTTTTTCACTTCAGATAATTATCTTTTACCATTTTGAAAGTCATGGTTGAATCAGCCTCCATCACACTCTCAAACAGTGCATATCAGATCTTAACCACTCGCTGTGCAAAATAAGTTTTCCCTCATGTTGCCTTTGGTTCTTTTGCCATTCACCTTAAATCGGTGTCCTCTGGTTACAGAGCCTTGAATAATATTCCCCATTGCTTTCTCAGCACTGATGGATTGTGAAGCAGGAGACAGCCAGAAGTCCCACTGAGCCGCACTGATCCCGAGCTGGGAATGAAATGAGATGAAGTTCAATCGTTCACAGCGAGATGCTGCAGAGAGATAAGAGTCCCGAATCAAAGTGAGACTTTCTCATAATTTTGCTGAATTTCATTTCAAACACTCCTTGTACTCTCTGCTCATGAAGCCTTAAAAAAGGGAAAAACAAAATGGCACTCCAACTCACCACCCTGAAATCAAAAGTTTAATGTTCGACTGACTGAACTGTCACTTCTACTCGGTCTCTTATTGGATGGATGCAACTGTATTCTTCAACGCAGGGGTGGCATTCAAATCCTCCCATGGGTCCACATGTCAGACTGAGTTCCATGTTGTAGACTCAAGCAAAGGAAATCTGCTCAGTTCCAAACCTATCAGTGAGTTGAAGCTCATTACGATCATCATCATCAGAGGTCAGAACTGCCTGGTGAAAGAAAACACCCTGAAGAAGGATCCACAATTATTCAAAGGCATCAACAAAGTCAAAAACAAGAAAATCAATGAGCCAATGCAAGCCAAACAACAGAAATGGGAAAGGTTTCCTTTCCATACCAGAACCCAGTTCTGTTGTTTTTTGGAGCCAGGCTTCAGTTAAAGTTACAACTTTATATTCCTACTTGGCTCTCTGTACATTTCATTCATTCCAATTTTGTCGACAAGCTCTTTGAATCCAGCCCTCTGGTCCTCAAGCAGGCTCCATATGGAAATCAATTCCGCCTTCTGTAAGGCTGAAACCAATCGACGACCGAAAACTAAAAAAAACAACAAAGAAGGGCTTGTCCAGGATTTGAACCCAGGATCTCTCACACATTAATTAATCACTTACCCTAAGCAAGAATCGTACCCCGAGATCAACATGCCACTGATATCAGAACTTCCTTTTAGCTCCTGTGGAATTTCACTGGCAGCCAAAGCCAATCATCCATTTTTTTTCAGATCAAAGCAACATCCTGCAAATTCTGAAATAAAAACAGAAAGTGCTGGAAATGTTCAGAAACTCTGGCAACATCTGTGGAGAGAGAAACAGAGTTAACCTTTCAGGGCGTTTACCTTTTGTTTGAGCCATCCTTTCACACTCCTTCTGTCCACCCAATCTCACTTTCTATTCTATCTAGATTCCACCCACTCACCACCTAAATACATTTGTCATGAATTCCTCATATCTTTTAATAATGACAATTTTATATTTCTGGCCTTTGCTTTGGACTCCACCACAAGTGGTATCATGTCTCCATCAACCCAATCAAACCCATTCACTATTTCCTCACATTGCAATGTTTCTTTCACCCTGACAGACGATGGAGTATCTGCTGCTTGGTTGCAGTTCTTGCTTCCTGCCAGTAGATGTCACCTCACTCCAGTACAGTGAAGTTTACAAATCTGAGAGCCACACAACAAGACAAATTGTTCACATTCCAGTGAACAAGTCCCTCTGTTCCTGCACACTCTTTAGAACTGTGCCATTAAGTATATATAGCCTCTCCCTGTTTCTTCTGCCAAAATGCATCACCTCACACTAGTCACTATTACATTCCATCTGCCACCTGTCTGCCCATTCTGCTAGCCTATCATTGTCTTGTTGCAGGCGGTTCATTTCATCCTCACTGTTTGCCACTTCTCCAAGTTTGGTTTTATCGGCATATTTTGAGATTCTGCTCTATATTCCAAGATCCAAGTCATTTATCTGTAGCAAAAAAAAGCAGTGGTTCCAACAGTGACCCTTGGGGTAGAGCACTGTATTCTGTACAATTTAGGTTTCCTTATTTTATATTTATTTAGAGATACAGCACTGAAACAGGCCCTTCAGCCTACCGAGTCTGTGCTGACCAAAAACCACCCATTTATACTCGCCCTGCAGTAATCTCATATTCCCTCCCACCTACCTGCACTGGGAGCAATTTACAACAGCCAATTTACCTATCACCTGCAAGTCTCTGGCTGCGGGAGGAAACCAAAGCACCCAGCAAAAACCCACATGGTCACAGGGAGAACTTGCAAACTCTGCACAGGCAGTAGCCAGAATCAAACCTCGGTTTTTGGAGCTGTGAGGTTGCGGTGCTAACCACTGTGCCGCCCATGACAATGCCACTACGCCATCACCTCCCCTTATCTAAGGAAGGATAGACTTGTCACAGAGGGAATGCAATGGAGACTCACCAGACTAATCCCCTTATGATGAGAGACTGCAGAAACTGGGCCCAAATTCTCTGGAGTTTCAAAGAATGAGAGGTGATCTCATTGAAACTTCCAAAATTCTTACAGGGTGTGACAGGGTAGATATGGATAGGACGTTTCCTCTGTCTAGTGAGTCTGGAAGAAGGGGACACAGTCTCAGAATAAGGACAGGCCATTTGAGACTGAGATGAGCAGGAATTTCTTTACTCAGAGGGTGGGAAATCTGTGGAATTCTTTATCCCAGAGGGCTGTGGAGGCTCAATTACTGAACATATTCAAGACAGAAATCAATAGATTTCTAAATACTACCGGGATCAAGGGATATGGAGATAGCAGGGAAAAATGGCAAAGAGGGATATGATCAGCCACGATCTGTTTGAATGGCGGAGCAGGCTCGATGAGCTGAATGGCCTAATGCCCCTATTTCCTATGATCCTATGAATCCCAATAATTTACATCAGACGTTAGACCGAGCTATGCATTACATACCAGTTCAAAAATCCCACAGAGATTAAGACTGAAAGATACAGTATCAATTCCATTACTACAAAGTGAAGGACTTGGAGCTTGCAGACCAGCCCATGTATAAGATTGAAAGTTATGTTTTCATTCATAATCATTTTCACAGAGCTAAATATTGAATACCAATCCACAACTTGCACAGGACTACCAAATAAAACCTACAACTGTAAAATACAGTTAATCCATATTTTAAATTAAACACAAGGCAAATAAATATTGATGCATCAAGAGAGCGGGAAACAGTGAAAGTGGAGTGGACAGGAGTCCAAGCATGCTGGAGTTTGGAACAAAGTGAATAGTGACATCACAGGAAAGCTGCAAGGTGACTGGTTGTGATTAACGGCTGTTAGGGAGTTACAGTAAATAGTTAGTACACCACTGTTAGGGTGGGTTTGTAAATGGCTGGGTTATAGCATTTCAACAACAGGCAGAATAAAAAGAGTATAAATTAAGTATTAATGATAAGGGACAAGTGAATCGTTGGTGAGTTTTTTGGAGTAAGGTTTATCTTAACTAGTGAACTGTATTGATTTTTAGTGGGATTTATCAGTACTAGGAAAGTTTTATTTATAATTCTAAGGTGTTGTCGTACTGTTAAGGTTTTTTTTTAGCAGTAGCAAATGGTCAACTAATGGCAGGGGTGTTTCAACCTTGAGAGTGCACCTCCTGTGATATGTGGGAGCTCCAGGATGCTTCCACTATCTTAGAGAACATTTGTGCCAGGAAGTGCTCTCAATTGTGGCAGCTTGAGCTCTGGGTTTTGGAACTTGAGTGGCAGCTGGTGACACTGCAGTGCATTCGTGAGAAGAGAGCTACATGGATAGCACGTTTATAGATGTGGTCACCCCACAGCTTAAGAGTATGCAGGGAGAGAGGGAATGGGTGATCAACAGGCAGTCAAAAAGAATCGAGTAGGTAGTGCAGGACACCCTGACTGCATGACGCTCTCCAACGGGTATTCAGTTCTGAATATGGAGGACAGTGATGCTTCCCTGGGGAGTGCAGCCAGAGCCAAGTCCATGGCACCATGGGTGACTCAGCTGCAAAGGGAGGTACAAGGAAGACTGGAAAAGCCATAGTGATAGGTGATTCAATAGTCAAGGGAACAATCAGGCATTTCTGTAGCCGCAGACATGAATCCAGGAATGGTATGTTGCCTCCCTGGTGCCAGGATCAAGGATGTCATTGAGCAGTTACAGAGCATCCTGAAAGGGGAGGGTGAACAGCCAGCAGTTGTTGTCCACATCGGAACAAACAACATAGGTAGAAATAAGGATGTTGTCCTGCAGTCAGAATTTGGGGAGTGAGGTAAGAAATTTGCAAATGGGACATCAAAAGTAATAATCTCCGGATTGCTTCCAGTGCCAAGCGCAAGTGAGTACAGGAATAGAAGAAGACAGATGAATGTGTGGCTGGAAAGATGGTGCAGGGGGAATGGCTTTAGATTCTTGGGACCGGTCAGACGGGTTGCACCTGAACAGAGCTGGGACGGAGTTCCTTGCGGGGCATTTTGCTCGAGCTGTTGGGGAGGGTTTAAATTAGTTTGGCAGGGGGATGGGGACTGGAAGGTAGAGTCAGATGGGACAAAATCAGAAATGAAAATGGAAGGCAGAGAATTAATGGATGAGTCTGGAAGACTGAGGAAACAAAGTTTAGAAAATTAAAAAAGTGTTTGGCAGTGCTCAAGTGTATCTATTTCAATGCAAGGAGTATAGCAAATAAAGCAGATGAGCTGAGGACAGATAGACAGGTGGCAGCATGAAATCATAGCTCTGAGAGAAACATGGCTTAAGGAGGGACAGGAATGGCAGCTCAACAGTCTTGGTTACAGGGTTTTCAGACGCGATAGGGAGGGAGATAAGAAAGGAGGGAGAGTGGCAATTTTTGTCAAAGCAACAGTACGGCAGCAATAGAAAGGGATTTTAACCACCCAAACATTAACTGAGATAGTTTTAGTGCAAAAGGAATTGAGGGAGCAGAATTCTTGTGATGCATTCAGGAGAAATATTTTAGCGAATATGTAGCAAGTCCAACAAGAGAGGACGCAGTTTTAGGAAATGAAGATGGGCAGGTGGAAGGAGTGGCAGTGGGAGAGCATTTTGGTGGTAGTGATCATAATTCAGTCAGTTTTAACATAATTATGGAAAGGCCAAGGATACAACAAGAGTTAGAGTTCTCAATTGGGGCAAGGCCAACTTTACTAAGCTGAGGAGTGATTTAGCGAAAGTGGACTGGAAACAGGTACTTGAAGGTAAATCAGTGTCAGAGCAATGGGAAGAATTCAAGGGGAGATTCCAGGGGTTCAGAGTCAACATGTTCCCTCAAAGAAAAAGGGTGGGAAGGCCAAATCAAGAGCCCCATGGATGTCAAGGAGCTTATGGGTATGATATGGCAGTAAAGGAAAAATTATGCCCGACACAGAGAACTCAACACTACAGAAAGCTGAGAGGTCTAAAGAATGTGGAGGGGGGAAATCAACATTGAAATTAGGAAAACTAAGAGAGGCATGAAAGAATATTGGCAATCAAAATCAAGGTAAACACAAAGATGTTTTATCAATACATTAAGAGTAAAAGGATAACTAAGGAAAGAGGAGGGCACAGAAAAGACCATCAAGGTAACCTATATGTAGGGGCAGAAGATGTTGGCATTGTTCTTAATAAATACTTTGCATCTGTCTGCACAAAAGAGGGGGACGATGCAGATATTGTAGATAAGGAAGAGGGGTGTGAAGTATTGGATATGATCAACAGAGGGAGAGAGGACATACTAATGGAATTAGCTTATTTGAAAGTTGATAAATCACTAGGGTTGGATGAAATGTACCCCAGGCTGTTAAAAGAAGCAAGAGAGGAAATAGTGGAAGGTCTGACCATCGTTTTCCAGACCTCACTGGATACAGGTGTTGTGCTGGAGGATTGGAGGACTGCTAACATTGTACCTCTGTTTAAAAAGGGAGTGAGGGCTAGACCGAATAATTACAGGCCAGTCGGTCTAACCTCAATAGTGGGAAAATTATTGGAATCTATTCAGAGAGACAGGATAAAATGTCACTTAGAAAGGCACAGATTAATCAAGGATAGTCAGCATGGATTTGTTAAGGGAAGATCTTGTCTGAACAACTTGATCGAAATTTTGAAGAATTAACAAGGAAAATAGATGAGGGTAGTGCAGTTTATGATGTCGTCTACATGGATGTAAATGTAGGGGGCATGATCAAGAAGTTTGCAAATGACACAAAGATTGGCCATGTGGTAAATAGCAAGGAGGATAACTGTAGGCTGCAGGAAGATCTTGATGGTCTGGTCAGATGGGCAGAAAAATGGCAAATTGAATTCAATCCAGAGAAGTGTGAGGTGATGCATTTGGGGAGGTCAAACAAGGCAAAGGAATACACGATTAATAGGAAAATGCTGAGAGGTGTAGAGGAAGTGAGGGACCTTGGAGTAAATGTCCACAGATCCTTGAAGGTAGCAGGACAGATCGATAAGGTGGTAAAAAGGCATATGGAATCATTTTTTTTTCGACGAGGTATAGAATATAAGAGCAGGGAGGTTGTACTGTAACTGTATAAATCATTAGTCAGGCCACAACTTGAGTACTGTGTGCAGTTCTGATCACCTCATTACAGAAAGGATGTAATTGCCCTAGAGAGGGTACAGAGGAGATTTACGAGGATGTTGCCGGGACTGGAAAAATGCAGCTATGGGGAAAGATTGGATAGGATGGAGCTGTTCTCCTTGGAACAGAGGAGGCTGAGGGGTGATCAGACTGAAATGTACAACATTTTGCGGGGCCTGTTCACCTTAGCAGAGAGGTCAGTGACTAGGGGAATAGATTTAAAGTTATTGGTATAAAGATTACAGAGGAGATGAGGAAAAGTTTTTTTTCAGCCAGAGGGTGGAGGGGGTCTGGAACTCACTGCCTGATAGGGGAGTTGAGACAGAAACCCACAACTCATTCAAAATGAGTCTGGATATACACCTCAAATGACGTAATCTGCAGGGTTATGCACCAAATGCTGAAAGGTGGGATTAGAATGGGTGGACAGTTTTCATCTGGCACAGACACAATGGGCCAACTGGCCTCTTCCTGTGCCATAAACTTACTTTGATTCTATAAATTACCCAGCTGCTGCAGTGGAATTTGAACTCATGTCTCTGGTCCATTAGTGCAGACTTTTGGATTACTCGTCCTGTAAAGTAACCACAAAATCACCATACCCCTGGATGAGAGTTTTTACAGGTTTGTAATTTTATTTTCAGATACGGCACTGAAACAGGCCCCCTTCAACCCACCGAGTCTGTGCCAACCAACAACCACCCATATACACTAATCCTACATCAATCCCATATTCCCTCCCACATCTTCACACGAGGGGCAATTTACCTAACAACCTGCAATTCTTGGGCTGTAAGAGGAAACTGGAGCACACAGCAGAAGTCCACGCGGTCACAGGGAGAACTTGCAAACTCTGCAGAACTGAACCCAGGTCAGTGGAGCTTTGAATCTGCAATGCTAACCACTGCGCCACTGTGTCGCCATAATGTGGAGTTCAGTCCACACAAATGGAATTGATAATCTATTTCACTCTGATCATGTATGAGATGTTTTTGGCTGGAAAATAATGCGTATCATAGACAACTGTATTTTTTATTTCCGCAGTCTGGGTGAGTTCTGTCCAGGCATCTAATTTACATCACAGTTTACACTTCATATCAGCATTGCTCAATCTGATACTGTATGTGATTTTTGGACTGGCAATGATTAGATCAATCTACACTAATGGAATTGATACTGGATGAGTTTTTGGAATAGTATGTAATGTTTAGGTCAATGTGCACTAATAGAATTGATACTGTATTTCAATTTGATATTGTATCAGTTTTTAGAATGGTATATCATGTTTAGATCAATCTACACTAATGGAATTAATACTGTATTTCAGTTTGATATTGTATGAGGTTTTAGAATGGTATATAATGTTTAGATCAATCTACACTAATGGAATTAATACTGTATTTCAGTTTGATATTGTATGAGGTTTTAGAATGGTATATAATGTTTAGATCAATCTACACTAATGGAATTAATACTGTATTTCAGTTTGATATTGTATGAGGTTTTAGAATGGTATATAATGTTTAGATCAATCTACACTAATGGAATTAATACTGTATTTCAGTTTGATATTGTATGAGTTTTTAGAATGGTATATAATGTTTAGATCAATCTACACTAATGGAATTAATACTGTATTTCAGTTTGATATTGTATGAGTTTTTAGAATGGTATATAATGTTTAGATCAATCTACACTAATGGAATTAATACTGTATTTCAGTTTGATATTGTATGAGTTTTTAGAATGGTATATAATGTTTAGATCAATCTATACTAATGGAATTAATACTGTATTTCAGTTTGATATTGTATGAGTTTTTAGAATGGTATATAATGTTTAGATCAATCTACACTAATGGAATTAATACTGTATTTCAGTTTGATATTGTATGAGTTTTTAGAATGGTATATAATGTTTAGATCAATCTACACTAATGGAATTAATACTGTATTTCAGTTTGATATTGTATGAGTTTTCAGAATGGTATATAATGTTTAGATCAATCTACACTAATGGAATTAATACTGTATTTCAGTTTGATATTGTATGAGGTTTTAGAATGGTATATAATGTTTAGATCAATCTACACTAATGGAATTAATACTGTATTTCAGTTTGATATTGTATGAGTTTTTAGAATGGTATATAATGTTTAGATCAATCTACACTAATGGAATTAATACTGTATTTCAGTTTGATATTGTATGAGTTTTTAGAATGGTATATAATGTTTAGATCAATCTATACTAATGGAATTAATACTGTATTTCAGTTTGATATTGTATGAGTTTTTAGAATGGTATATAATGTTTAGATCAATCTACACTAATGGAATTAATACTGTATTTCAGTTTGATATTGTATGAGTTTTTAGAATGGTATATAATGTTTAGATCAATCTACACTAATGGAATTAATACTGTATTTCAGTTTGATATTGTATGAGTTTTTAGAATGGTATATAATGTTTAGATCAATCTACACTAATGGAATTAATACTGTATTTCAATTTGATATTGTATGAGTTTTTAGAATGGTATATAATGTTTAGATCAATCTATACTAATGGAATTGATACTGTATTTCAGTTTGATATTGTATGAGTTTTTAGAATGGTATATAATGTTTAGATCAATCTACACTAATGGAATTAATACTGTATTTCAGTTTGATATAGTATGAGGTTTTAGAATGGTATATAATGATTAGATCAATCTACACTAATAGAATTAATACTGTATTTCAGTTTGATATTGTATGAGGTTTTAGAATGGTATATAATGTTTAGATCAATCTACACTAATGGAATTAATACTGTATTTCAGTTTGATATTGTATGAGTTTTTAGAATGGTATATAATGATTAGATCAATCTACACTAATAGAATTAATACTGTATTTCAGTTTGATATTGGATGAAGTTTTAGAATGGTATATAATGTTTAGATCAATCTACACTAATGGAATTAATACTGTATTTCAGTTTGATATTGTATGAGTTTTTAGAATGGTATATAATGTTTAGATCAATCTATACTAATGGAATTGATACTGTATTTCAGTTTGATATTGTATGAGTTTTTAGAATGGTATATAATGTTTAGATCAATCTACACTAATGGAATTGATACTGTATTTCAGTTTGATATTGTATGAGTTTTTAGAATGGTATATAATGTTTAGATCAATCTATACTAATGGAATTAATACTGTATTTCAGTTTGATATTGTATGAGGTTTTAGAATGGTATATAATGTTTAGATCAATCGATACTAATGGAATTGATTCTGTATTTCAGTTTGATATTGGATGAGTTTTTAGAATGGTATATAATGTTTAGATCAATCTATACTAATGGAATTAATACTGTATTTCAGTTTGATATTGTATGAGGTTTTAGAATGGTATATAATGATTAGATCAATCTACACTAATGCAATTAATACTGTATTTCAGTTTGATATTGTATGAGTTTTTAGAATGGTATATAATGATTAGATCAATCTACACTAATCGAATTGATTCTGTATCTTTCAATTTCACAGCGTGGGTGAGTTCTGAACTGTTCTCTAATTTGTGTCTCAGCTTACAATATCTTTCAGCACCTTTGAAACTTTCACTGTAATGAATGTTGAACTTGTATGTAACTTGTATCTCAGGGTACACTACGGGGATGTTTAAACATCCTTTATAATGAATGGGTATGAGCTTTGGGTATGATATTTAATTTAAATCTCAGGGTACATCATTAGCTTAGATTCTGTGCCATTCAATCAATACCGTGTGCCAATTCTATCTGATATTTAATTGCTCGCTGAGTCTGCATTATATTTAGATTGACACATTGTATTTCAATCTGCTGGTGGGTGTGGTTTTGACCTGGGATTGATGCATCTGACTGTCAGTGGGACTGAATTGGGGCGAAATGGAAATAACTTCTTTTTCTCCTGCTTTGTTCGATTGAAAATGTGTCTCTGGAACTTGGAATCAATGTGGGCCTGACTACTTCTGCAGTCTGAGACTAGGGAACTGATGAACTATCTATCCCTCTGTCCTCTGAGTGGTAATGTACCTACTGTGTGTGAGAGGAGTTGGCTGCACTGTTCCTTGTGCCTCGAGTGCAGCAACCATCACATTCATCACGATACCTTCAAGTATTTGCCTCTATGAAGAAAAAATATATCTTATAACTCAAGAACAGGTGAGGGGCAAAATATCAAAGAGGTGAATTTAATTTCTCAATTAATAATCATTAAGAACACCCACTAATGAAAACCAGTGTCAGTATCAGCCTGCACTGAAGTACTGAAGCTCCCAGCTCCTGCATCACAAGTGTTCTGGGCAGATCCATCCAGACAAAACACTGCATTGGGATCATCCCAACTGCTCTATGCTCCACACATATTTCCAGCCATCCTGCTTCATATGCACAAATTTTAAAAAATGAAGCACGATATGTATATCCCTCAATTCATTTCTCCCCATGCACTTGTTCATTTGTTCCACCTCCCCTTAAGTGCATCAATAGTATTCACCCCAACCTCTCCCTGTGATAGCAAATTCCAGATTCTATCCATTCACTGCATAAATACATTTTTCATGACTTCCTCATTGGTTTTATGAATGTTGATTTCATATTTTTGGCTCTTATTTCAGAAACCACCACAAGTGGAAACATGTCTCTGTGTATTCTTCACTATTTCCTCACTTTTTTTCATTTGTTCCTGGGACATAGGCATCGCTGGCTATGCCAGCATTTATTGCCCATTACAAATTGCCCTTGACAAAGTGGTGGTGAGCTGCCTTCTTGAGCCGCTGCAGTCCTTGAGATGCAGGAATACCAACAGTGCTGTTTGGAAGGGGGTTCCAGGATTTTTACCCAACGACAATGAAGGAATGGCGATACAGTTCCAAGTCAGGATGGTGTGTGGCTTGGAGAGGGACCTGCTGGTGGTAGTGCTCCCTTGCATCTGCTGCCCTTGTCCTTCTCGGTAGTAGAGGTTCAGAGTTTGGAAGGTACTGTTGAAAGAGCCTTAGTGTGTTGCTGTAGTGCATCATGTAGATTGTACACACTGCTGCCACTGTGCATTAGTGGTGAATGGAGTGAATGTTGAAGCTGCTGGATGGGGGCAATCAAACAGGCTACTTGAGTGTTGTTGGAGCTGCACTCATCCAGGCAAGTGGAGAGTATTCCATCAAACTCCTGACTGGTGCCTCGTAAATGGTGGAAAGATGTAAAGATGTGGGGAGACAGGAGGTAAGTTGCTCACCGCAGAATTCCTAGCCTCTGACCTGCTTTTGTAGCAAATGCATTTATGTGGCTGGTCCAGTTCAGTTTATGGTCAATGGTAACTCCCCCAATGTTGATGGTGGGGGTTTCAGTGATGGTAATGCCATTGAACATCAAGGGGAAATGATTAGATTCTCTCTTGTTTGAGATGGTCATTGCCTGGCATTTATGTGACACAAATGTTATTAACCACTTATCAGCCCAAGCCTGGATGTTGTCCAGGTCTTGCTACATCTGGACACGGGCTGCTTCAGTATCTGAGGAGTCATGAATGGTGCTGAACATTGTGCAATCATCAGTGAACATCCCCACTTTCGGCCTTGTGATCCCACTTCTGATAAGTTGTCTTTTGACTTAACTAGAGGCATTTGGGAGCAGCGATGAAGAGCAAACAGAGAGCACGAAAGAATATTGACAAGCAAAATCAAAATGGATCCAAAGATGTTTCATCAATACATTGGAGTAAGAGGCAACTGAGGAAAGAGTAGGGCCCATCAGGGTGGAAGATGTGGGTATGTTTGTTAATGAATACTTTACTGTCTTCACAAATGAGGGGGTGATGCATATATTGTAATTAAGGAGAAGGAGTGTGAAGTATTGGACATGATGAACTGAGGGAGAGAAGAAGTATAAATGGGATTAGCATCCTTGAAAGTGGATAAATCATCAGGGCCGGATGAAATGTACCCCAGGAGGTTAACAGAAGCCAGGAAGGAAATAGTGGAAGGTCTGACCATCAGTTTCCAATCCCTCACTGGATACAGGTGTGATGCCAGAAGATGGGAGGTCTCGTAACGTTGCAAGAAAAGCAAAATTCTGCAGATGCTGGAAATCTGAAATAAAAACTATTAGCGCTGGAAATACACAGCAGGTCTGGCAGCATCTGTGGAGAGAGAAGCAAAGTTAATGTTTCTGTTCTGATGAAAGGTCACTGACCTGAAATGTTAACTTTGTTTCTCTCTCCACAGATGCTGCCAGACCTGCTGTGTATGTCCAGCACTTTTTGTTTTTATTGCTAACATTGCACCATTGTTGAAAAAGGAAGCGAGGGAACAATTAAAGGCCAGTCAGCCTAACCTCAATAGTGGGCGAATTATTGGCATTAATTCTGAGAGACAGGATAAACTGTCACTTAGAAAGGTTCAGATTAATCAAGTATCATCAGCATGGATTTGTTCAGGGAAGCTCCTGTCTGACGAACTTGATTGAATTTTTTGAAGAAGTAACAATGAGGATTGTGAGGATAGTGCAGTTGATGTGGTCTACATGGATTTTAGCAAGGCTTTTGACAAGGTCCCAGATGGCAAACTGGTTAAAAAAACATAAAAGCGCATGCGATCCAGGGGAATGTAGCAAGCTGGATACAAAACTGGTTCAGTGGCAGGAAACAAGAAGGAATTGGTTACAGGTGTTTTTGCAACTGGAGGACTGTTTCCAGTGGTGTTCCACAGGGCTCAGAACTAGGTCCCCTGCTTTTTGTGGTATATATTAATGATATGGACATAAATGTAGAGGGCACAATCAAGATGTTTGCAGATGACACAGAAATTGTCCGTGTGTTGATAGGGAGGAGGATAGCTGTACACTGCAGGAAGATATCAATAGACTGGTCAGGTGGGCAGAAAAGTGGTAAATGGAATTCAAATTGGACAAGTGTGAGGTGATGCATTTGGGAGGACAAAAAAGGCAAAGGAATACACAATTAATGGGAGAACACTGAACGGTGCAGAGGAAGTGAGAGACGTTGGAGTGAATGTCCACAGATCCCTGAAGTAGCAGTACAGGTCAATAAGGTGGTTCAGCAGGTATATGGAATCCTTTCCTTTATTAACTGAGGTATAAAGTATAAGGGTGACCTGGTATCCATGTCAATAAGTCACTGACAGCTAACATGCAGGTGCAGCAAGCAATTAGAAAGGCTAATAGTATGTTAGCCTTTATCACAAGAGGATTTGAGTACAGGATTAGTGAATTCTTGCTTCAATTGTACAGAACCTTGGTTAGACCGTACTTGGAGTACTGTGTGCAGTTTTGGTCTCCTTAGCTTAAGAAGGATATTATTGCCATGGAGGGAGTTCAACGAAGGTTCATCAGACTTGTTCCTGGGATGGTGGGACTGTTCTATGAAGAGAGATTGGGGAACTGGGACTGTATTCTCTAGAGTTTCGAAGAATGAGAGGTGATCTCATTGAAACCTACAAAATACTTAAAGGACAGTCAGGGTAGATGCAGCTAAGATGTTTCCCCTGGTTGGGGAGTCGAGAACCAGGGGACGCATTTTCAAAATAAGGGGGAAGCCACTTAGGACAGAGATGAGGAGAAATGTTGTTCCTCAGAGGGTTGTAAATCTTTGGAATTCTGTACCCCAGAGGGCTGTGGAAGCTCAGTCATTGAGTATGTTTAAAGCAGGGATTGACAGATTTCTAAATACAAATGACATAAGGGAATATGACGAAAGTGTGGGGAAAAGGACATTGAAGTGGATGATCAGCCATGATCATATTGAATGGCGGGGCAGACTCGATGGGCTGAATGGCCGACTCCTGTTCCTATGTTCCGAACCCCACATGATCAGCGAGGCACAGCCACAGACCGACTTGTCGGGTGGTGTAAACAGATATCACTGCTTCTGATCTTCACCAGAACAGAGAGTGAGATGTAACATTGATCATCAAACAGACTGTGAGAGAATGCAACAGAATAAAACACATGGAGAGTCACTGTGGAATAACAAATAGATTAGATTGGAATGTTGAATTCTGATTGGAATGGATAAAACACCAGAAACAACAGATTAAATTGGGATTCTCATCACGATATTGATCTGAGACAGAAAAGCGAAACTGATGGAAAGAAGGGAAGAAGGAAGAAAAGAAAGAATGGAACTGTTCAATTTTTTTCAGTTTTTTCACTCGCCCATCAAAGCTGGATTAAAAAAAGTTGCAAATAACAGAGAATTTCACCAAAAAGGGAGATTAAACGCTGCAGAAAGCTTGGATCGAGGGATGTCCCAACAGATCACCTGTTTAACTGTCTCCTCACTGGGGGATTTCAATCAGTCAGCAATATTATTCACTACCTTTTTTTTGTTAATGAACCCAGAACTGTCACTTGGTGTTAATATCTGTGTTCCGACTCCTGAATAATAAAATTGTGAGTTTCTCGATATTTTCTGGACACATTTCCTGCTGAAAGAACTGAGAACTCTTTTCTAATTTACGCAATACTATATACACACTCATCAAGCCTCCGAAGCTAGCATCCTTGGTGCTGCTCTCTCTTCTCCCAAACCTCATCTCATGTGACTGTTACATCATCACTCTGACAGTGGGAGGGGTTGATCCCACTGTCTTCAGCATTAACCCTTTACATCCTTATACTGCAGTCTGTCCAAAAAAATCAGTGGAGGGAACTTGATTTATCGAAACACCAACAGCTGCCAGTTGAAAATCAACTCAACCCATCAGAGAGAGAGAGAGAGAGAGAGACTGTCAGAGAACTTCCTGCATCCAGTCCTGACCCTGTCACAGTCAGCAGATGCCCACCCAGACCCCACTCTCATCAACACTGAACATTTTTACTGAGACACTTCAAACACTGTTTATAAAAGGCAGGAAAGGTCAAAGTTCACACAGTTGTATTGAATAGAACAAAGTTTAATATATTCTGAACTTTTCTCGGTAACCACGAGACATAGGTTTTCTTATTTGGTTACTTTGATTTTTCTTGTTCCTGACTGACAAATATTCCAAACCTCAGATAAACCCAATTGTGGGTGGCACAGTGGCGCAGTGGTTCGCACCGCAGCTTCACAGCTTCAGAGACCCGGGTTCGATTCCGGGTACTGCCTGTGTGGAGTTTGCAAGTTCTCCCTGTGTCTGCGTGGGTTTTCTCCGGGTGCTCCGGTTTCCTCCCACAAGCCAAAAGACTTGCAGGTTGGTAGGTAAATTGGCCATTATAAATTGCCACTAGTATAGGTAGGTGGTCGGGTAATATAGGGACAGGTGGGGATGTTTGGTGGGAATGTCGGATTAGTCTAAATGTGTTGTTGATGTTCGGCACAGACTCGGTGGGCCGAAGGGCCTGTTTCAGTGCTGTATCTAAGATCTAATCTCCCACTTGCGTCATGTCCCAGTCTCGTTTAAAAGCAACACATAATGACACAAAAACTCTGCAACACAGAACACGGTCACACGTTCCTTCAGTGAGATTAATGTCAAGCTGTTTTCCAGGTTGAATGGAACGGTGAACAAATTTCTATCAAAGAAGTTACCTTTGAAATATCAGGACTGAATTTCTGGACAAGGAGGAACAGCCATTCCAAACTCACATCCGTCACAAAGGTTGTTTTCTCCTGTGACTGAAATTCATCATGTAACTTGAGTTATGAGTTCAAGCTCACAAGACGCAGATGTGAACTTCTAAAGCATGTTGTTAATAATGACACAAGGCTCTGCTGGGAGTTGAACCCAGAATCTCCTATTTAATAAGCAGGTGTTTCAGCCAACTAAGCTACAGAGCCAAACAACAAATGCTTGTACAGTTGAAATCAGAAGAGGGCACTATCTTATCATCCCATTTCTCCACTGGTCACAACATATTTTAAACATTTCTCACTTCCTGAAACAGTCAATCATATACTCTATTTTTCTCTGTACTGAGAATGAATGTTTTGGAAGAAAATACATACATTCAATTGTTTCTGAAAGGTTACAGAACACAACATATGAGTAATATTCCCCATTGCTTTCTCAGCACTGATGGATTGTGAAGCGGGAGACAGCCAGAAGTCCCACTGAGCCACACTGACCCTGAGCTGAGAAAGAAATGTGATAAAGTTCAATCTCTCACAGCGAGATGCTGCAGAGAGAGGAGTCCCGAATCAAAGTGAGACTTTCTCATACTGTTGTTGAATTTCATGTCACACACTCCTTGTACTCTCTGCTAATGAAGCCCCCCAAAAAGGGAAAAACAGAATGGCACTCAAACTCACAACCCTGAGATTAAAAGTCTCATGTTCGACTGACTGAACTGTCACTTCTACTCAGTCTCTTATTGGATGGATGCAACTGTATACTCCAATGCAGGGGCAGCTTTCAAATCCTCCCATGGATCCACATGTCAGTCTGAGTTACATGTTGTAGACTTAAGCAAAGGAAATCTGCTCAGTTCCAAAACTATCCGTGAGTTGAAGCTGATTACGATCAACATCATCAGAGGTCAGAACTACCTGGTGAAAGAAAACACGCCGAAGAAGGATCCACGATTCTTCAAACGCATCAAAAAAGTGAAAAACCAATAAATCCATGAGTTAATCCAAACCAAACAACAGAAACACAGAAGAATTCCATTCCATACCAGATACTAGTCGTGTTGTTCCTGTATCCAGCTCTCAGTTACTGCTCCACCTTCATACACCCCCTTCGTGATCTGTACATTTTGTTCATTTCAATTTTGTCGACTGGCTCTTTGAATCCAGTTCTCTGGTCCTCAAACAGGCTCCGCATGAAAGTCAATTCCGCCTGCTGTCAGGCTGCAACCGATCGATGACCTTCAACTAAAAACACAAAAGAGAATGGGCTCGTCCGGGAGTTGAACCCAGGACCTCTCGCATATTAACCAATTGTCTACCCAAAGCAAGAATCATACCTCTAGACCAACAAGCCACTTACAATACATGCATGTTTAGCTTCTGTGGAAAAGCTGTTCATCCATTTTTTTTCAGATCAAAGCAACATCCTGTAAATGCTGAAATCATAACAGAAAGTGTTGGAAATATTCAACAGCTCTGGCAGCATCTGTGGAGAGAGAAACACAGTTAACGTTTCAGGGTGTTCACCTTTTGTCTCAGCCATCCTTTCAGACTGCTTCTGTCCATCCAATCTCACTTTCTATTCTATCCACATTCTAACCATTCACTACATAATTACATTTTTCATGAATTCCTCATTTCTTTTATGAATGACAATTTCGTATTTCCGGCCCTTGCTTCGGACACCACCACAAGTGGAATCATGTCTCCATCTACCCAATCAAACCACTTCGCTATTTCCTCACATTGCAATGTTTCTTTAACCCTGACAGACAATGGAGTTTCTGCCGCTTGATTGCAGTTCTTGTTTCCTGCCAGTAGATGTCACCTCACTCCAATACAGTGAAGTTTACAAATCTGAGAGAGAGAGACAGGAAATAATTGTTCACATTATAGTGAATGTGTGGGATTTCGAAACACGAGGAGTGGAGACGAGTTATTATTGCATTTTGTCAAAACAAACATAACTTATAATGTTGTGTTAAATCCATCACTCTGTTTTCTTGACTCTGCGAGTGACCTGGAGTCATTGAGTCACTGAGTCATTTGTGGGATAAAAGGAGGCCATTCGCCCCATCGAATCCATGGCGGCTCTCCAGGGAACGATCCAGTCAGTCCCACACGAATGCTCGATCCCCGTAGCCCTGTAAATGTATTTCCTTCAAGGGCCCATCCAAATTCCTTTTGTAATCATCGATTGTTTCCACTTCCATCACCCTCATGGGCAGCGAGTTGCAGATCATTACCAATCACTGTGTAAAAAAGGTTCTTCCGCACATTCCCCCTGCATCTCTTGCCCAAAACATTCAATCTGTGTCCCTAGTCCTTGTACAAATAGTTAATGGGAACAATTTTTCCTTGCCAACTTATCTAAAACTGTCATAGCCTTATACACCTCTATCAATTCTCCCCTCAATCTCCTTTGATACAGGCAGAACAACCCTAGCTTTTCCAGCCTAACCTTGAAACTATAATCCTCCATACCTGGAACCATTCTGGTAAATCTCCTCTGCATCCTCTCAAGGGTCCGCACATTCTTTCTAAAGTGTGGTGAGCAGAACTGGACGCAACACTCCAATTGGGGCCAAACCAGAGCTTTATAATGGTTCAGCATAATTCCCCTGCTTTTGTACTCAATGCCTCTATTTATAAAGCCCAAGATTCCATATACTTTGCTAACCGCTCACGCAATATGTCTTGCCAACTTCAAAGATTGATGGACATGCACCCAAGTCCCTCTACTCCTGCACATTCTTCACAACTGTAGCATTGAGTATATATTGTCTCTCCCTATTCCTTCTGCTAAAATACATCACCTCACATCAGTCACTATTAAATTCCAGCTGCCACCTGTCTGCCCATTCTGCTAGCCTGTCACTGTCCTGTTGCAAACAATTCATATCATCCTCACTGTTTGCCACTCATCCAGGTTTGGTGTTATCGGCATATTTTGAGATTCTACTCTATATTTCAAGATCCAAGTCATTTATCTGTAGCAAAAAAAGCAGTGATTCTGGCACTTACCCCTGGGGAGCACCACTGTCGACTATCCTCCAGTCTGACAAAGAACCATTTAATATGACTCACTGTTTTCTGTCCTTAAGCCACTTTTCTATCAAATTGGACACTGATCCTCCTATTCCATGAACCTCAATTTTGTTAACCACCCTTTTATGTGGTACCTTATCAAATACTTTCATAAAATCCATATAAACAACATCCACTGCATTCCCTTCATCAACCTGCTCTGTTAGTTCATCAAAAAATGCTGTTAAGATTAGTCAAGCATGAACTCCCATTTATAAATCCCTGCTCGCTATCCTTAATTAACTCAAACCTCTCCAGTGACTGTTGATTTTTTACCCTGATTATTCTTTCTAAAACCTTACCCAAAACTGCTGTTAATCTAACTGGCCTGTAGTTACCCAGACTGTCCTTACAGCCTTTCTTGAATAAGGGTGTCACATTTGCCTCTGTTCAATCCTCTGGCACCTCCCCCGTATCCAGGGAAGATTGGAATATTATAACAAGCCCTTCCGTTATCTGCATCCGCATTTCCTTTCGCAACCTGGGATGTGAGCATTCCGGACCAGGTGATTTATCTACCCTAAGCACAGCCTGCCTTTTTAGTAGCTCCCTCTTCAATTTGTACCCGATCCATTGCCTCTACTCTCTCCGCTTCTACTGATATTTTGTCAGATTCCAATTCCTTAGTGATCACTGATACAAAGTACTCATTAAATATATTAACATTGCCCAGCACCTCTCAGCATGTACTATCCTCTTTGTCTTTAATAAGGCCCACTCCACCTCTTACTACCCACTGATTACTTATATACTGCTCAAAGATCTTTGGGTTCCCTTTCATGTTGACTGCCAGTCTCTTCTCATAGAAATAAACAATAAGCTAAATATAGAAGATATAAATATTTCCCATCCTTGTTGAGGTGGAACTTTTGATGTTGTGGGTGGTAATGACCTGACCCACGAGTGAGGTGGAAGCAGAGACAATCAATGATTTGAAAAGGAAATTGGATGGATACTTGAAGGAAAGAAACTTGCAGGAGGAAAGGGATCGAGCTGGTGAGTGGAACTGACTCGATTGCTCCGGGGAGAGCCAGCATGGACACGATAGGCCAAATGACCACCTTCTGTGCTGCAAATGACTCTGTGTTGTTTCTCAAATTCAATCCACTGGTGCTTGGGAAATAATTTGAAAGTAAATTGTACAACTGGAAAATCAGAACAAAAGCATGGGACGCATAAAGAATTGAAATTGCCTTTAGATCTTCAATCTAACACTCCCCCAACTGAGCTATTTCAGCCCCACGTTGTTAATGTCTTTGTGTCCTTGTTTTGGAAGAAAATACATACATTCAATTTTTCCGAAAGGTTACAGAACACAACATGTGAGTAATATTCCCCATTGCTTTCTCAGTACTGATGGATTGTGAAGCGGGAGACAGCCAGAAGTCCCACCGAGCCGCACTGACCCCGAGCTGAGAAAGAAATGAGATAAAGTTCAATCTTTTGCAGTGAGATGCTGCAGAGAGAAGAGTCCTGAATCAAAGTGAGACTTTCTCATACTGTTGTTGAATTTCATTTCAAACACTCCTTGCACTCTCTGCTAATGAAGCCTCAAAAAAGGGAAAAACAGAATGGCACTCAAACTCACAACCCTGAGATTAAAAGTCTCATATTCGACTGACTGAACTGTCACTTCTACTCACTCTCTTATTGGATGGATACAACTGTATGCTCCAATGCATGGGTGGCTTTCAAATCCTCCCTTGGATCCACATGTCAGACTGAGTTACATCTTGCAGACTCAAGCAAAGGAAATTTGCTCAGTTCCAAAACTATCAGAAGCTTATTATGATCAACATCATCAGAGGTCAGAACTTCCTGGTGAACGGAAACACCCTGAAGAAGGATCCACAATTATTCAAACGCATCAAAAAAGAGAAAAACAAGAAAATCGATGAGTTATTATTATTAGAGATACAGCACTGAAATAGGCCCTTCGGCCCACCAAGTCTGTGGCGACCAACAACCACCCATTTATACTAACCCTCCAGGAATCCCATATTCCCTACCACCTACCTACACTACGGGCAATTTACCTATCACCTGCAAGTCTTTGGAGGGGGGAGGAAACCAGACCACCCAGCAAAAACCCACACAGACACAGGAAGAACTTGCAAACTCCACACAGGCAGCACTCAGAATTGAGCCCAGGGCCCTGAAACTGTGAGTTTGTGGGTCTAACCACTGCGCCACTGTGCCACCCTAATCGAAACCGAACAACAGAAACACAGAAGAATTCCATTCCATATTAGCTACTAGTCGTGTTGTTTTTGTATCCAGCTCTCAGTTACTGCTCCACCTTCAGACACCCACTTGGTGACCTGTACATTTTGTTCATTTCAATTTTGTCGACAGACTCTTTGAATCCAGTTCTCTGGTCCTCAAACAGGATCTGTATGAACGTCAATTTCGCTTTCTGTAAGGCTGCAACCAATTGATGACCTTCAACTAAAAACACAAATGAAGAAGGGCTAGTCTGTTAACCTCTCGCATATTAACCAATCAGACACCCAAAGTGGGAATCATACCCCTAGACCAACAAGCCACTTACAAGGTGCATTATTTTTAGTTCTATTTAGAACTGTGCTATTAAGTATATATTGTCTCTCCCAATTCCTTCTGATATAATGCATCACCTTACACTAGTCACTATTAAATTCTATCTGCCACCTGTCTGCCCATTCTGCTCGCCAATCACTGTCCTGTTGCAGGCAGGTCATATCATCCTCACTGTTTACCACTCCTCCAGGTTTGGTGTTATCGGTATATTTTGAGATTCTACTCGATATTCCAAGATCCGAGTCATTTACATATAGCAGAAAAAGCAGTGGTTCTCACAGTGACCACTGGAGAACACCCACTGTCGACTATCCTCCAGCCTGACAAAGAACCGTTTACTATGATTCGCTATTTTCTGTCCTTAAAGCAATTTTCTATCCAATTGGACAGTGACTCTCCTATTCCATGAACCTCAATTTTGTTAACCATCCTTTTATGTGCTACCTTATCATTCATTCTGAATCCATCCATCCATCCTTCTTAAAATCCATATCAACAACATTCGCTGCATCATCTTCCTGTTAGTTCATCAAAAAATGCAGTTAGTCAAGCATGAACTCCCATTTATAAATCCATGCTCACTCTCCTCAATTAACTCAAATCTCTCCAAGTGACTGTTGATTTTTTCCCTAATATTGTTTCTAAAACCTTACTCACCACTGCTGTTAATCACACTGGCCTGTAGTTTCCCCTTACACCCTTTGTTGAAATAGGAAGTCACATTTGCCACTGTTCAGTCCTCTGGCACCTCCACAGTGATTTTTGGGAGGGTGTTCCTAGTTTTTGACCCTGCAACAGTAAAGGAATGGCGGTATAGTGCCAAGTCAGGAGGGTGTGTGACTTGGAGGGGAACTTGAAGGTGGTGATGTTCCCATGCGTCTGCTACCTTTGTCCTTCTAGGTGGTTGAGTTTGTGGGTTGGAAGGTGCTGTTGAAGGAGGCTTGGCAAGTTGCTGCAGTACATATTGTAAATGTTACACACTGCTGCCACTCTGCACTGGTGCTAGAGGGAATGAATGTTTCAGGTGGTGGATGGGGTGCCAATCAAGTGGGCTGCTTTGACCTGATGGTGTCAATCTCTTGAGTGTTGTTGGAGCTGCACTCATCCAGGCATGAGTATTCCATCACATTCCTGACTTGTGCCTTGTAGATGGTGGGCAGGCTTTGGCGAGTCAAGAGGTGAGTTAGTCGCCGCAGAGTTCCCAGCCTCTGACCCGCTCTTGCAGTTGTAGCTGTAGCTGTAATAGTAATAGGCAACTGTCCGTCTCGGACGGCGATGGGCTACGCCTGGCGTGTAGGTCACTTCTGTATTAAACATCGTTCGTTGTGGCTGCAGAGGATGACTCGTGAGTGACAATCCCTTTCGCAGCTGGTACAGATGAATATCATTGGCCCGAGGTCGACTGATAATTTTTCCATCCTCTGAGCTCTCTTTCCCCCCAACTGGTCATTTCTTTTGTCCTCTGCTTTTCCCATCGTCTTCCTGAATGCCTTTCTCCAGGAATTCCAGTCAGCAGGAAGGACTTCCCATGAATTGACTACACTCCCAGTCTGCTGGAGATCTCGTTTGCAGATGTCCTTGTATCACAGACGTGGGTGACCTGTTGGTCTCGTGCTGATAGCAAGCTCACCATAGAGCATGTCTTTGGCAATGCGACCGTCATCCATTCAGCACATATGACCCAGTCGACAGAGTCACCGCTGACGCAAGAGGACAAACTTGCTGCGGATCACTGCACGCTGGTGTACTTCCGCATTCGGCACTCTGTCCTGCCAGGAGATGCCCAATATCCATCTGAGGCAGTGGAGGTGGAAGCTGTTCAGCTGCTTTTCTTGGCTTGTATAAGTTGTTGATGCTTCTCAACTATAAAGGAGGGTGCTGAGAACACAAGCCTGGTACATGTGGAGCTTTGTATTTTTGGTCAGTTTGCTGTTGGTTCACATTGGTCTTCTCAACTTTGACATGACAGCTGCAGCATTGACAATCCTGGTGCTGATTTCAGTATCAAGGGACAGATTGCTGGTGATTGTTGATCCTCCAAAGTGAGGTTGTCGATGTTGATGGAAGGTGGAGTCTCTACGTCCTGGCCCAAAACTTTGATCTTCTTGATGCTGATCGTCAGTCCAAACTCCTTGCAGGCCAGGGAGAACCGATATACAAACTGCTGCAAGTGAATTTCATTATGGGATGTCAGCACAGCGTCATCAGCAAACAGCATCTCACAGACTAGGAACCGACTCATTTTAGTCTTGGCGCGCAGTCTTGCCAAGATGAACAGCTTGTCATCAGCTCTGGTATGCAGGTGGACACCCCCATCTGAGTCACTGAAAATGTACAATTGCAGCATGGAGAAGAGTATGCTAATTGTAAAAGGATGTGAGCTGTGAGGAGGTTACAAGGAGGCTTCCAGGGAACTTGGATAGGATAAGTGAATGAAATGACAGATGGAACATAATATAAATAAGTGTGAAGTTATCCACTTTGGTAGAATAAACAGAAAGACAGAGTATTTCTTAAATGGTGAGAGCTGAATAAGTGTTAATGTCCAAAGGGACCTGGGTGTCCTTGTTCATGAGACGCTAAAAGCTCTTGTGCAGGTGCAGCAATCAATTAGGAAGTCAAATGGTATGTTGGCCTTCACACAAAGGGTCTTGAGTACAGGAGTAAATATGTCTTGCTGCAATTGTATAGAGCCTTGGTGAGACTGCGCTGGAGTATTGTGTACAGTTTTGGTTTCCTTATCTAAGGAAGGATATACTTGCCACAGAGGGAGTGCAACGGAGGGTCACCAGACTAATCCCTGGGATGAGGAAACTGGGCTTGTATTCCTTAAAGTTTCATTTAAAAGGCCATTTAAAACTGAGATAGGGTGGAGTTTCTTCATTCAGAGGGTGGTGAATCTTTGGAATTCTGTACCCCAGGGGTCTGTGGCAGCTCAATCATTGAGCATGTTCAAGACAGAAATTGATAGAAACCTTGATACTCATGACATCAAGGGATATGGGGATAGCACGGGCAAGTGGTGTTGAGGTAGATGATCATCCATGATCTAATTGAATGGCAGAACAGTCTCGACGGGCTAAATGGCCTCCTCCGATGTTCCTCTGTTTCTAAGAGAGTTGTTACCAGGACACAGCCCTGCTTGACCCCACTGCTGATCTTGAAAGCATCTGATGTTGCTCCATTGTAACTGACGGAACAGTGCATGTTCTCGTGGAAAGAAGAGATGATGCCCAAGAGTTCAGGAGGGCAGCCTATGTTCCATCGCAGCTTGAAGAGTCCGTCTCTGCTGACAAGATCAAAGGCCTTGGTGATGTCTATAAAGACAATGTAGAGTGGTCTGTACTGTTCACAGTACTTCTCCTGTAACTGCCGAAGTCAGACAATCATGTCGACTGTCGATCTACCAGCACTGATGCTGCACTGAGACTCAGGATAGATGTGTGATGCCAGGGTCTGCAATCAGGTCAGAGCAATGTGAGCAAAGACCTTCCCCACAATACTTAGCAAGGAGATGCCTCGGTAATTGCTGCAGTCACTGTGATCCCCTATATTTTTGTACAAGGTGACAATGTTTGCATCACGCATGTTTAGAGGCGCAGATCTCTCCTTCCAACAGAGCCACAGAAGTTCATAGAGATGCTACAGCTGTGCCGCTTTTCCACTTTTGATGATTCCAGGTGGAAGACCATCATTTCCCAGGGCTTTATCACTGGCAAGACGGTCAATGGCGTTGTTGAGCTCTATGATAGTGGGGTCACTGTCCAACTCCTCCATGACAGGGAAGTCTGGATTGGCGCTGAGAGCTACTTCAATGACAATGTTCTCCGTTATGTAGAGTTCAAGGTAATGCTCCACTCACCTTTCCATCTGCTTGTTAGGTTCAGTGATGATCGTCCCTGTCTTTGTCTTCAAAGGTGCTGATTTAGTTACTGCTGGGCCCGTTGCTTCCATAATTTTTTTTTTATTCATTCATGTGATGTGGTCATCACTGGCTAAGCCAGCATTTATTGCCCATCCCTCATTTCCCATGAGAAGGTGGTGGTGAGCTGCCTTCTTGAACCGCTGCAGTCTGTGTGAGGTAGGTACACCCACAGTGCTGTTAGGAAGAGAGTTCCAGGATTTTGACCCAGCGACAGTGAAGGAAAGGCGATATAGTTCCAAGTCACGATAGTGTGTGGCTTGGAGGGGAACTTGCAGGTGGTGATGTTCCCATGAATTTGCTGCCCTTGTCCTTCTAGTTGGCAGAGTTTGCGGGTATGGAAGGTGCTGTCTAAGGAACCTTGGTGTGTTGAATTCCTTCATATGTCCCTCTTGCATCCCCCAGATTCAGCGGTAGATTGAATACTGTTGCAGTGTTTTAACCAGTGTTGATTGGTGCAGTGCCGAGCAGTCTGCAGAGACTTGTTTCTGGTAGTTCTGAGAGCGTCTAGAGTTTGTTTACTGGGGCTGGTTTGTAGTTCATGAGGGCTCTCTTCTTAGTTACAGTAACTGACTCCATTTCAGTCCAATAAGCCTCAAACCAGTCAGCATTCCTCCCAGCTCTTTTCCCGTGCAGAGTTATAGATGGTGGCGTGCAGATGATTCCACTTTGACACCGCACTGAGGCCTTGGGTGTTTTCTGAAAGAGCCTGATCAAGGATGTTGAGGAACTCCTGGGTCCTTTCTGGATCAGTGGTTCGGCAAGTGTTGATCCGTGAAGGACCTTTCTTCTTGGATGGGTGAAGCTTCCTTAGCTGAAGCCTGACCTTGCTACGCACTAGGGAGTGGTCAGTGTCACAGTCAGCGCTGTGATAGCTGTGAGTGATGAGGACACTTCTGAGGGTGGTACGTCTGGTGATGTTAAGTTCTAGCTGGTGCCAGTGGCGTGATCTTGGATGGCTCCAGGACACCTTGTGGCACAGCTTGAACTGGAAGTAGCTGTTTGTCACACAGAGTCCATGGTGACAGCATAGATCCAGCAACCTCTGTCCATTTTTGATCATCTTGCCAATCCCCTGGTGCCCTATGCTCGTTGGCCAAGCTATAGTCAGTACCCACACTTGCGTTGAAGTCTCCTAGAAGGTACAGTCCCTCAGTGCTGAGAATTCTACTGATGGCAGCGTCAAGTGTCTCATAGAATTGATCCTTGACATCTGGGGTGGAGGTGAGTGTCGGGCCATGGATGCACATGAGATTAACTGGGCCCGCGCTTGTTGACAAGTGAAGAGTATGAAGTCTCTCTGAGCCTACTGTGGGTGGTTCACTCATTGCAAGTAGCGTGTTTTTTACTGTGAAAACCACGAGTTGCCTCTTGGGCTTTCCCCTGCCAGAAGAAGGTGTAGTGTTTCTCTTTGAGGGATCCACTTTGAACGAGTCTAGTTTCTTGCAGCACAGCAATGTCCACATTGAGCCTTGTGAGTTCTTTGTCGATCACAGCTGTCTTGTGTGTGTCATCAACCTGCAGAAGGTTGTCAGTAAGGCCAGGACACATGGTCCTCACATTCCAGCTTGCGATGCGAAGGACTGGTGTCTTCTTTGTTAAGTTTGTCTTGCCTGGTGCATTGATTATCGAACCGCCTGTTGAGAGATGACTCTCTAAGCTCCAAGCACCCATTGAAGCAAGTAGGCCGTGGCAGGACAGCAGTTAACTGAGTGGGTGGTAGCTATCCAATGAGACATGATGATCTCTCCCTCTGTCAGAAGTAACCCCTGGTGCTCATACTCTACACCAATTGAGTGAGAGCTTACAATCAGTAACTGTTTCTTCCCGTGTTGTGCTAATGTTTAACCACAAAGCTGGAGTGTCCTCTCCAGGGCACAGGCCTGGGCAAATAGTATGGAGACCCTGAGCATCAGGACCCCCTCTCAGCATTGCTAGTATTGTCCAAAGGAAAGGAAAAAAAACAGTACTGTTTGGTATTGCTCTGCTGTAGGAGTTGCTGGAAAACTACCTGATAAGTAACAGGTAACCGCCTATGGGACTCCACTCCGGATTTACTGTCCAGGTTTACTCCCTAAGCCTTCTTCTCTCTCAAGCCATCCACAGGGAAGTGAGACTTTTTGCCCATAGATGGGGCTCTGTTTCTTGGCATCAGGATGGAACCACACGCCAGTGGGCCTGCATGACATGCACAAGGATATCACACACTGCCCCATCCCTGTGACAGCTCAGAGAGATACCCTGATGATAATACACCCCACAGGAATATCACAAACAGCCCCCTCCCTCGGACAGCTCAGGGTCAGACACTGCACATACTGCAACAACAGTGACATTCCTGGATTAGTCCCTCCATTCTGAAAAACAAGCATTCAGCCTACTTTATGCTTTCTGTCCCTCAGCCAATTTTGTATCTATGCTGCCACTGCCCCCTCTAATCCCATCTGCTCGACTTTTGTACACAAGTCTATTTTATGGTACTTTTTCAAACACAATTTTGAAGTCCAGACACACACCATCAACCCCACTACCCTGGTCAACTCTCTCTGAAACTTCATCAAAGAAATTAATTAATTAATTCAGACACAATCTTCTGTTTACCAATCTGTACTGGCTGTCATTTATTAGGCCATGTTCTACCAATTGACAGTTATTTTTCTCCTGGATATTTGTCTCTAAAAGTTTCCCCATCACTGACATTAGACTAACTGGTCTGTAGTTCCTGGGTTTATCTCTCTTTTTAAACAGGGCTGTAAAATTAGCAATCCTTGCAGATGTATCTTTCAATTCTGGAAAGTCCATTGTGGACAATCTCTTTGGGCATGACTTTAACCAATTAAAGTAGGATACTTGATTAGTAAGTCCAGAACTTTTATTGAGAGTAAAATAGTACTTAATAATTGAAAGCAAAATTATCTTTAACAAACTTGGACAATATAACTTTACTGCTCGAGCAGGTGTGTGGACTGGTCGAGCTTGGTCTCAGAGTGTCACGGTCCTCTTTGTCCTGCCTAGATCCCTCATCAGGTGGAGAACTTGGTTGATGATCTGAGCCTTTACCCCTGAGCTCTTCTCGTGTTCCTGCACACTGAAACCTTACAAAATCCCTACTTTTAACCCCTGGATGGCCATCACACCACCTTGTAAAATAATATTTGGTCCGAGCTGTTGCTAGGTACATTTAATAAGTTCTTAATGATGTCTTCCACTAACAGTCACCTGTCCTCAGAATCTCAGACATGAGTACAATGGAGTGGTTTCACACTGTCTCCCAATCTGATCTGAAACCAGTTTCCTATTCATTAAATCGAGACTCTTGAAGGTCACGATGTACCAGACCATGGGTTTTATCAGGTGTCCTAGAAAGGTCCATTGTTTGAATAAATTTCACTGAAACTGCCCTTTCCCACACAGACACAGAAACTCACAGTAATTAGATTGAACTAACTTTAAATGAAAACCCATTCTCTCTAAAATGATTATTGATTCATTATTTATAACTCAATCAAGGTTCATTACCTTTACAATCATCTGTTTCATGATGGGTAGCTACTCATTAATTATACAGGATTTAAACATTAGTACTGAACACAAAATGGCTCCTTTGGTCATGTGTTAATTGTAAAATGGTTTCCTTGACCTAATTAGTTATTACAACAGATACATTATAAAAATGGTCAAGTTAAACTGAGATCGAACTACCCAAGCTTACCTGCATCCTCCAGTCCTCTGGCATCATTCCCATAGAAAGGGGGATTGAAAGATTGTGGCTCAAGTCTCCACTATTTCCACCCTTACTTCCCTCAGCAACCCAGGATGCAGCCCATCCAGACCGGGTGACTTTTCTACTGTGAGCACTGCCAACCTTGTAATTATCTCCTCTTTATCTATTTTCATCCCCTCCAATTTCTCCACATCCTCCTCCTTTACTGTGTGACATTTGCACAATCTGCTTGTTTTGTGACAGATGAAATGTACTTAATTAGTGCCTCAGGCACGCCCTCTGCCTCCACAGGATCTCCTAATTGACCCACCCTTTCATTGACTGTCCATATGTTGGTAAAAGACTTCAGTGTTCCCAGTTATGTGACCCACTAATCTTTTCTCACACACTCTCTTGCGGATCTCATTTCCCTTTTCAGCTGTCCTTTGTACTTTCTGTATTTTGCTTGTTTCTCCTGCAAATGAATCCTCACATGATTTCGATATTAATGGTTTTCGAACTATTTTGTTGAAGGATTGAGTTTTGTAAATTTCTCCCTAGCTCCCCTCATGGTCAGGCAGAAAGTTTAACTGCTGTGTTTTCAAACAGCAACAGCTTTATTTGAAAAGCCATTGGGACAGGATTCCGGGTTTTAATCCAGTCACAAATCTGGTTCTGATGTCTTGTGGCTCCAGCTGTCACATGACCTGTCAGAGGATGACCTCATAATTGACCCAGTCATGGAGCTGTGGGTTGATGTTTAAATTGGTTCAAAATAATTTTCCAGAAGGACAATTAAAATGAATCGATATATAAAAGGTAGATTTTGTGAATTTGTGCTCCCAGTGGAAATTCCTGCAGAGTCTGCTGGTTTTCATATCCCCAATTTCACACAGGAAGCTCTGTGCTCAGAGTCTGTATTCATTACATCAACATTATACAGAATCATTTCTTGGGAGACCCCAGTGTGAATTGTAGACAGGTGGGTCAGTTTTAACTTTCAAAGTAACACAGGAGCAAAATACTGCAGATACTGGAAATCTGAAATAAAAACAGAAAATGCTGGAAATACTCAGCAGGTCTGGCAGCATCTGTGGAGAGAGAAACAGAGTTAATGTTTCAGATCTGTGATCTTTCATCAGAACTGGGCTGAAATTGTCTGAGGGACTGAGATTGTGGAATCAATTTCAGGGTCAAAAACATTGTACTCTGTAAGGATAGGAAGATGGTGATTATTAAGTACAGTGCAAGAATATAGATGCTTTTACATTATTTGAATCAACATTGAATTAAACTTTGTGCTCACGAATTCTATCTTTTGATCAAAATGACACTGATAACAATGGAAAAAGCAACACATGCATTTCACAGGACCTTGTAAAGCCTTTTCCAGCCAATGAAGGACTTTCCAAGTGTTGTCACTGTGCAGTACAATACAATACCCGACAATAAGGATATTTCACATTCGAGTCACACAAGTGCCAGGCAATGACCATCTCAAACAAGAGAGAACCTAACCATCTCCCCTTGACGTTCAACAGCATTACGTTTGCTGAATCTCCCACTATCAACATCCTGGGGGTTACCATTGACCAGAAAATGAACTGCAGTAGCCACATAAATATCATGGCTACAAGAGCAGGTCAGAGACTAGGAATCCTGCGGCGAGTAACTCACCTCCTGACTCCCCAAAGCCCGTCCACTATCGACAAGGCACAAGTCAGGAGTGTGATGGAATACTCTCCACTTGCCTGGATAGGTGCAGCTCCAACAACACTTCAGAAGCTCAACGCCATCCAGGACAAAGCAGCCCACTTGATTGGCACCTCATTCACAATATTCACTCTCTCCATCACCGATGCACTGTGGCAGCAGTGTGCACCATCCACAAGATGCACTGCAGCAAGGCAGCAAGCCTCCTTAGACAGCACCTTCCAAACCCGTGACTTCTACTCCCTCGAAGGACAAGGGCAGCAGATGCATGGGAACACCACCACCTGCAAGTTCCCCTCGAAGCCATACAACATCCTGAATTGGAACTATATCACTGTTCCCTTACTGTTGATGGGTCAAAATCCTGGAACTCCCTTCCGAACAGCATCACATCGACTGCAGTGGTTGAAGAAGGCAGCTCACCACCACTTTCTCCATGGAATTAGGGATGGGCAATAAATGCAATAATTAAAAATAAAATCAATAAAAAATGACAATAATCACCAAAAGTAGAAGATACATATGAAAATGAAAATATAATAAAGCACAGTCAGCATGGATTTCACAAAGAAAGTCTTGATTAACATTTTCTTTGAAGCATCAACAGCAAGAGTAATACAGCAGATGTAGAAGAGTTAAAGTTAATAAAGATTTAGATTTTATGATTAGAGATACAGCACTGAAACAGGCCCTTCGGCCCACCGAGTCTGTGCCGAACATCAACCACCCATTTTATACTAATCCTACACTAATCCCATATTCCCAACAAACATCCCCACCTGTTCCTATATTTCCCGACCACCTACCTACACTAGTGACAATTTATAATGGCCAATTTACCTATCAACCTGCAAGTCTTTTGGCTTGTGGGAGGAAACCGGAGCACCCGGAGAAAACCCACGCAGACACAGGGAGAACTTGCAAACTCCACACAGGCAGTACCCTGAATCGAACCCGGGTCCCTGGAGCTGTGAGGCTGCGGTGCCAACCACTGCGCCACTGTGCCGCCCTACCTCATCCTTTTATGTGCTGAAACCAACAAATTGTGGGTGAACAAACAAACACACTAACTGACAGAGCTGGGTGTTGTTCTTTCTAAATTACCCGAAAGCAGGGTGTTAATGAGTTAAATCTCCAGGTTTCTGCAACCAGAATAGCCATTGTCCACTATCAGTTTCACTGTTATAAATAAAGATGGAACGTTTATTGTGAATCTATAGAAACAGTCTGGTCCTGTACACTGCAGACACATCCACGTCATCACCAACCAGCTCTCCTATAATTGGTGCAGTTATTTGACTTTTTCCCATTAGCTCCATGGAATTAATTTTAAAAGATTTAAATTCTAAGAAGTTTTGTTAATATTCAGCCCTTGAGAAGAAACCATTCCCTGGCCACAGTGGAGAAAGCATTGAATATAAAACTGTAGACTACCAGGTAACACAGTGAAAGCTTATCAGCTAATCTATAATTGCTTCGTTTTCTTATTTTTGCTCTTGCTATTTGGTTTTTCATCCTTTTCAGTTCCTGACTCCGGATATTATTGCGATTAAATGTGAAAAGATGCACTGTGTCTCAGCCCCGGTATATTGACTCTTTCTCTGTACAGTGCTGTATACACTCAGATACTGACAGTGTCTCTCCCTCCCTCAACTTTCCAGCCCTGACGGTGCAGAAAGTGCTGCTCAAAGTTACACATTCTGACTGTTTGCAGTTGATTAGTGAGAGATTATTAACGTATCCTGCTGCAGCGCTGCCTCGGTTAATAACAGCAGATCGAAGTTACATTTCAGATACAGAAACAGACGCATCAATTATTCACTCTTTCCCAGAGTGAGTGAGGCCGGGACAAGCAGCAACATTCCGGCCCCACAATTACCCAGCACCAGCAGAAAGCAGTGAATACAGATTCAATCAGTGGGTTAATGTCCATTACAGGGATGCAAGATTCCACAGCCCAGGACAAACATCCCCATACACCGAGAACAAGCTCAGGAAAACCCGGGGGAGTTAATATCCCAATCACTGAGCATTCCAGTAACATTGAATAAGTTCCAGAACTGAGTGAACCTTTCAAAGTACGGAAGTGATGACGAGGTCAAAAAGGTCTGAACAGTTGAGGTGACTGAGCGGTTTCAGCTTCTCTGTTCAGGTTGCAGCTTTCACTGGAGGCATGTGCTCAAATCCCACTTCTGACAATTTGATTTTCAGTTACTTTGCAGAGCTTCCTTGAAGGTTTGAGGTAGAGTAAATACTGAGGAACTGTTTCTAACTGATGAACAGTCCATAACGTAAGTTACAGATTTAAGGTGACTCACAAAACCAGAAGGAACATGAGGAAAAATTCCTTTCTGCAACGTGTGGTTAGGATTTCAGTTGTGTGGATAGATTGGAGAAGCTGGGGTTGTTCTCCTTCGAGAGGAGATTTGATAGAGGTGTTCACAATCATGAGGGGTCGTGACAGACCAGATAGAGAGAAACTGTTGGTAGAAGGATTGAGACTCAGGTAAAAGCTGTAGCTCAGTCGGTCACACTCAGCTCGAAATCACAAGCTTCTGGGTTCAGATTTCACAGCTGACACTCCAGTACAGCACTGAGGGTGTTGAAGGTGCTGCCTTTCAGGTGTGATGTTAAGCCAAGACCTGGTCTGCATGTTTGGGTGAATGTAAAAGATCCCATGTTGCAATTTCAAACAAGTGAAGAACAATTCTCCCTGGTGTTGTGATCAATATTTGCCCCTCAATTAGATCAGTTGGTCATTATCACATTGCTGTTATTGGGTATTAGCTGCTGCATTTCTGACATTACAACAGTGATTACACTTCAAAAGTATTTCATTGTTTACAAAGTGCTTTGATATATCCAGTGGTCTTGAAAGGTGCTATATAAATGCAAGTCTTTTCTTTCTTTATCACAACACATTACTGTGTAAAAAATGGTTGTTCATGACACCTCTGGTTCTTCTGCCAATCACCTGATATCTGTGTCCTCTGCTTACTGACCCTTTTACCACTGGAAACAGTTTTGCCTTATTTAAAATGATTTTGAACAAATGTGTCAAATCTCTTCTGAGCTTTCTCTGCTGCAAGGAGAACAACCCCAGCTTCTCCAATCTCTCCACATAACTGAAATCCCTCACCCTGCTACCATTGTGGCAAATCTCGTTTTTATTCTTTCATGGGATGTGGGCATTGCTGGCAAAGCCAGCATTTATTGCCCATCCCTAATTGCCGTTGGGAAGGTGGTGGTGAGCTGCCTTTTTGAGCCATCGCAATACCTGCTGTTAGGAAGGGAGTTCCAGGATGTTGATCCAGTGACAGTGAGGGAATCATGATATAGTTCCAAGACAGGATGGTGTGTAGCTTGGACGGGAACTTGCAGATGGTGGTGTTGCCATTCATCCAATGTCCTTCTAGGTAGTCGAGGTCGTGGTGGATGGAGTGCTGATCAAGTGAGCTGCTTTGTCCTGGATGGTGTTGAGCTTCTTTGGTGTTGTTGGAGCTGCACTCATCCAGGCAAGTGAGGAGCCTTTCATCACACTCCTGACTTGTGTCTTGGAGATGGTGGACAGGAGGTGAGTGATTCACAGTAGAATTCCCAGCCTCTGACCTGCTCTTGAAGCTATGGTATTTATATGGCTGTTCCAATTCAGTTTCTGTTCATTGGCAACCCCCAGGATGTTGATAGTGAGGGATTCAGCAATGATAATGCCATTGAATGTCAAGGGGAGATAGTTAGATTCTCTCTTGTTGGAGATGATAATTTTGGGAATTGATAGGAAGCTGCTTCATGGTTGGTGGAACAAACGCCCGCCCTTGGGGTGGTGCCAACAGCTCCATCCGTCCAATAACAGACAGAGTGGAAGTACTGTATCAGGCCTTGTTAGTTCAGTTGGTAGAGAATGAGACTTTTAATCCCAGGGTCTTCGATTTGAGACCCTTGTTGTGTGGTTGTTCTTCCCTTTTTCAGACTTCGTCAGCAGAGAGTTCAAGGAGTGTGTCTGGTCCATTTCCCACACATCTGCCCTCCCCTCTTCCCATCCCTCCCAGAAACGCCACGGGTTTCCCCTTGTCCTTACTTTCCACCCCACCTGCCTCCACATCCAAAGGATTATCCTCCGCCATTTCCACCACCTCCAGCGTGATGCCACCACCAAATGCATCTTCCCCTCCCCTGTCAGCATTCCGAAAGGATCGTTCCCTCCGCAACACTCTGGTCCACTCCTCCATTATCCCCAATACCTCGTCCCCTTCCCACGGCACCTTCCCATTCAATCGCAGGAAGTGTAATAGCTTCCCTTTTACCTCCGCTCTCCTCACTATCCAAGGCCCCAAACACCCCTTTCAGGTGAAGCAGCGATTTACTTGTACTTCTTTCAATTTAGTGTACTGTATTTTCTGTTCCCAATGCGGTCTTCTCTAAATTGGGGAGGCCAAACGCAGATTAGCTGACCGCTTTGTGGAACACCTCCACTCAGTCCGAAAGCATGACCCTGAGCTTATGGTTGCTTGCCATTTCAACACTTCCCCCTGCTCTCATGTCAACATTTCTGTCTTTGGCCTGCTCCAGTGTTCCAGTGAACATCAACGCAAGCTCGAGGAACAGCACCTGATCTTTCGATTCGTCACTCTGCAGCCTTGTGGACTGAACCTTGAGTTCAATAACTTCAGAACATGACTGGTGTCAGGCAAAGCGCCCCACACCACCTGCCAAGACTGAGACACACATGAATTTTGCCACATGAACATTAAAACTTAAAATTGCAAGCGCCTGACTGGAAAGAAATTTGCATAGTAACAAACAGTATTGAAACAAAGGGACGCAGTCTTTTGCTTCCCCAATACACAGCAGAAGTGGTCAGACCAGTTTTAGTCACATGACTAGTTGGCTGTTGGTTTTTTGAACTTGCCACAGATTTGAACTCAGAACACCATGTGCTCCCAGATGGGGCAGACCCTCTCCAGTCCTGCCTGCCTCCATCTCTTTCCCACAGAACTGAACCTTGTGAAAACATGTGAATCTCAAAGAGAGAAAAGTCTCCAACATGTACAAGGTTTAAGTAGAATACTGGGCCCTACGAAATGCAAGAATTATCTACAAAAGTGCTATACCATGAGCTCGAAGCACAGTAACAAGATAGTACCTCAAACTGTTCCATTTTATCTTTTATTTGTTCTGTCCCTAGCTGCATCTGTATATCACGTGTGCATGCTAGCATGGGTGCATCGTATATCTGTAGGCATGAACCGTATTAAAGTTTAAGCAAGTTTAATAAGTTTCACTTTTCTTCTTTAAACCAAAGAAAGCCTGTTTGTGTTCATTTCTTTGCATTATAATTGGAAAGCTGTGAACAAGGATTCACAAAAGGGGGAGCACAAAACACAGTGTGTTTAAAACCATGTGCCTGTTTTTCATGTAGTCAGAGCTGCTCATTATTCTGCTATTAACACTCTCTCTGGACAAATGCTTTGTCTTTGACCACAAGCATTAACGGACTCTTTGTCTTTGTCCCAGGACAACTTTGTTATTTAATCTTTCCTGCCCTCTGCCCTATCAAACACCTTCCCCTTTGTTCTCTCCCCCAGGCTCCTCTCCTTCACTTGTTTAAAACCTAATTCTTTTCTAACCTTTGGCAGTTCTGATGAAAGGTCACAGACTTGAAACTTTAACTCTGTTTCTCTCTCCACAGATGCTGCCAGACCTGCTGAGTACTTCCAGCACCTTTGTTTTTATTTCAGATTTCCAGCATATGCAGTATTTTGCTTTTACTATATCAGAAAGTCTCTCCTTGATTCAGGACTCTTACGTCTCTCCAGCGTCTCGTTGCTAAAGATTGAACTTTATCTAATTTCACTCTCAGCTCTGGGTCAGTGTGGATCAGTGGGACTTCTGGCTGTCTCCCGCTTCACATTCCATCAGTGCTGGGAAAACAATGGGAAATATTACTCATGTTGTGTTCTGTAAATTTTGACAAACACTTGAATGTAAATATTCTCTTCCAAAGCAATGAGCGAAGGCTGGTTTTAGTGTGTGGCTGAAATAGATCAGCTGGATTTGCATTGCACTAAAAATCGCAGTTCTTGGTTCAATCCCAGGTTTCGGCACTTTCAACCTCTCCTGTGTCTTTTTCTTTGGCTCCAATTGTCAAGCTGCATGATTTACTCTGAAATTAGCACCAGAGAATCAAGGCACCAGCGAGCATGAGGAGCTGAAATTAGCACAGATCCAATCCACTTAATATTTCTGACTGAAGATGGTTGCAAATGCTTCAGTTTTGCCTTTTGCACTGACGTGCTCGGCTCCACCATCATTGAGGATGTGGATGTTTTTGGAGCCTCCTCATCTTGTTAGTTATTAAATTATCCACCACCATTCACGACTGGATGTGGCAGGACTGTGGAGCTGTGATCTGATCCTGAGGGGGATATCCGTGCGTGGAGTGGCAGGATGTATGGAGAGTGATCATGTAGAGGGTGTCCGAGCGTGGAGTGGAAGCTTTCTGTGGAGGTGCAGGAGTAGGCCATTCGGTCCCAGTGTTTTATAAAGGTTTAGTATAACTTATTTGCTTTTACTCTATGCCTCTATGAATAAAGCCAAGTGTCCTGTTTGCTTTCAGCAACATTTTCAAACCTTCTAAGATTGGTGCACATTGTCTCATTCTTCCTCCCAAACTTTATCACTTTACACTTCTCTGTGTAAAATTTTATCTGCCATGTGAAAGCCCATTTTGACAGTTTCTTTATCTTCTCCTGAAGTGTGTTACTGTCACTGGCATAAGACGAAATTCCCCAGCATTCTTTGATGCAATCTCCATGGAGAGAGCAATCTTACACGCCAGCTGAAATGTAGGATTTTGCGTGTTTAGTATCTTTTCTCATCCACCAATATCAGCACAAATCTGTCTCGTAATGTACTGTCTAAGAATGTGCCAAAGTTGCAATGTAGTGATAAATTCTTCAGTTCCACAATGTACTCACCAACTATTTCACTACTTTTCTGCTTTCTGGTTCCAAATTTCTAGCTTGCCGTGATCTCTAGTGGCTTAGGGTTAAAATGTTCCTCCAAGTTGGTGATGATTGTTTTGAATTCACATCTTTTGCCTTGATGGTAGCAGGAAGATTTGTTAGCATGTCATACACTTCCAGGATAATTTACATTCGCAAAATTACTTTCTTGCCCTCAAGAATTGCCTTATTCTGAGTCTCGACCTCTTCACTTTCACCTTCAAGTTCCAAAATGTTATTAGCTCTGAAAAACATGTCCATTCTTTCAATATATGAACTGAATGGTTCTCGAGCCCTCTCATAAGTTCCTAGCCTTCTGATGTATCCCTTGGGTGCAGCCATATTGTCCCAAATAATCACTTTGAATCTGATGCACACTAAGACCCTGCGGTAAAGGCCTGCTTGTTTATGAAATTGAAACCCGACCCGGTCCGACCTGACCACATCCAACCTGAACCTGACCCGGGCCCGAGTCCTTTGATTTTTTTCCCGCACCCGACCTGAACCGACCCGACTACCATAATAAAGTTAATTATATCAAACATACCTTGCCCAAATGTTGTGATCCTCCATTCCTGCGGAATCATGCAGAAGTTCCCTCCCTGAGCAAGGCAGCACTGTGTCCGCCTACAGCCCAACCCGTCACGAACCCGAATGCCGGACACGGAAGAGAGACCCGACCCGAACCTGACACATGTCATCCGGTCTGGTCGGAGTCGGGTCGGGTAGCCATGCTTTACCCTAGGGCATCTCATTCAACTGAGGAGACAGTCTGTCGCACAGGCTTCACACAATCCACTTAAAATCTCCACCATCTGAGCAGGTAGGTCACCAGGAGCTAGCTGTTCTTGTTCACTGCAGTCCCTGCTGCTGTTTGCTGCCTATATTTACAGACTTTTATCTCATTCTCATCACCATTTTCTCCAATATATTCAGGGGGCATCAGCAGAGAAAATGGAGACCAAATGCGACAAGTGCAAGGAAATGTTTATTTGCAATATTACATCATAAACATAATATACAAAAACATTACATGTGTGAAACACGTCCCGATCAAGATGTGTCTGAATAAATGGATCCCCTCACAATAAACACTGTCACCTTTCAATGTTTAGCGGATGAATGTGAGGGCCAGATGTGTGTGATTCCCACAGTAATGTGTTTGTTCAAAGTTCAGGAAAAGATGGAGATATGAATAATTTACAGGGAAATCTTTGAAGCATATCTCCATGTCTCTCACTCACAAAGATCTGCAAACTTGTGGATTCAGAAAGAACCCAGAGACAGATAGTCCTGCAATAACCTGTAACTCCAGGAAAGGATGTGTTTGAGATTTTGCCCTGTAGCTTAGTTGGTTAAAGCCTCTGTCTAATAAACAGCAGAACCTAACTTCAGACCCCAACAAAGCCTCACTGCAGTGAAGAAACGGAAAGTTATGATTTAAAGATTACTCTGTCAATCATTCACCACTCTGTCTTCCCCTGAACTTTGAGTTCAAATTTGTTTGTGAAGTTGAGTGACACGTTAAGACAGCACAGTCTTTGTCTTTGTGAAAGAAGTGATTTGGGAATGGCTGTTTGAAACTGTCCCTCCTTGCACAGAAATTCAGTGCAAATACTCAAATCACCCACAATTTCCACGAGAGAAATTTGTTCACAATTGCATTTGAAGTGAAACCGCCTCAACATTAATCTCACTGAAGCAGAGTGTGACCATGTTGTATGTTTCAGAGTGTTGGTGCCATTATGTGTCGCTTTTAACCGAGACTGGGGCACAACGCAAAGTTGATCCAAGGTTGGAATATATTATCATTCAGGAGCAAGAAAAATCAAAAGGAACCGAATAAGAAAACCCAGTCTCCAGATTTGAGAATCTGTAGATCCGCTTTGGGAAAGTGAATCAGAGCAGAATGAAGGGTGAACTGTCCAGAAGAGATGAAGACACAGCTCAGTCAACACGTTCCCCTGGTTTATGATGCTGGAACATTCCTCTCACAGAAATGATTCAACCCAATGACAAACATTCTTACAGCTGATAATTTATGCTAATGATTGAAGGACTTTCTCATGTGGTTACCTAGTGGTAAGAAGATATTAAACTTAGTTTCAATCAATCCAGCTGCGATGAACTTTGAATTTTTCTGCCTTTTATAAACATTATTTGAAGGGTCTCAGTGACAATGTTCAGTGTTGATGAGAGTGGGGTCTGGGTGAGCAACTGCTGAGCGTGACAGGGTCAGGACTGGATGCAGGAAGTTCTCTGACAGTCTCTCTCTCTCTCTCTCTCTGATGGGTTTGAGTTGGTTCACAACTGGCAGCTGTTGGTGCTTCGATAAATGAAGGAAGTTCCCTCTAACCATTTTTTTTTATTCACAGTGTAGTATAAGGATGTAAAGGGTTAATGCTGAAGACAGTGGGATCAACCTCTCCCACTGTCAGAGTGATGATGTAACAGTCACATGGGATGAGGTTTGGGAGAAGAGAGAGCAGCACCAAGGATGCTCGCTGAGGAGGCTTGATGAGTGTGTAATAGTATTGTGTAAATTAGAAAAGAGTTCTTAGTTCTTTCAGCAGGAAATATGTCCCGATAATATCAAGAAACTCACAATTTTATTATTCAGGAGTCGGAACACAGATATTAATTCCAAGTTACAGTCCTGGGTTCATTTAACAAAAAAAGGTAGAGAATAATATTACTCACTGATTGAAATCCCCCAGTGAGGAGACAGTTAAACAGTTGGGACATCCTTCGATCCAAGGTTTTGGCAGCATTTGCAACTTTTGCAACTTTTGTTTATCCAGCTTTTATGGACGAGTGAAAAAACTGAACAATTCCATTCTTCCTTCTTCCCTTCTTTCCATCAGTTTCTCTTTTCTGTCCCAGATCAATATAATGATGAGAATCCCAATTTAATCTGCTGTTTCTGCTGTTTTATCCATTCCAATCAAAATTCAACATTCCAATCAAATCTATTTGTTATTCCACAGTGTCTCTCCATGTGTTTTATTCTGTTGTATTCTCTCACAGTCTGTTTGATGATCAATGTTACATCTCACTCTCTGTTCTGGTGAAGATCAGAAGCAGTGATATCTGTTTACACCGCCTGACAAGTCGGCTGAGGCTGTGCCTCGCTGATCACGTGGAGTTGAAGCAATTCTTCCAGTCAGTTAGTTCAGTTGTCATTTCATGAGAAATTCGAAGTCGTCATGACTTCGTCAGTGACCTAATGGTTCAGGTGTCTGAGTGATGTTAATCATGCTGTGATCAAATGATTGTATGTTCCAGTCTTTCCGTGGTGGGTTTTCACACTGAGTAGAAACGTGTTGGACATGGTCTGGAAATGTTTCACACCGCTCCATTCCCAACAGGCCATGACCTGATGTGATGGAAATTTCATTTACTTACAGAAGCTACTGTTCCATCATTGCACATATGGCTGCACAGTCAGGATCTGTGTGAAGGTGACGGTTGTGCTTCTATTACTTGCCAGATGCCGTGGTGGCTGAGAGGTTAAGGCGATGGACTACTGAACGATTGTGCTGTGCACGCGGGGGTTTGAATCCCATCCTTGTCGTTAGTTTATCAAATTCCTGTTGAATTCTTGTTTACAGCTTCAATGTGAAGTCGGCCTGGAAACCTGTTCTTGTCAGTATCTTGACGGTGGTTCCAGAATTGTTTATACTTTATTAAAATTGAGACAGACAATTGGAATTCTTCACCCAAATTGGACTGGAATGAAGATCAAATAGGGATCACGAAACGGAGCAGGATTTTCCCTCCCCTCCTTCCTTCCTTCCATCTTTACTTTCTCTGGATTTACACCAAGTGAACGACTAACGGGAAAAGCAAATGGCGAGGGAGCAGAAGCAGAACATTATCCTTTGGCAAGAAATTTATTTTCAAATCTTCTTGATAGATTAAGTGAGTGAGCAATGTTTTGGCAGATGGAGTTTAAAATGAGGGGTCATCTAGTACCTACGAAAGATCGATCAGAGTGTTTTTTGTTAAGTGGTGAGATGATAGAAACTGCGGAGGCGCAGAGACCCGAGTACAGAATCACTAAAAGCTAGTGGACTGGTAGAAACATAATGTGAAAAGTGAATGGAATATGAAGATTGGAACTCATGTTGCAGTTATATAAAGCTCTGTGCTCCTGAAGTAAATGTCCAAGCCCAGATTGTGGGGAATCTGTGGAGAGTGATTTGTTTTTTATTCATTAATGGGCGCGAGTATCGCTGATAAGTCTAGCATTTATTACCCATTCCTATTGCCGTTGAGAATGTGGTGGTGAGCTGCCTTTTTGAACTGCTACAGTCCATATGGTGTAGGAACACCCACAGTGCTATTGGGGAGGGAGTTCCAGGATTGTGACCCAACAACAGTGAAGAAATGGCGATATAGTTACATGTCAGGATGGTGAGTGACTCAGAAAGGGCACCTGCAGATGGCGAGTTCCCATGCATCTGCTGCCCTTGTCCTTCGAGGTGGTAGTGGTCACGGGTTTGGAAGGTGCTGTTGAAGGATACTTGGCGAGATACTGCAGTGCATATGGAGATGGTACACACTGCAGCCACTGTGTACTGGTAGTGGAGGAAGTGAATGTTTAAGGTGGTGGGTTAGGTGCTGATCAAGTGGGCTGCTTTCTCCTGGATGTTGTTGAGCTTCTTGAGTGTTGTTGAGTGGGATGTATTCCATCCCACTCCTGACTTGTGCCTTGTACATGGTGGACAGGATTTGAGGTGTCAGGACGCAAGATACTTGCTGCAGAATTCCTAATCTCTGAACTGCACTTATAGCTGCAACATAGGTGTGACTGGTCCAGTTTAGTTTCTGGTCAATGGTAACCCCCAAGATGTTGATGGTGGGGGATTCAGTGATGATTATGCTGCTGAATATCAAAAGGTAGATGGTTTGATTCTCTCTCAATCGAGATGTTCACTGCTTAGCACTTGTGTGGCCAGAAGGTTGCTTGTCACTTATCAGCTCAAGCCTGAAGTTTGTACAGGTCTCGCTGCTTGTGGGCACAGACTGCTTCAGTATCTGAGGAGTTGTGAGTCATCAGCGAAAATTCCCACTTCTGACTTATGTTGAAGGGAAAGTGATCAATGAAACAGCTGAGGATGTTTGGGCTGAGGACACTACCCTGAGAAACTCCTGAGGCAATGTCCTGGGCTGAGATGATTGGCCTCCACTAACCACAACCATCTTGCTTTGTGCGAGGTATGACTCCACCAAGTGGAGAGTTTTCCCCCTGATTCTCATTGACTTCAATTTAGCTCGGGATCCTTGATGCCACACTCACTCAAGGGTAATCACTCTCACCTCTCCTCTAGAACTCCACTCTTTTGTGTCTGTTTGAACCAAGCTGCAATAAAAAATAAGAACAGAAGAAATATTAGCAGTAGTAGGCCATTTGGCCCCTCGAGCCTGCTCCACCATTCAATAGGATCATGGCTGACCTGATCATGGCCTCAACCCCACTTTCTTGCCTGCCCCCCATAACCCTTGACTTCCTTGTGGATAAAAATCTGTCAAACTCAGTCTTGAAGACATGCAATGACCCAGCCTCCACTTCTCTCTGCGGTACAGAATTCCAAAGATTAATGACTCTCTGAGAGAAGAAATTCCTCCTCATTTCCTTCTGAAATGGAAGACCATTATTCCGAAACTGTGTCCCCTAGTTCTAAATTCCACCATGAGGGGAAACATCCTCTCAGCATCCACCCTGTCAAGCCTCCTCAAAATCTTATATGTCTCAATACGATCACCTATCATTTTTCTTAACTCCAATGAGTATAGGTCCAACCTGATCAACTCTCCATATAAGACAACCACTTCATCACAGGCATCAATCCAGTGAATCTTCTCTGAGCTGCCTCCAATGCAAGTATATCCCTCCTTAAATAAGGAGACCAAAACTGTACACAGTACTCCAGGTGTGTATTCACCAACACCCTGTGCATTTGCAGCAAGACTTCTCTACTTTTATACTCCATCCCCCTTGAAATAAAGGGCAACATTCCATTTGCCTTCCTAATTATTTGCTGTACCTGCATGGTAACTTTTTGTGATTCATGTACGAGGACACCCAGATCCTTCTATGCCGCATGATTCTGTAGTCTCTCGCAATTTAAATAATATGTTGCTTTTCCATTCTTCTTACCAAAGTGGATAACCTCACATTTTCCCACATTATACTCTACCTGCCAAGTATTTTCCTGGAGTCGAGGAACCCTGGCAGAACCTAAACTGAGCATTGATGAGCAGATTATTGCTAAGTGTCTGGTGCTTGATAGCACTGTTGATGACATCTTCCATCACTTTGCTGATGATTGATAGGAGACTGATGGGGTGGTAATTGGTCAGATTGGATTTGTCCTGCTTTTTTTTAATGGAGTGGGCACACTTGGGCAATTTTCCACATTGTTGGGTAGATGCCTGTGTTGTAGCTCAACTGGAACAGTGTGGCTGAGAGCGCAGCTAGTTCTGGAGCACAAAACTTCAGTACTAGAGCCGGGATGTTGTTAGGGCCTATTGTCATTGCTGTATCGAGTGACTTCAGTTGTTTCTTGCTATCATGTGGAGTGAATCAAATTGGCTGAAGACTGGAAACTGTGATGCTGGGGACCTCAGGAGGCCGAGATGAATCATCCACTGAGCAATTTCTGATGGAAGATGGTTGTAAATGATTCAGCTTTGGCTCCACCATCATTGAGGATGGGGATTTTTTGGAGCCTCCTCATCTGGTTAGTTATTTAATTGTCCACCATCATTCATGACTGGATGTGGCAGGATGAAGGACCTGTGATCGGATCATGAGGGAGATATCCATGCGTGGTTTGGTGGGATCTATGGAAAGTGATCCTGAAGAGGGTGTCCGAGCCTGGAGTGGCGGGATATGTGGAGAGTGATCCTGACGAGAGTGTGCAAACCTGGAATGGAAGCTTTCTGTGGAGGTACAGGAGTAGGCCATTCAGACCCATTATTTTATAAAGGTTTATCATAACTTATTTGCTTTTACTATATGTCTCTGTTAATAAAGCCAAGTGTCCTGTTTGCTCTTAGAAGCCCCCATGGTAGACTTATGGAGAAAGTCAGGAGGCATGGGATAGTGGGGAATGTGGCCAGTTGGATTAAGAATTGGCTAACTGATAGAAGGCAGAGAGTGGTCTTAGATGGTAAATACTCAGCCTGGAGCCCAGTTACCAGTGGCGTGCCGCAGGGATCAGTTCTGGGTCCTCTCCTGTTTGTGATTTTTATTAACGACTTGGATGAGGAAGTCGAAGGGTGGGTCGGTAAATTTGCAGATGATACAAAGGTTGGTGGAGTTGTGGATACCGAGGAGGGCTATTGTCGTCTGCAAAGGGACTTGGATAGGTTGCAGTGCTGGGCTGAAAAGTGGCAGATGGAGTTTAACCCTGAAAAGTGTGAGGTCGTCCATTTTGGAAGGACAAACACGAATGCAAAATACTGGGTTAACGGTAGGGTTCTTGGGCATGTGGAGGAGCAGAGAGACCTTGGGGTCTATGTGCATAGATCGTTGAAAGTTGCAACTCAAGTGGATAGGGCTGTGAAGAAGGCATATGGGGTGTTAGCGTTCATTAGCAGAGGGATTGAATTTAAGAGCCGTGAGGTGATGATGCAGCTGTACAGAACCTTGGTAAGGCCTCATTTGGAGTACTGTGTGCAGTTCTGGTCGCCTCATTTTAGGAAGGATGTGGAAGCCTTGGAGAGGGTGCAGAGGAGATTTACCAGGATGTTGCCTGGAATGGAGAATAAGTCTTACGAGGAAAGGCTGAACATTCTAGGCCTCTTCTCATTAGAACGGAGAAGGATGAGGGGTGACATGATAGAGGTTTATAAGATGATCAGGGGAATAGATAGGGTAGACAGTCAGAAACTTTTTCCCCGGGTGGAGCAAAGCGTTACAAGGGGTCATAAATTTAAGGTGAAGGGTGGGAGATATAAGGGGGATGTCAGGGGAAGGTTCTTTACCCAGAGAGTGGTCGGGGCATGGAATGCCTTGCCTGGGGAAGTTGTTGAGTCAGAAACTTTAGGGACTTTCAAACGGCTTTTAGATAGGTATATGGATAAAGGAGAATGATGGGGTATAGATTAAATTGTCCTTGACAGAGGACAAAGGATCGGCACAACGTCGTGGGCCGAAGGGCCTGTTCTGTGCTGTATTTTTCTATGTTCTATGTTCTAAACCTTCTAAGATTGGTGTACATTGTCTCTCTGTTCCGGCACCCACTTTAGAATTGTAACATTTCATTTATATGGCCTCTCCTTATTCTTCCTCCCAAATTGTATCTCTTCACAATTCTCTGTGTAAATTTTATCTGCCATGTGAAAGCGCATTTTACCAGTTTTTTTAAGTTCCCCTGAAGTGTGTTACAATCACTGGCACAGGATGAAATTCTCGAGCATTCTTTGATGCAATCTCCATGGAAAGAGCAATCTTACATGCGAGCTCGAATGTGAGATTTTGTGTGTTTAGTATCTTTTCTCATCCACCAATATAAGCACAAATCTGTCTCATAATGCACGGTCTAAGAATATGCCAAAGTTGCAATGTAGTGATAAATTCTTCATGCCACAATATACTCACCAACTGTTTCACTACTTTTCTGATTTCTGCTTCCAAATTTCTAGCTTGCCGTGATCTCTAGTGGGTTCAGGTTGAAATGTTCCTCCAACTTGGTGATGATTGTTTTGAATGGCACATCTTTTGCCTTGATGGGAGCAGGAAGCTTTGTTAGCTGGTCATACACTTCCAGGCTAATTTCCATTGGCAAAATAGCTTTCTTGCCCTCAAGAATTGCCTTGACCTCTGCACTTTCACCTTCAAATTCCAAAATGTTATTAGCTCTGAAAAACATGTCCATTCTTTCAATATATGAACTGAATGGTTCTCAAGCCCTCTCATAAGTTCCTCACCTTCCGATGTATCCCATATGTGTGCAGCCATATTGTCCCAAATAAGCAATTTGAATCAGATGCACAGGAAGACCCTGCGGTATCTCATTCAACTGAAGAGACATTCTGTGGCCCAGGCTTCACACAATCCACCTAAAATCTCAACCATCCGAGCAGGTAGGTCACCAGGAGCTAGCTGATCCTGTTCACTGCAGTCCCTGCTGCTGTTTGCTGCCTATATTTACGGACTTTTATCTCATCCTCATCACCATTTTCTCCAATATATTCAGGGGGCATCAGCAGAGAAAATATACACCAAGCGTGGCAAGTGCAAGGAATTGTTTATTTGCGTCATTATGTCATGCACATAATATTCAAATACATTACCTGTGTGAATCATTTCTTGAGCACTTTTATACCAGATGTGTCTGAATAAATGGAACCCCGTCACAATAAACACTGTCACCTTTCAATGCTTAATGGAGAGGTTTGATGCCCTGATGTGTCTGATTCCCACATTAATGTATTTCTACAAAGTTCGGAGAAAGACGGAGATATGAATAATTTGCAGGGAAATCTTTAAGCATATCTCCATGTTTCTCACTGACAAAGTTCTGCAAACACATGGATTCAGAAAGAACCTGAGTGCAAAATCAACAAAAATAAACACAGCCAGAGAGACTTGCAATAACCTGTAGCTCAGGGAAAGTACATGATGTTATGGAAGTGATTTTGATTTTTTTTTTGTGAAATTTTTTTTTGAGGAATTCATCGTCAAACTTAATAAATGTCAGACCAGTTCTTTTTCAAGAGGGTACTGAAAGTATTAATTTGGCAACTATGTTTACTGGTTGTCACATGACTCAAGTTGAATGTAGAACAGAAACCCTGGTAACAGGGGGACATGTGGACAGAGAAGTCAGTTGCGCCTCTTGATTGGACAAACCCGGCAGCAGCAGCACTCACCGAAGAGGGCAGAACAATCACAAGCTTTTATTTGTAGCAGTCATTGTGTTTTACCTTCTGGAGTGAGCAGCTGATAAAGTTAGCCTGAAGAAGTGTCAAGGAAGGAGAGAAGATCACAACCCACGTTGTTTTGCAGCAAATCTTGAAAAGACCCTGAGAACTTCACTGTGTCAATTCATCTCTTCTCCTGTCTTTGAAGAAAGCCTGCTAAAATTAATTTTCAACACTGCCTCTAAAAAACTGTTCTAAAAGACCCTAGTGACCTGTCTACGCACACTCAGAAGTTAGACTGTATGCCAGTTTTGGAACAACATATCTCATCTGCTGTTTTCTTCAGGAATGAACAAGTAATCAGCCCAAGTGTTGTTTTTGTCTTTAACAGAACTCAGAATTGTAAAAAATAATTCTTTTTTTTTCAGTTAACCGGTGTATGTATGTGTGCATGTGTGGGGCTGTAGGAAGAAAGGGGCTTTCAATGTTGGTTAAGGTAAAAAGGGAACTTTTAAAATTTCTACCTGTGTATTTATGCTTTATTTCATGACTAGTTAAAACTTGTTCTGTAATAAGCTGATAATTTTGCTGTTCATTAAAGAAACCTGGTCAGTGTCTTCTATTCTGGGAAGAATAGAGTAAATGATTGACTGTTTCAGGAAGTGGGAAACGTTAAAATATATGTTGTGACCTGTGGAGAAGTGGGATGAGAATATATAGAACGGTCTGAAGAAGGGTCATTGACCTGAAACGTTAACTCTGCTTCTCTCTGCACAGATGCTGCCAGACCTGATGAGTATTTCCAGCATTTCTTGTTTTTATTTGAGATTTCCTGCATCTGCTGTATTTTGCTTTGATATTGTTATTATATGAGAATAACTAGTGTACTCCTCTGATTTTAACTTTAACAGCATCTGGCTCTGTAGCTTAGTTGGTTAAAGCACCTGTCTTGTAAACAGGAGATCCTGGGTTCAATTCCCAGTAGAGCCTTGTTTCACATTTGTGATGTCGAAGTTACCTCATCAATCGCTTCCATCTGTGTCTACTGAACTTTAAGTGAGAATTCAAATTACATGATGAATTTTCGTCACAGCCTTGTGAAGGATGTGAGTTTGGAATGGCTGTTCCTCCTTGTGCAGAAATTCAGTCCTGATATTTCAAAGGCAACTTCTTTGATACAAATTTGTTCACAGTTGCATTCAACCTGGAAAACAGCTCGACATGAATGTCACTGAAGGAAAGTGTGACTGCGTTGCATGTTTCAGAGTGTTTGTGTCGTTATGTGTTGCTTGTGACTGAGATTGGGACATGACGCAAGTGGGAGGGTTGATCTGAGGTTTGGAATATTTGTCAGTCAGCAACAAGAAAAATCAAAGGAACCAAATAAGAAAACCTATGTCTCATGTGGTTACCGAGAAACGGTCAGAAGATATTAAACTTTGTTCTGTTCAATAAAGCTGTGTGAACTTTGACCTTTCCAGCCTTTCATAAACAGTATTTGAAGTGTCTCGGTAACAATGTTCAGTGTTGATGAGAGTGGGGTCTGGGTGAGCATCTGCTGAGTGTGACAGGGTCAGGACTGGATGCAGGAAGTTCTCTGACAGTCTCTCTCTCTCTCGCTGATGGGTTTGAGTTGATTTTCAACTGGCAGCTGTTAGTGTTTCGATAAATCAAGTTCCCTCCACCCATTTTTTTGGACAGACAGTGTAGTATAAGGATGTAAAGGGTTAATGCTGAAGACATTGGGATCAATCACTCCCACTGCCAGAGTGATGATGTAACAGTCACAGGAGATGAGGTTTGGGAGGAGAGAGCAGCACCAAGGATGCTAGCTTAGGAGGCTTGATGAATGTGTATATAGTATTGTGTAAATTAGAAAAGAGTTCTTAGTTCTTTCAGCAGGAAATGTGTCCCGAAAATATCGAGAAACTCACAATTTTATTACTCAGGAGTCGGAACACAGATATTAATTCCAAGTGACAGTTCTGGGTTCATTTAACAAAGAAAGGTAGAGAATAATATTACTCACTGATTGAAATCCCCCAGTGAGGAGACAGTTAAACAGGTGATCTGTTGGGGCATCCTTCGATCCAAGGTTTCGGCAGCATTTAATCTCCCTTTTTGGTGAAATTCTCTGTTATTTGCAACTTTTTTTTTTATCCAGCTTTGATGGGCAAGTGAAAAAACTGAAAAAACTGAACAGTTCCATCCTTTCTTTTCTTCCTTCTTCCCTTCTTTCCATCAGTTTCTCTTTTCTGTCCCAGATCAATATAATGATGAGAATCCCAATTTAATCTGCTGTTTCTGGTGTTTTATCCATTCCAATCAAAGTCAATGTTCCAATCAAATCTATTTGTTATTCCACAGTGTCTCACCATGTGTCTTATTCTGTTGTATTCTCTCACAGTCTGTTTGATGATCAATGTTACATCTCACTCTCTGTTCTGGTGAAGATCAGAAGCAGTGATATCTGTTTACACCACCTGACAAGTCGGCCTGAGGCTGTGCCTCGCCGATCATGTGGAGTTAGGAACATAGGAACATAGGAGCAGGAGTCGGCCATTCAGCCCATCGAGCCTGCCCCACCATTCAATATGATCATGGCTGATCATCCGCTTCAATGCCCTTTTCCCCACACTTTCCTCATATTCCCTGATGTCATTTGTATTTAGAAATCTGTCAATCTCTGCTTTAAACATACTCAACGACTGAGCTTCCACAGCCCTCTGGGGTACAGAATTCCAAAGATTCACAACCCTCCGTGCAAAGAAATTTCTCCTCATCTCTGCCCTAAGGAGCATCCCCCTTATTTTGAAATTGAGCCTCTGGTTCTCGACTCCCCATCCAGATGAAACATCTTAGCTGCATCTACCCTGACAGTCCTTTAAATATTTTGTAGGTTTCAATGAGATCACCTCTCATTCTTTGAAACTCTAGAGAATACAGCCCCAGTTTCCCAATCTCTCTTCAAAGAACAGTCCCACCATCCCAGGAACAAGTCTGATGAACCTTCGTTGAACTCCCTCCATGGCAATAATATCCTTCCTAAGGTAAGGAGACCAAATCTGCACACAGTACTCCAAGTGCGGTCTAACCAAGTTTCTGTACAATTGAAGCAAGAATTCACTACTCCTGTACTCAAATCCTCTTGTGATAAAGGCTAACATACTATTAGCCTTCCTAATTGCTTGCTGCACCTGCATGTTAGCTTTCAGTGACTTATTGACATGGATACCCAGATCACCCTTATATTCTGTACCTCAGCTAATAAAGGAAAGGATTCCATATACCTGCTGAACCACCTTCTTGACCTGTCCTGCTACTTCAGGGATCTGTGGACATTCACTCCAACGTCTCTCACTTCCTCTGCACCGTTCAGTGTTCTCCCATTAATTGTGTATTCCTTTGCCTTTTTTGACCTCCCAAATGCATCACCTCACACTTGTCCAATTTGAATTCCATTTACCACTTCTCTGCCCACCTGACCAGTCTATTGATATCTTCCTGCAGTGTACAGCTGTCCTCCTCCCTATCAACAACACGGACAATTTTTGTTTCATCTGCAAACATCTTGATTGTGCCCTCTACATTTATGTCCGTATCATTAATATATACCACAAAAAGCAGGGGACCTAGTTGTGAGCCCTGTGGAACACCACTGGAAACAGTCCTCCAGTTGCAAAAACACCTGTAACCAATTCCTTTTTGTTTCCTGCCACTGAACCAATTTTGTGTCCAGCTTGCTACACTCCCCTGGATCCCATGTGCTTTTATTTTTTTTAACCTGTTTGCCATGTGGGACCTTGTCAAAAGTCTTGCTAAAATCCATGTGGATCAGATCAACTGCACTATCCTCATCAATCCTCCTTGTTACTTCTTCAAAAACATTCAATCAAGTTCGTCAGACAGGAGCTTCCCTGAACAAATCCATGCTGACGGTACTTGATTAATCTGTGCCTTTCTAAGTGACAGTTTATCCTGTCTCTCAGAATTAATTCCAATAATTCGCCCACTATTGCGGTTAGGCTGACTGGCCTTTAATTGTTCCCTCGCTTCCTTTTTCAACAATGCTGCAATGTTAGCAATAAAAACAAAAAGTACTGGACATACACAGCAGGTCTGGCAGCATCTGTGGAGAGAGAAACAAAGTTAACATTTCAGGTCAGTGACCTTTCATCAGAACAGAAACGTTAACTTTGCTTCTCTCTCCACAGTTGCTGCCAGACCTGCTGTGTATTTCCAGCGCTAATAGTTTTTATTTCAGATTTCCAGCATCTGCAGAATTTTGCTTTTCTTGCAGTGTTACGAGACCTCCCATCTTCTGACATCACACCCGTATCCAGTGAGGGATTGGAAACTGATGGTCAGACCTTCCACTATTTCCTTCCTGGCTTCTTTTAACAGCCTGTGGTACATTTCATCCGGCCCTGATGATTTATCCACTTTCAAGGATGGTAATCCCATTTATACTTCTTCTCTCCCTCAGTTTATCATGTCCAATACTTCACACTCCTTCTCCTTAATTACAATATCTGCATCACCCCCTCATTTGTGAAGACAGTAAAATATTCATTAATAAACATACCAACATCTTCCACACTGACACATAGGTTACATTTTTAGGTCTTTGATGGGCCCTACTCTTTCCTCAGTTGCCTCTGACTGCAATGTATTGATGAAACATCTTTGGATTTGTTTTGATTTTGCTTGTCAATATTCTTTCATGATCTCTGTTTGTTCTTCATCGCTACTCCCAAATACCTCTAGTCATGTCAAAACACAACTTATCAGAAGGGGAATTTGAACCCACCCCTGCAGAGAGAATTGTGATCTGAATGAACCGTCTCAGACTGCTCGACCATCCTGACTACCCCATGTGTATGTTTAATGCTGACGAAATTATCCATTCATTGTGAAAGTATTTGTGAGATTGTGGAAATGTCTGGAAGAGGAAAGACCAACGGGAAAGCTCGGTCCAAGGCCAAGTCTCGCTCCTCCCGGGCTGGACTGCAGTTCCCGGTGGGCCGTGTTCACAGGCTCCTGAGAAAGGGTAACTATGCTGAGCGTGTGGGTGCCAGAGCCCAGGTCTATCTGGCTGCTGTGCTCGAGTATCTGACCGCTGAAATCCTCGAGCTGGGCGGTAACGCGGCCCGGGACAACAAGAAGACCTGCATCATCCCCAGCCACCTACAGCTGGCCGTCCTCAATGATGAGGAGCTCAACAAGCTGCTGGGAGGGGTGACCATCATTCAGGGTAGGGTGCTGACTAATATCCAGGCCGTGTTGCTGCCCAAGAAAACCAGCGCTCCGGGCACCAAAACCAAGTCAATCTGCCAGAATTTTTTCAAATACGCAAAGGCTCTTTTCAGAGCCACCCACAGTATCTGAAAGGGCTGATTACTGTCTGAAGTCTGCTGTACCCACACCTCTGTCTATCCCTCTTCATCTGGAACAACCAATGCTATCTTCCATTCCTTTCACCATTATGTGTTTAACTAGCTTCTCCTTATAGTCAGTCCAATATCAATGTACTAATGAAATGATCTGTGTCAGTGCTGGCAATTTCCATAGAATCATAGAAAAATTAGGGCACAGAAGGAGTCCATTCAGCCCATCGCGTTTGCTCTGGCCGAAAAAACTAGCCACCCAATCTATTCCCACCTTCCAGCACCTGATCCGTAGACTTGCAGGTTACAGCGCTTCAGGTGCATGTCCAGGTATTTTTAAATGAGTTGAGGGCTTCTGCCTCCACCACCATTCCTGTCAGCGAATTCCAGGCACCCACCACCCTCTGGGTAAAAACGTTTCCCCTCATGTCCCCTCTAATCCTTCTACCAATCACCTTAAATCTGTGCCCCCTGGTAACTGACCTCCCCACCAGGGGAAACAGGTCCTTACTGTCCACTCTGTCTGGGCGCCTCATAATTTTGTACACCTCATTCAAGTCACCCCTCAGACTCCTCTGTTCTAAGGAAAACAACCCGAGCCGCTCCAATATTAGCTCATAGCTGCAACTTTCAAGCCCTGGCAACGTTCTTGTAAATCTCCTCTGTACTCTCTCCAGAGCAATTATGTCCTTTCTGTAATGTGATGACCAGAACTGTACGCAATACTCCAGCTGTGGCCTAACCGCCATTTTATACAGTTCTAGCACGACATCCCTGCTTTTCTATTCTATACCTTGGCCAATAAAGGAAAGCATTCTATATGCCTTCTTCACCACTCTATCTACCTGTCCTGCCACTTTCAAGGACCTGTGGACATGCACTCCAAAGTCTCTCACTTCTTCTACCCCTCTCAATATCTTCCCATTTATTGTGTATTCCCTTGCTTTGTTTGCCCTCCCCAAATGCATTCCCTCACACTTCTCCAGATTGAATTCCATTTGCCACTTTTCCGCCCACTCAACCAATCCATTCATATCATTCTGAAGTCGACAGCTATCCTCCTCACTATCAATTACACGGCCAATTTTTGTGTCATCAGCAAATTTCCCAATCATAGCTCCCACATTTAATTCCAAATCATTAATATATACCACAAACAGCAACGGACCCAACACTGAGCCCTGTGGAATGCCACTGGAAACTGCTTTCCATTCGCAAAAACATCCGTCGATAACTATCCTTTCTTTCCTGTCACTGAGTCAATTTTGGATCCAACCTGCCACATTCCTCTGTATTCCATGGGCTTTCATTTTACTGACCAGTCTGCCATGTGGGACCTTACTAAAATCCATGTAGACCACATCCACCACACTATCCTCATCAATGTTTCTTGTTACTTCCTCAAAAAACTCAATCAAGTTAGTGAGACATGACCTTCCCTTAACAAATCCATGCTGACTATCCCTGATTAATCCGTGCCTTTCTAAGTGGCAGTTTATCCTGTCCCTCAGAATTGATTCTAATAATTTACCCTCCACCGAGGCCAGACTGACCGGCCTATAATTATTTGGCCTATCCCTCACATCCTTTTTAAATAATAGTACAACGTTCGCAGACCTCCAATCCTCCGGCACCTCCCCCATATCCAGTGAGGATTTGAAGATGATCCTCAGCGCATCCACTATTTCCTCCCTGGCTTCCTGTAAAACCTCAGATGCAAATCATCCGGCCCTGGTGATTTATTCATTTTGAAGGATGTCAGACTCTCTAGTACTTCCACTCTCATTATGCTTATCGTATCTAATATTTCACACTCCTCTTCTTTGTCTGCATCATCCCTCTCCTTTGTGAAGGCAGAGACAAAAACTCATTAAGAACCCCACACACATCTTCTGCATCCACTCATACGTTCCCTTGTACATCTCTGATCGGCCGTACCCTTTCCTTAGTTATCCTCTTGCTCTTAATGTACTGATAGAACATCTTTGGGGTTTCCTTCAAGTAGTTGTATCCAGTCCACATCCACCAAGTCACCTCTCAGTTTTGTAAAATTTGCCTTCCCCCAATTTAAAACTTTTACTTCTGTTGTATCTTTGTCCTTTTACATGATTATGCCAAAACTAATTGCAGCATGGTTACTAGGGGTGGTGGTGGCGTAGTGGTCTTGTCAGTAGACTTGTCAGTGGATTAGTAACCCAGACACCTAGGGTATTGCTCAGGGGACGTGGGTTCAAATCCCACCATTGAAATTTAAATCCAAATAATACATCTGCAATTAAAAAGCAAGTCTAATGATGGCCATGAAACCATTGTTGATGGTTGTAAAAACCCATCTGGTTTACTAATGCCCTTTCGGGAAGGAAATCTGCTGTTCTTGTCTGGCCTGCATGCGACTGCAGACCCACAGCAATGTGGTTGACTCTTACATGCCCTCTGAAATGGCCGAGCGAGCCATTCAGTTGAAACTAAACACTACGAAGTCATTAAAAAGGAATGAAAGCAGACAGACCACCCGGCGTCGACCTGGGCACCAGAAATGACAATGGCAAACCCAGCGCTGTCGACCCTGCAAAGTCCTCCTAAGTAACATCTGGTGTCTTGTGTTAAGTTGGGAGAGCAACAGCCTGACATAGTCATACTCACAGAATCATACCTTACAGGCAATGTCGCAGACACTGCCATCACCATCCCTGGGTATGTCCTGTCCCACGGGCAGGACAGACTCACCAGAGGTGTCAGTAGAAAGGAAATTGCCCTGGAAGTCCTCAACATCGACTCTGGACCCCATGAGGTCTCATGGCATCAGATCAAACAATGGACAAGGAAACCTCCTGCTGATTATCACCTACTGCCCTCCCTCAGCTGATGAGTCAGTACTCCTCCATGTTGAACAGCACTTGGAGGAAGCACTGAGGGTGGCAAGAGCACAGAATGTACTCTGGGTGGGGGACTTCAATGTCCATCACCAAGAGTGGCTCGGGAGCATCTCTACTGGCCGAATCCTAAAGGACATATCTGCTAGTGCTGCTTGATGGCAATGTTGATGACACCTTCCATCACTTTAGGCCCCATCAGTCTACTCTCAATCATCAGTAAAATGATGGAAGGTGCCATCAAGCGGCACTCGCTTAGCAATAACCTGCCTCAGTGACACTCAGTTTGGGTTCTGCCAGGGCCACTCAGCTCCTGACCTCATGACAGCCTTGGTTCAAACATGGACAAAAGAGGTGAGGTGTGAGTGATTGCCTTTGACATCAAGGCAGTATTTGACCGAGTATGGCATCAAGGAGCCCGAGCAAAACTGAGGTCAATGGGAAAACCCTCCACTGGCTGGAGTCATACCTAGCGCAAAGGAAGATGGTTGTGGTTGTTGGAGGTCAATCATCTGAGCTCCAGGACATCACTGCAGGCGCTCCTCAGGGTAATGTCCTCAGCCCAACCATCTTCAGCTGCTTCATCAATGACCTTCCTTCAATCAGAAGGTCAGAAGTGGGGATGTTCGCTGATGATTGCACAATGTTCAGCACCATTCATGACTCCTCAGATACTGAAGCAGTCTGTGTAGAAATGCAGCAAGACATGGACAATATCCAGGATTGGGCTGATGAGCGGCAAGTAACATTCGGGCCGCACAAGTGCCAGGCATTGACTATCACCAACAAGAGAGAATCGAACTAACTCCCCTTGACATTCAATGGCATTACCATTGCTGAATCCCCCACTATCAACATCCTAGGGGCACCATTGACCAGAAGCTGAACTGGAGTAGCCATATAAATACCGTGGCTACAAGAGCAGGTCAGAGGCTAGGAATCCTGAGGCGAGTAACTCACCTCCTGACTCCCCAAAGCCTGTCCACGATCTACAAGGCACAAGTCAGGAGTGTGTTGGAATAGTCTCCACTTGCCTGGATAGGTGCAGCTCCAACAACACTCAAGAAGCTCAACACCATCCAGGACAAAGCAGCCCACTTGATTGGCACCCCATCTACAAACAGTCACTCCCTCCACCACTGACGCACAGTGGCAGCAGTGTGTACCATCTACAAGATGCACTGCAGCAATGCACCAAGGCTCCTTGAACAGCACCTTCCAAACCTGTGACTTCTACCAACTAGAAGTACAAGGGCAGAAAATGCATGGGAACACCACCACCTGCAAGTTCCCCACCATGACACACACCATCCTGACTTGGAACTATATCGCTGATCCTTCACTGTCACTGGGTCAAAATCCTGGAACTCCATTCTGAATAGCACTGTGGGTGCACCTATCCCAAATGGACTGCAGCGGTTCAAGAAGGCAGCTCACCACCACCTTCCCAAGGGCAATTAGGGATGGGTAATAAATGCTGACCTGGCCAGCGATGCCCAAAATCCCATGAATGAATAAAAAAAAGCTATCTCCAAAATGGTCACCCACTGCTACTTGCCCAGCTTCATTACTGAAGACTACATCTAGAATTGTGCCTCCTCTCATTGGGCTTGTGATGTGCTGGCTATTAAAGTTCTCTTGAATGCAGTTCAGGAATTTTGTGCCCTCTGTGCCCTTCACACTGTTTGTACCCCAGTTGATATTGGGATAGTTGAAATCCCCAACTATTATTTCCCTATAGTTTTGCACTCAGCAATTTGCCTACATATTTGTTCTTCTATCTCTCTCTCACTATTTGGGGGTCTACAGTACACTCCTAGTAGTGTGGCTGCCCCTTTTTTATTTCTGAGCTTCACCCATATGGCCTCATTTGATGATTCATTTAGCATATAATCCCTCCTCAAAGCTGTATGCCTTCCTTAACTAATAATGCTATACTCCCACCTTTTTTATCCCTATGCCACATGAAAACTCTATACCCAGAGATGTTGAGCTGCCATTCTTGCCCTCCTTAAGGCAAGTTTCCCTTATTGCAATGATATTGTGTTACTATGTGTGGGCACAATGGCGCAGTGGTTAGCACCACAGCTCCAGGAACCCGGGTTCGATTCTGGGTACTGCCTGTGTGGAGTTTGCAAGTTCTCCCTGTGGGTTTTCGTCGGGTGCTCCGGTTTCCTCCCACAGCCAAAGACTTGCAGGTTGATAGGTAAATTGGCCATTGTAAATTGCACCTAGTGTAAGTAGGTGGAAGGGAATATGGGATTACTGTAGGGTTAGTATAAATGGGTGGTTGTTGGTCAGCACAGATTCAGTGGGCCAAAGGGCCTGTTTCAGTGCTGCATCTCTAAATAAAAATAAAAAGTGTGATGTTACTTTATCAGCGCAGGCTTGGAGGGCCGAATGGCCTGTTCCTGTGCTGTATTGTTCTATGTGTCTATCTGTGCCCTCATCTCATCAGCTTTATTTACTATATGAATATACATACAAGTATAAAAATTAGGAGCAGGAGTCGGCCATTCGACCCCTGGACCCTGCTTCCCCATTCAATAAGTTCACGGCTGAACTGATTACTCCACATTCCCGCCTACCCCCGATAACCTTTCACCCCTTTGCTTATCAAGAATCGATGTCCCTCTGCCTTAAAAATATTCAAAGTCTCTGCTTTCACCGCCTATTGAGGAAGAGAGTTCCAAAAACTCACCACCCTCTGAGGGAAAAAAATTCTCCTCATCTCTGTCTTAAATGGGTGACCCCTTATTTTTTAACAGTGACTCCTAATTCCAGATTCTCCCACAAGGGGAAACATCCTTTCCACATCCACCCTCTCAAGACTCCTCAGGATCTGATATGTTTCAATCAAGTTGCCTCTTTAAATAAATAATTATCCTTTAACACTGCCAAATTCCTCTGCTGCACACTTTTTAAACTTTGCTTCTTCTGTCTTTCAGAGTCATTCGCTAATTTTCTGCCTCCCGTTCCCTGCCCTGAAATTGCCCTGTCTGAAACTGCCCTCAGGTTCCCATCAAGCTGCCAAATTAGTTTAAACAATCCCCAACAGCACCTGCAAGGATATTCATCCCGGTCCTGTTCAGGTGTTGACCGTTCGACTTATATAGGTCCTACCTTCCCCAGAACTGGTCCCAATGCCCCAGAAATCGGAAGCCCTCCTTCCTGCACCATCTCTCCAGCCATGCATTCATCTGGTGTATTCTCCTATTTCTATACTCACTAGCTTGTGGCCTTGGGAGTAATTTGGAGATTACTACCTTTGAGGTCCTGTTTGTTAATCTCTTTCCTAACTCCCTAAACTCAGCCTGAAGGATCTCATCCCTCTTTCTTCCTATATCGTTGGTACCAATGTGGACCACGACCTCTGGCTCTGCATCCTTGCCCTCCAGAATGCTCTGTAGCCACTCAGTGATATCCATGATCCTTGCACCAAGGAGGAAACCTGGTTTGCGAGCACTGAAATACCTATCTGTTCCCCGAACTATACAATCCCCTACCAGTATTGCTCGCTTGTATTTTCTCCTCCCTCCCTGCACAGCTGAGCCACCCATGGAGTTCTGGTCATGACTCTCACTGCACTCTCCAGAGGAACCCTCTCTCCCATCAGTACTCAGAACTGAATACCAGTTAGAAAGTGGGATGCCCTCCAGGGACTCCTGCACTACCTGCCTTGACCTTCTTGTCTGTCTGGCAAACTCCCAATCCCTCTCAGCGTGTGCTCTCTTCAACTCCGAGGTGACAACCTGCTGAAAAGTCCTATCCACGTAGTTCTCTGCCTTGCGGATGCACAACACTGACTCCAGTTGCTGCTCGAGTTCTGAAACCTGGAGCTCAAGCTTCTGCAGCTGGTGACACTTCCTGCAGATGTGTTTGTCAAGGACACATGGTGCATCCATGACTTCCCACATACCACAGGAGGCACATTCCACTTGGCCGAGCTGCCCTGCCATAACTTAGCTTTACAAACTCATTATTGCTCGTGTAATAAGTGTAATAAGTAGATTAATTTACCAGTTACTCACCAATCAGCTTCTTCCCCTGTACCATGGAGGCAGAAAAAGCAGAAAAGAAAAGAGACCAAAGAGCACCTCCTTCCCCTAGTCAGTGAAGTCCCTCACACATCAACTCACAGCTTTACACTCTGTCCAAACAGCACTTTCTAATGAGTAATTATTATAAATTACACTAACTAAAACATTAGTAACCTGACCAATTACAAGGTAGTTATTTGAGGGTTTTTAAACAAAGAGCTTTTTCCCCCATCCTGATTTCAGGCCCCACTCTGGACACTTGCTTTTGATTCCAGGACACTGAGGACAGGGTGCTGCCGAATATCCAGTCCGTGTTGCTGCCCAAGAAAACCAGCGCTCCGGGCACCAAAACCAAGTCAATCTGCCAGGATTTTATCAAATACCCAAAGGCTCTTTTCAGATCCACCCACAGTATCTGAAAGGGCTGATTACTGTCTGAAGTCTGCTGTACCCACACCTCTGTCTATCCCTCTTCATCTAGAACAACCAGCGTCATCTTCCATTCCTTTCACCATCATGTGTTTAACTCGCTTCTCCTTATAGACAGTCAGATATCAATGTAATAATGAAATGATCTGTGTCAGTGCTGGCCATTTCCCTGTCCTGATTTCAGACCCCACTCTGGACACTTGTTTCCCATTCCAGGACCTACTTGTATTAATATTCAGCACCACCTGTCAGTCAGAAACCTGTCTCAATGAACTGATCCTTTCACTGAACTTCCAACTGCTGCTGTCTATTTCTCGAGGGAAAGAGCTGCTCACTGAATAAGGATGTGAGGGGAATGTAACCCGGCTGCTGGTGAGAAGGTCCCGTCTTCTCAATCAAAAGCCTTTTATTTTACTACAGTGATTCCCAGATTCCCAGCTGGTCCGGTGAGGATTTTGTTTTCACAGAAATATGTTGTTAAATACAAATCTGATTCCAACATGTCAGTAACAGGACAGAATGGGAACCTTTTAAAAGGATGAAGCAACTATTTCAGTGGCTTCTCACTGTCCCCCTGAAGCCCGTGTGAAGGGGAATTACCAATAGTCTGTAATTTATTACTTCCACACCGAGTTTGAGTTATTTTTCACGTGAAAGATTGCTGAACGGAGTGTTTTCCTGTCAGTTACGGATAAGAAGTTGACAAAAATTGGCAAGATAAAGCTGTTCATAAAATAGCACCAGCAATTTGAGTCGGTAAAAGCAAAATTGTGTTTTAAAAGCGTTTTTTTAAAGCGTGACGGGAAAATAGATTTTTATGTACTTTTCCAGTCGATCACTTCTTTTCCACAGTGAAATTGGCAGCTTTCACGAATTCAAATATTCTGCCAGGTTGACAGGTTCAGCCAATGGATTTTTGTATTTTGTGCTTCGAGGTTCTCCGATTTGATCATTCATTTCATCGAATGGCCGTGTGGCCTAATGAATAAGGCGTTTGACTTCAGTGTATTTTATGAGGTTATCGGAAGATTGTAGGTTCGAGTTCTGCCACGGTCATTTTGACCCAAAGGGGTTATGCAGGGCTTTGGGGATCGAGTCAGGGACTGAACAGATTGGAAACCCGACATGGACTTGATGGGGCGAATGGCCGCCTCATGTGGAAAGAGATGCAGTGGTTTTTGTCGAGGTTCATCCCAAGCAGCTCTGTAACACAGGAGTCTGTGCTCTCCGGGCTGTTCCCAGGGACGCACACCGAGACAAACATCAACTGCTGCTGGAGGACTATCAATTCGGTGAAAGACGCCCTTTGGTCTGCCCGAAACTTGCTGGTCTTCCAGCGCAAAGAGTTGTCCAGCACCGAATGTTGCAGACTGGCACATTCCAAGGTCCAGGACTACGTGCTGAGGGACACACTAAAGCTTGGGGCAGCCGCAGCAAAGGCTCAATGGGGAAAGACCACAGTGTAAGGACCCCCACCAAGCTGAACTGAGGGGCTGGATCCATGGGAAACCCCTCGAACTGTATCGTTGATATTTTCATTTGCTGTAAATGTGAAACTGTAATTGGCATGACAATAGTGAAATGGAAGGGTTGTGAAGAAACTCATGATAGTATAGAAGGAAACTGATCTCCCTTGCAATGTTTGTATTTTTGGTGCTGTTTGAAACTGTTTGGCAATGTAATTTTTGCAGATTTTTATTAATAAAGTATATTTTGGAAATAAAGAAAAAGTGCTGTCACTGACTTTATGAGAAGAGGGTGACCAATCAGAAGTGGGCTGGGGTTACAGCAGGTTCAAACTGCAGGAATTCCAGGTCCCTGAATGACTGAGCTGAAACTGATCAGTTTCACTGCAGGAAACACCGTCTCGGGGGAAATAACATCACAAATAATTCCATTTGACTAATTATTCAATTATAAAACAATGGGCAGATGTGAAGGTGTGATGTTACTTTTCACTGTGAGGGGAGAATCCGCCATCTGGGTAAATCAGCAACTTTATAACATCGTCTGTACGTTTGGAAAAGAAACGATGAAAACTCTCCCCATAACCCTGGTGCGGTGGAAAGGCTCAATTCAGAGATTGGAATATAACGAGAGCACAACATAAATCATTAACTGTTATTTCCGGCATAAAACACACCCCAGCTCCCGTTCCCAGGTCACTGCTGTCCCTATGAGGCGGTGGGTGACTCTGAAAAGAGACTTTGTTTTGTGTTTGAGAGAAACGGTCGAGTTTTTCGACTGCCGAATCCACAGGGAATGCAGCCCTCCAGTTTCAGAGCGGACACCACATGGTTACATCTTGCGCTTGACCTGCTCAGTGCAAGTGACCGCTTCACTGATGCTGCATTCTGCAGGAAAACCACAAAGATCCTCCCAGGCAGTGAAACTCATCTTCCCAGAATCTCCATACCAGATTGAAACAGAAAACATAGACAAAGTTCAAGAGAGTTACTTAGCATTAAAACCAATGAAATAAACCAATTCTAGAGAGATGTTGGAGCAGCTTTTTCAGAGAGATTGTGGGTGGCTCTTAAAAGAGCCGTTGTGTTTCGAGTGTTTTCACTACATGGTGGAGTTTTACTTGGAGTTGATGTACTTGGTCACTCAATTTGTCCCTTCTCACATTCCGAGCGCTTTGTTGGGTGGAAATGTTTCTTCAGGCAGTTTCAACAGCTTTGAGCCGACTTTGAGTCAGAAACCAGAAATGGGAGTACGGGACACAGACAAGGAATTGAGGCTGAACCTTTATAAATCTCACTGGTTATAGGCCTCAGCTCGAGCATTGTGTCTAATTCCATGTTCCACACTTTAGCAGGAATGTCAAGGCCTCAGAGAGGGCACAGAGGAGATTTACTAGAATGGTATCAGAGATGCACGAATTCAGCTAATGTGGAAAGAATAGGGGTCTGGGGTGTGTGAAGCTGGGGTCCGTCTTCTTCGAGCAGAGATGTTAATGAGGTAGTTAATAGTTGTGTTCAACATTGTGAAGAGTTTTTATAAGAATAAAGAAGTTTGACTGCAATTAGACAGAGCCTTGGTGAGATCACACCTGGAGCACTGTGTACAGTTTTGGTTGCCCTTACCTAACGAAGGACATACTTGCCTTAAAGGAAGTTTAACAAAGTGTCACTCGATTGCTTCCTGGGATGAGGGAATTGTCCTTTGAGAAGAGATTGAGTCGACAAGGCCGATATTCCTCGTACTCGGCCCTGTGGGACTGGGTCGGCCCGGACCTGCTGGAAGTATACGAGAGTATGCTCCTGGCCGGCAGCATGTCAGAATCCATGAGGAAAGGCATCATCACCCTCATTTACAAGCGGAAGGGGGAGAGGGCAGAAATCAGAAATTGGCGGCCCATCTCACTGCTTAATGTTGACTACAAGATTCTGTCCAAAGTCATAGCCAGTCGAGTCAAGTCTGCTCTGGAGTTGGTGATTCACCCCGATCAGACCTGTACTGTACCCGGCAGGAAGATCTCTGATAGTCTCGCACTACTCAGGGATACGATCGCCTACGTACGGGACAGAAGGGTGGAAACCTGCCTCATCAGCCCGGACCAGGAGAAGGCTTTTGACAGGATATCGCACACCGACATGATGGACGTGCTTTCCAAAATGGGGTTTAGGGAGGGAATCTGCAATTGGATCCAACTGCTCTACACAAACATCAGTAGCGCAGTCTCAATCAACGGGTGGGAATTGGAAAGTTTCCCGATCAAATCTGGAGTCAGACAGGGCTGTCCTCTATCCCCGGTCTTGTTTGTTTGCTTTATTGAACCCTTTGCTGAGTCTATTAGGAAGGATGCGAGCATAAGAGGGTTGACAATCAAAGGCAGCGGAGGCACTCAGGTGAAAACCTCCCTGTACATGGATGATATTGCCGTCTTCTGCTCGGATCCGCTGTCCGTGCGCAGACTGATGAGCATCTGCGACCAGTTCGAACTGGCCTCGGGAGCCAAAGTTAACCACGGCAAGAGCGAGGCCATGTTCTTTGGGAACTGGGCTGACCAATCCTTTGTCCCCTTCACCGTCAGGTCAGATTACCTGAAGGTGCTGGGGATATGGTTCGGAAGGGCCAGGGCGTGCACCAAAACATGGGAGGAGCGAGTAGCCAAGGTACGACAAAAGTTGGGTATGTGGGGGCAGAGATCTCTCTCCATTGTGGGTAACAACCTGGTCATCAGGTGCGAGGCGCTCACGTTGTTGCTCGACATGGCACAGGTCTGGCCCATACCCCACTCCTGCGCTGTGGCAGTCACCCGAGCCATTTTCTGCTTCATCTGGGGATCTAAAATGGACCGGGTCCGGAGGGACACGATGTTCAAATCTCTGGACAAGGACGGGAAAAATGTACCCAACGTGGCCCTCATCCTGATGACCACCTTTGTGTGCGGCTGCATCAAGCTGTGTGTAGATCCCCAGGACGCAAACTCCAAGTGTCACTACGTGCTGAGGTTCTATCTGTCCCTGGTGTTGTGAAGGATGGGCTTGGCCACATTGCCGCGGAACGCTCCATGCAGTTGGACCGTGCCGTACCACCTATCCTTCGTGGAGCAGTTTCTGCGGGAAAACACCTTTGACCACCGGTCCATCAGGCAGTGGTCTGCACGGAATGTCCTCAAGGCCCTACGGGAAAAGGAGACGGTGGATCCTGTCGCATGGTTCCCTGAGCAGACTGTCAAAGTCATTTGGCGGAATGCCTCATCACCAGAACTTTCAAACAAGCACCAAGACGTAGCTTGGCTGCTGGTGAGAAGGGCCCTCCGCCCTCCCCATCAGATCCTTCATGCACACCCGACGTCTCGCCCCCTCCGCACAGTGCCGCCGCGGTGGCTGTGTTGGGGAAGAGACGGTCGCCCACCTCCTCCTGGAATGTGTTTTCGCAAAGCAGGTGTGGAAAGAGATGCAGTGGTTTTTGTCGAGGTTCATCCCAAGCAGCTCTGTAACACAGGAGTCTGTGCTCTCCGGGCTGTTCCCAGGGACGCACACCGAGACAGACATCAACTGCTGCTGAAGGACTATCAATTCGGTGAAAGACGCCCTTTGGTCTGCCCGAAACTTGCTGGTCTTCCAGCGCAAAGAGTTGTCCACCACCGAATGTTGCGGACTGGCACATTCCAAGGTCCAGGACTACGTGCTGAGGGACGCACTAAAGCTTGGGGCAGCCGCAGCAAAGGCTCAATGGGCAAAGACCACAATGTAAGGTCCCCCCCACCAAGCTGAACTGAGGGGCTGGATTCATGGGAAACCCCTCGAACTGTATCGTTAATATTTTAATTTGCTGCAAATGTAAAACTGTAATTGGCATGACACTTGTGAAACGGAAGGGTTGTGAAGAAACACATGACAGTATTGAAGGAAACTGATCTCCCTTGCAATGTTTGTATTTTTTGGTGCTGTTTGGAAACTGTTTGCAATGTAATTTTTACAGATTTTTATGAATAAAGTATATTTTGGAAATAAAAAAAAAATATTCCTCAGAATTTCGAAGAGTGAGAGGTAATCTTACTGGCACCTAAAAATCTTAAGGGATTTAACAGGGTAAATGCTGGGAGGATGTTTCCTCTGGCTGGGGAATCTTGAACTAGGGATCACAGTCTCAGTATAAATGGCTCAATCATTTAGGACTGAGAAGAGGAGAATTTTTTTACACTCAAAGCATTGTGAATCTTTGGAATTCTCTATGCACGGTGGTTAGCACCGCAGCCTCACAGCTCCAGTGACCTCGGTTCCGTTCAGGGTATTGCCTGTGCAGAGTTTGCAAGTTCTCTCTGTGACCGCGTGGGTTTCCGCCGGGTGCTCCAGTTTCCTCCCGCAGCCAAAGACTTGCAGGTTGATAGGTAAATTGGCCATTGTTAATTGCCCCTAGTGTAGATAGGTGGTAGGAGAATGGTGGGAATGTGGTAGGGAATATGGGATGAATGTAGTATTAGTATAAATGGGTGATTGTTGGTCGGCACAGACTCGGTGGGATGAAGGGCCTGTTTCAGTGCTGTATCTCTCTATGACTCTAGAGCTGTGGATGCTCAATCATTGGGTATATCCAAGAGAGAGATCGATAGGTTTTTGGATACTAAGGGAATCAAGGGATCTGTGCTAGTGTGGTAAGATGGAGTTGATGTAGGAGATCAGCTGTGATCTTATTGAATGGCAGAGCTATTTCGATGGGCCGAATGGCCTACTCCTATTTTTTATGTAAAGAACTGGACCATTAACCCGAGCTTCTCTTCGCCACAGTTGTTTCCGGACTGACTGAGTGTTTTCAGTATTTTAGTCTTTTTCTTTCTGTATTTCATCCTTTTCCCATTTGACTATTTGCTGTGAAACTTTCAGCGTTGTGCTTAATTCTTTGTGTCGTTGTGTTTTCTTTATTTGAAGCAATGTAAATAGTATCCTGAAATGAATTTGCCAAATGGTTGGGCAAATTGTTACAACCAGTTTTTGAGCAAGTTCTCCACATACACCGTGAAGGATTCCTTCACATTTGTGAAGACCATACAGGACTTGCATATCGATAGCAATGCCGTGTCCATGTGTTCATTTGACATTGCTAGCCTATTCACCAATGTACCACTTAAGGAAGCCATAGATATTTGCACTGCAGTGCTATATCATGGCAATCTCGACCCGTCACCATTGTGTGAATCCGTATTCATTGAACTTATGAACTCGGCAACTTGCACAGTTGAGTTCAGTTTTATTGACACCATGTATCGCTGGTGTTGCCATGGGATCCCCTCGAGGCCCATCTCTCACAAACATCTTTGTTGGATTCCATGACAAACCTGTTTTTAAGGGAATGACACCTAACCTCCGACCTCTTGCATATTTCCAATATGGAGATGATACGTTTGCTATATTTGAACCCACAGTTGCATGAAATAATTTCCTTGCACGTCTTCCTGGGCTCCATCCTACACTCAAATTCACCTTTGGAATGGAGCAGTCAAATGAGTTCCCTTTCCTTGATGTACTACTTGAGAAATCTGCTAAGGGGTTTTCTACCACGGTCTATCGCAAACCTACCTTCCCAGGTCAATGCACGCGTTGGGATTCTTACAGTTCCATGTGCTATAAGATTGGCCTTTTCGGCAACCAATCACTGACCGACATTGGTTCCTGGTCCAGCAACAACTCAACCTCAAAATCCTCAGACCTGCTGAGTGGTTCCAGCATTTCTTGTTTTTATTTCAAAATACTCATCCTTGTTTCTAAATCCTGATGTGTTCTCACCTGTCCCAACCTCCTTCCTCCCTCCGTAACCACCTCCCTCCCTCCCTCCGGAACCACCTCCCTCCCTCCGTAACCACGGAGTCTTATCGAAAACCTCATAAATAGGGCTGAGCCATTTGCTCACCATGCAAGCTTGATGCTGAAACAGGGCGAATCAAAGACATCCTGCTTTACAATGGCTACACTGATCAGATCATTTCTATCTGTATATCACACAAACTTATAAATGGGCTGAAGGACGTCATTTTGAGCCCTGAAAAGTGCCCAGTCTCCCTCAAATTACCCTGGAAGGGTAATATATCCCCAGTATTTGAGTAACAGGTGAAGCTCGCTATTTCCTGCTGTTACTATGCAGGAGCAACAGGTGTGGTGTTCACCACTAACAGGATGCTGCTGTCAAGCAAAAGAGACGTCCTGCCTATCACTCAAATAAGTAACGTGATATATGAATTTCAATACCAGTGTGATGCTAGGTTTCTAGACCGTACATCCCAAAACTGGCGGATTGTATCAAATAACATGTCCCTTCCGCTGTTCGCAATGGGCCCTACCCAACCAACCCGTGCTTGCAAAACTCAAAACACAGTATCCAACATGAGATGTGATTCCACATTAGGACAACATTTGCTAAATAATTCTCAGTGTGCTAAGAATTACACTGACAACTGATTTAAGACTGTCAGTAGGGCTCGCAGTGTGGTGCATTGGTGTGTACTGTAAGCTACATATATTAATACACAGGGCCCTGTTCTTTGCAGACAGAAAGAACATGCACACATATTGTGCCAGTTTCAGCTAAACAAAATAAGTGACAGCCATTCACTTGCTCATTCCACAGGGCAATGCCTTGACCAATCAGTGTCAAGCTGCCTGGTTTAAATTTCAAACAAAGCTGGGCAGTTATCTGTCAGTTCCCATAAACTGGTGCATTCTGAATGGCAATGCCTCGACCAATCAGAGTTCACTTGCCAACCAATCAGCACTCTCTTCTCATACAGAAGAAAGTTGTTGTTTTCCTTTAAATTGGTATTCTTGTGGATTGCCCTGCTGAGTGCAAGACGAAAACAACTGGCTACCAAAGTTTGGACAACATGTCACTATTTTCACGAAATGATTACTTTTATTTTCAATATAAAAATATAAAGCAATGTGAGTGTAACATTTACAGACAAATTCTATTACTTCACATTGCCTGATTCTTTCACACTGACAGACTATGTGAACTACTGTCCCGATTTTGCAGTTCTCACTTCCAGTTAGCAAATGTCAGCAATCTGTGATACAGTGCAGTTTACAGACCAGACCATCAATCACAACATGCAATAATTGTTCAGCTTATGTTGGACTGGTGGGATTTAGAAATACTAGGAATTGAGATGAGCTGTTATTGTATTTAATTATTTGTTTCATGGGATGTGGACGTCGCCAGCCAGGCCAGCATTTATAGTCCATCCCGAATTGCCCATGAGAAGGTGGTGGTGAGCTTCCTTCTTGAACCACTGCAGTCCATGTGGGGTAGGTACACCCGCAGTGCTATTAGGAAGGGAGTTCCAGGATTTTAACCCAGCGACAGTGAAGGAATGGCGATATCGTTCCAAGTCAGGATGATGTGTAGCTTGGAGGAGAACTTTCAGGTTGTGGTGTTCCCATGCATCTGCTGTCCTTCTCCTTCTAGGCAGTAGAGGATGTAGGTTTGGAAGGTGCTGCCTGAGTAGCCTTGGTGCATTGTTGCACTGCATTTTGTAGATGGTACACACTGCTGCCACTGTTCGTCAGTGGTGAAGGGAGTGAATGTTGTGTACGTGGTGCCAATCAAGCGTGTTGCTTTGTCCTGGATGGTGTCGAGCTTCTTGAATGTTGTTGGAGCTGCACCCATCCATGCAAGTGGATAGTATTCCATCACACTCCAGACTTGTGCCTTGTAAATGGTGGACAGGCTTGGGGAGTCAGGAGGTTAGTTACTCACCGCATGCTTCCTATCCTCTGACCAGCTCATGTCGTCACACTATTTATAAGGCTACTCCAGTTCAGTTTCTGGTCAATGGGAACCCCCAGGAAGTTGATAGTGGGGGATTCAGCGATCGTAATGCCGTTGAATGTCAATGGGAGATCGTTAGATTCTCTCTTGTTCGAGATGGTCATTGCCTGGCACTTGTGTGCCGCGAATGTTACTTGCCACTTATCAGCCCAAGCCTGGATATTGTCCAGGTCTTGCTGCATTTCTACATGGACCTCTTCAGTATCTGAGGAGTCGTGAATGGTGCTAAATTTTGCAATCATCAGTGAACATCCCCACTTCTGACCTTATGATTGAAGGAAGGTCACTGATGAAGTAGTGAAGAAGGTTGGGCCGAGGATACTACCCTGAGGAACTCCAGCAGTAATGTCCTGGAGCTGAGATGATTGACCTCCAACAATCACAACCATTTTCCTTTGTGCTAGGTACGATTCCAACCAGTGCAGAGTTTTCCTCTTGATTCCCATTGACTCCAGTTTTGCTCTGGCTCCTTGATGCCATACTCAGTCAAATGCTACCTTGATGTCAAGGGCAGACACTCTCACCGCACCTCTTGAGTTCAGCTCTTTTGTCCTTGTTTGAACCAAGGCTGTAATGACGTCAGGAGCTGAATGGCCCTGGCGGAACCCAACTGAGCGTCACTGAACAGGTTATTGCAAAGCAAGTGCCCCGTCGATGACATCTTCCATCACTATACTGATGATTGAGAGTAGACTGATGAGGCAGTAATTGGCTGGGTTGGATTTGTCCTGCTATTTGTGTACAGGACATACCTGGGCAATTTTCCACATTGCCGGGTAGATGCCAGTATTGTAGCTGTACTGGAACAGTTTGGCTAGGGGCGCGGCAAGTTCTGGAGCACAGGTCTTCAGTACTATTGCCGGAATATTGTCAGGGCCTGTAGCCTTTGCTGTATCCAGTGCCTTCAGTCGTTTCTTGATATCACGTTGAGTGAATCGAATTGCCTGAAGACTGGCATCTGTGATGCTGGGGACTTCAGAAGGAGGCCGAGATGGATCATCAACCCAGCACTTCTGGCTGCAGATTGTTTCAAATTCTTCATCCTTATCTTTTGCACTGATGTGCTGGGCTCCCCCATCATTGAGGTTGGGGATATTTGTGGAGCCACCTCCTCCTGTTGGTTGTTTAATTGTCCACCACCATTCATCATTGGATGTGGCAGGGTGTAGATCTGATCCGTTGGTTGTGGGATCACTTAGCCCTGTCTATTACATGCTGCTTCTGCTGTTTGGCATGAAAGTAGTCCTGGGCTGTAGCTTCATCAGGCTGACGCCTCATTTCAATGTATGCCTGGTGCTGCTCCTGGCATGCCCTCCTGCACTCTTCATTGAAGTAGGGTTGATCCCCCAGCTTGTTGGTAATGTTAGAGTGGGGGAATATGCCGGGCCATGAGGTTATAGAATGTGGTTGACTGCAATTCTGCTGCTGCTAATGGTCCACAGCACCTCATGGATGCCCAGTTATACATTGCTAGATCTGTTCAAAATCTATCCCATTTAGCACAGTGGTAGTGGCACACAATACGATAGAGGGTATCCTCAATGTGAAGACAGGACTTCATCTCCACAAGGACTGTGCAGTGGTCACTCCTACCAATACTGTCATGGACAGATGCATCTGCGGCAGGCAGATTGGTGAGGATGAGGTCAAGTATGTTTTTCCCTCTTGTTAGTTCCCTCACCACCTACTGCAGACCCAATCGAGCAGCTATCTCCGTTAGGACTCGGCCAGCATGGTCAGTAGTGGTGCTACCGAGCCACTCATGGTGATAGACATTGAAATCCCCTAGCCAGACTACATTCTGTGCCCTTGCCACCCTCAGTGCTCCCTCCAAGTGGTGTTCATCAGTCTCTCGCTGTCTCTTGCTGGTTTGCTCAGTACCTTTCTCTGTCTGTTCATTTCTGAGTCCTGATAATCTCTTCCTGGTTTTCTGTGTGTCTTTCTCTGCCTGCCTCATTGTCGGTGCTGTTACTCAGTGTCCTTGTGTCATTGTGCAGTGAGGGTGAGTCCGTCAGCACGTGTGTTGCTGAGTCCAGGATTCTTGAGCATTCAGAGGACAATCCTATTTTTATAAAAACATTGGGGAAATGAATATATTTCACTAACGGGCAGCTAAAAGTTAAGCCAACAGTTAGCAGAGCGGCGCAGCAGGAGCATGCTGGGCCCATAACCCAGAGGTCGATGGATCGAAACCATTCTCTGCTATTTATGTTCGGTAATAATACAAACAGTTCACTTTCAAAACATCAAGTGTTTCCCTATAATTACAAGATGCGCTCGATTGCGATCAGCTGGTTTGCTCAGTACCTTTCTCTGTCTGTTCCTTTCTGAGTCCTGATAATCTCTTCCTGGTTTTCTTTGTGTCTTTCTCTGCCTGCCTCATTGTTGGTGCTGTTACTCCGTGTCCTTGTGTTATTGCGCAGTGAGGGTGAGTCCGTCAGCGCGTGTGTTGCTGAGTCCGGGATCCTTGAGAAATCCGACTGCAATCCTATTTTTATAAAAACATTGGGGAAATAACACAAACAGTTCACTTTCTAAACATCAGGTATTTACCCATAATAACAAGATGCTTCCAAAGGCACTCGATTGCAATCAGCTTCTTCCTTCTGGTGAACACATCAATCAGCAACAAATCACTTTTGCTCACACGAACACAAGCTGCAAACACGGACCAGCCGAGTCTCTCCCACTTTGTCAACCCCCTTCCTGCAGAACCTCCTCTCCACCACCAGATGGTGATGTTGGCCACAATAAAAGCAGGACAAATGGTCACAGTGAGGAGACGGTCAGAAACAGAAAATAAAACAATAACAGGGGAAACCTTTACACAACAACAGGGTAGATCTTTACACAACAGAAAACATATTTACACAACAGGAAATACCGTTACACAACAGGGAGAATACAATCATACAAATGCCTTGTTTCTCCATCTCAGTCTCGTTGTCTCTCTGTCCCTCACTTTTGCTTCCTCACAGTCTATTAGTTTTCTGTGTGTTTTTCTCTCTGTCCCGTTGTCGATGGTGTTACTCAGCGTCCTTGTAACATTGTGTAGCCAGGCTGAGCCTCCCAACACCTGTGTTGCTGTAATAAAAACAGAAAATGCTGGAAATGCTCAGTAGGTCTGGCAGCATCTGTGCAGAGAGAAACAGTGAACAGTTCATGTCTGTTTCGTTAGCTCACATTAACTTTGTTCTCTCTCCACAGATGCTGCCAGACCTGCTGACTATTTCAAGCATTTTCTGTTTATGTTTCAGATTTCCAGCATCTGCAGTATTTTGCTTTTGTATGTGTGTTGCTATGTCTGGGACTGTTTGAGTGCAATGCTATTGCTTTATAAACAGCGTTGAAACAAACATTTATCTCGCTAACACACAGCACTAATACACAGCTGGATATAACCAGCAGCCTGCAGCAGAGGGCGCAGTGGAAGTTTATTAACACAAATAATTCACCAACACTATATTTACTGCTATCCCCAATCACACCACGCTTCATCTTAACACATTTTACTCTTTATTTACATCAACTTCTTCCTTCCAGTCAACACTTCAATTTGGAACACAGCTTCCAAATCACCTTTATTCACAAACCCGAACACACACCAGCCCAGACTTTCCCCTTTCTGTCAACCCATTCCTGCTTCACTGCCTCTCCACCAACAGTTGTTGTTAGAATCATACAATCATAGAATGGCTACAGCACAGAAGGAGGCCATTCAGCCTGTCGAACCCGTGCTGGCTCTCTGTTAGAGCAACTCACCTCATTTCACTCCCCAGTCAGTTCAATTTTGGAGGTGGGAAAACTTCTCGAACTAATAATTTGGGACAAAATTAATAGTCCCATGGACAAATGTGGGTTAATTCAAGAAAGCCAGCATGGATTTCTTAAGGGAAAATCATGTTTAACTGTCCTGCGGGAATTTTTTGATGAGGTAACAGAGAGGGTTGATGAGGGCAATGCTGTTGATGTGGTGTACATGGACTTTCAAAAGGTCTGACAGAATCTGAAAGGTCACTGACCTGAAACGTTAACTTTGCTTCTCTCTGTACAGATGTTGCCTGATCTGCTGACTATTTCCAGCATTTCTTGTTTTCATTATGGCACAGAGTTCCCTTTTCAAACTTACAGAATTCACCACAATAATGTACTCTGAGATTCAAGTTAAATATCAGCCCAATATTTACACACATTATGAGTTTATAAGTTTCAGTATTAATTCCCATTAGTGCATCCTGACATATACATTAGATATAACATAACATAAGAACAGAAGAAATCGGAGCAGGAGTAGGCCATTCGGCCCCTCAAGCCTGCCTCGCCATTCAGTAAGATCATGGCTGATCTGCCCCAGACCTCAACTCCTCTTTCATGCCTGCTCTTCATAGCCCTCAACTCTCCAATATTTCAAAAATCTATTTACATCCTCTTTAAATACTTTCAGTGATTTAGCCTCCAATACTGTCTGGGGTAGAGAATTCCAGACATTCACTACCCTCTGAGAGAAGAAATTCCTTTGCATCTCAGTTTTAAATGAGTGTCCCCTTATTCTGTAACTATGTCGCCTAGTTTGAGATTCCCCCACGAGTGGAAACATTTTCTCAGCATCTTCCCTGTTAATAAAAACAAGAAATGTTGGAAATACTCAGCAGGTCTGGCAGCATCTGTGAAGAGAGAAGCAGAGTTAATGTTTCAGGTCAGAGACCCTTCTTCACCCTGTTAAGCCCCCTCAGAATCTTGTACGTTTCAAAAATATCACCCCTCCTTCTTCTGAACTCGAATGAATAACCTGTTTAGCCATTCTTGATAAGTCAACCCCTTCATCTCAGGAATCAACTGAGTGAATCTCTTTTGAACTCCTCCATTGCCAGTACATCCTTTCTTAAGTCTAAATCTCAAGTGTGATATCAGATTGAGAGAATCTGAAAGATAGTATAACCTGAGATACAAACTGAGATTTCAGTTTAAAACTCCCTCGGATTGTGAAACTAAAAGATACAATAGCAATTTAATTTGTATAGACTGTGCGTTGGATCACATTCCAGCTCTCATACAGTATCAGACTGGAAGATACTTTAGCAATTCCATTAGTGCAGACTCAGCTCTACATTACAGAGCAGGGAACATATTTAAACAACCGGGAACACTTTTACACAAGACGGATCATATTTACACAACTGAGAAGATCTTTACCCAACAGGGAACAATTTTACACAATAACAGAGAACATCTTTACACAACAGCGAATATAGTTACACAACAGAGAACATATTACACAGCAGGAAATATCTTTAAATGGACACAGGGAACATCTTTACACAACAGAGAACACAATTACATAAATCATCAGTCTTTCGCTGTCTCTTGCTGGTTTGCTCAGTACCTTTCTCTGTCTGTTCCTTTCTGAGTCCTGATAATCTCTACCCGGTTTTCTGTGTGTCTTTCTCTGTCTGTTCCCTTCTGGGTCCTGATAATATCTTCCTGGTTTTCTGTGTGTCTTTCTCTGCCTGCCTCATTGTCGGTGCTGTTACTCTGTGTCCTTGTGTCATTGTGCAGTGAGGGTGAGTCCGTCAGCACGTGTGTTGCTGAGTCCGGGATTCTTGAGAAATCCGTACACAATCCTATTTTGATGAAAACATTGGGGAAATGAACATATTTCACTAACGGGCAGCTAAAATTTAAACCAACAGTTAGCAGAGTGGCGCAGCGGAAGCGTGCTGGGCCCACAACCCAGAGGTCGATGGATCGAAACCATTCTTTGCTATTTATGTTTGGTAGTAACACAAACAGTTCACTTTCAAAACATCAAGTGTTTCCCGATAATTACAAGATGCGCTCGATTGCGATCAGCTTTTTCCTTCTCGTGAACACATCAATCAGTAACAAATCACTTGTGCTCTCACGAACACAAGCTGCAAACACGGACCAGCCGAGTCTCTCCCACTTTGTCAACCCCTTCCTGCAGAGCCTACTCTCCACCACCAGATGGTGATGTAGGCCACAATAAAAGCAGGACAAATGGTCACAGTGAGGAGACGGTCAGTAACAGAAAATAAAACAATAACAGGGAAAACCTTTACACAACAACAGGGTACATCTTTACACAACAGAAAACATATTTACACAACAGGAAATACCGTTACACAACAGGGAGAACACAATCATACAAATGCCTTGTTTCACCATCTCAGTTTCGTTGTCTGTCTCTCTCTCCGTTCCTCACTTTTGCTTCCTCACAGTCTATTAGTTTTCTGTGTGTTTTTCTCTCTGTCCCGTTGTCGATGGTGTTACTCAGCGTCCTTGTAACATTGCGTAGCCAGGCTGAGCCTCCCATCACCTGTGTTATAGAACATAGAACAGTACAGCACAGTACAGGCCCTTCGGCCCACGATGTTGTGCCGAACCTTTAACCTACTCTCAGATCAAAACTACCGACATACCCTTCATTCTACTATCATCCATGTACCTATCCAAGAGACGCTTAAATGTCCCTAATGTATCTGCTTCTACTACCACCACTGGCAGTGCATTCCACGCACCCACCACTCTCTGTGTAAAGAACCGACCTCTCACATCTCCCTGAAACCTTCCTCTATCACCTTAAAATTATGCCCCCTGGTGATAGCCCTTTCCACCCTGGGAAAAGGTCTCTGGCTATCCACTCTATCTATGCCTCTCATCATCTTGTAACCCTCTATCAAGTCACCTCTCATCCTTCTTCGTTCCAATGGGAAAAGCCCCAGCTCCCTCAATCTTTCTTCGTAGGACATGCCCTCCACTCCAGGCAGCATCCTGATCAATCTCCTCTGCACCCTCTCGAAAGCTTCCACATCCTTCCTATAATGAGACGACCAGAACTGAACACAATATTCCAAGTCAGGTCTAACCAAGGCTTTATAGAGCTGCAGCATAACCTCGCGGCTGTTAAACTCAATCCCCCTATTAAGGAAAGCCAACCCACCATACGCCTTCTTAACAACCCTATCAATTTGGGTGGCAGCTTTGAGCGATCTATGGACATGGGCCCCAAGATCCCTCTGTTCCTCCACACGACCAAGAATCCTGTCTTTTAGCCTGTATTCTGCATTCAAATTCGACCTTCCGAAATGAATCACTTCACACTTTTCTACGTTGAACTCCATCTGCCACTTCTCAGCCCAGCTCTGCATCCTGTCAATGTCCCGTTGCAACCTACAACAGCCTTCCACACTATCCACAACTCCAGCAACCTTCGTGTCATCGGCAAACTTGCTAACCCAGACTTCCACTTCCTCATCCAAGTCATTTATAAGAATCACAAATAGCAGAGTGTCCCAGAACAGATCGCTGCGGAACACCACTGGTCACCGAGCTCCAGGCTGAATACTTTCCATCTACTACCACCCTCTGTCTTCTATGGGCCAGCCAATTCTGTATCCAGACAGCCAACTTTCCCTGTATCCCATGCCTCCTTACTTTCTGAACGAGCCTACCATGGGGAACCTTATTAAACGCCTTGCTGAAATCCATATACACCACATCCACTGCTCTTCCTTCATCAATGTGTTTTGTCACATCTTCAAAGAATTCAGTAAGGCTTGTGAGGCATGACCTGCCCCTCACAAAGCCATGCTGACTGTCTCTAATCAAACTATGCTTTTCCAACTAATCATAAATCCTGTCTCTCAGAATCCTCTCCAATAATTTGCCCACTACCGACATAAGACTGACTGGTCTGTAATTCCCAGGGTTATCCCTATTCCCTTTCTTGAACAAGGGAATAACATTTGCCACCCTCCAATCATGTGGTACTACTCCAATGGACAGTGAGGACGCAAAGATCATCGCCAAAGGCGCGGCAATCACTTCCCTTGCTTCCTGTAATATCCTTGGGTATATCCCGTCTGGCCCCAGGGAATTATCTGCCCTCATGTCTTTCAAAATTTCCAGCACATCCTCCCTCTTAACATCAACCTGTTCGAGCATATCAGCCTGTTTCACGCTGTCCTCACAAACGACCAGGTCCCTCTCACTAGTGAATACTGAAGCAAAGTATTCATTTAGGACCTCCCCTACCTCCTCCGACTCCAGGCACAAGTTCCCTCCACTATCCCTGATCGGCCCTACCCTCACTCTGGCCATCCTCTTGTTCCTCATATAATTGTCGAACGCATTGGGATTTTCGTTAATCCTACCCGCCAATACTTTTTCATGTCCCCTTCTAGCTCTCCTAAGTCCATTCTTCAGTCCCTTCCTGGCTACCTTGTAACCCTCTAGAGCCCTGTCTGATCCTTGCTTCCTCAACCTTAAGTAAGCTTCCTTCTTCCTCTTGACTAGCTGTTCCACATTTCTTGTCATCCAAGGTTCCTTCACCCTGCCATCCCTTCCTTGCCTCATCAGGAGAAACCTATCCAGCAGTCGCAGCAAGTGCTCCCTGAACAAACTCCACATTTCTGTCATGCATTTCCCTGAGAACATCTGTTCCCAATTTATGCACCCCAGTTCCTGCCTAATAGCATTGTAATTCCCCCTCCCCCAATTAAATATTTTCCCATCCCGTCTGCTCCTGTCCCTCTCCATGACGATAGTAAAGGTCAGGGAGTTGTGATCACTATCACCGAAATGTTCTCCCGCCGAGAGATCTGCCACCTGGCCTGGTTCGTTGCCATGCACCAAATCCAACATAGCCTCACCTCTAGTCGGCTTATCTACATATTGAGTCAGGAAACCTTCCTGGACACACCTGACAAAAACTGCTCCATCCAAACTATTTGCACTAAGGAGGTTCCAATCAATATTAGGGAAGTTGAAGTCACCCATGACAACAACCCTGTTACTTCTGCACCTTTCCAAAATCTGCCTCCCAATCTGTTCCTCCGTGTCTCTGTTGCTATTGGGGGGTCTATAGAAAACTCCCAATAAAGTGACTGCTCCTTTCCTGTTTCTGATTTCCACCCATAATGACTCAGTGGACAAACCCTCCTCGATGACCTCCCTTTCTGCAGCTGTGATACTATCCCTGATTAACAATGTCACTCCCCCACCTCTTTTACCTCCCTCCCTATTCCTTTTGAAACATCTAAACCCCGGAACCTCCAACATCCATTCCTGCCCTTGTGATCTCCAAGTGTCCGCAATGGCCACAACATCGTAGCTCGAAGTACTGATCCATGCTCTACGTTCATCACCCTTATTCCTGACACTTCTTGCATTAAAATAGACACACTTCAACCCATCATACTGGCTGAAACTTTGCCCTGTCAACTGTCTAACCTTCCTCACAGACTCTCTGCACTCAGTATCTGCCTGATCAACAGCTACCCCATCCACTTATCCATAGCTCCGGTTCCCATCCCCCTGCCAAACTAGTTTAAACCCTCCCGAAGAGCTCTAGCAAACCTCCCGCCCAGGATATTGCTGCCCCTCCAGTTCAGATGCAACCCGTTCTTCTTGTACAGGTCCCACCTTCCCCAGAAGGTATCCCAATGATCCACATAACTGAAGCCCTCCCTCCTACACCAGCTCTGTAGCCACGTGTTCAGCTGCACTCGCTCTCTGTTTCTAGCCTCACTAGCACGTGGCACCGGTATCAATCCGGAGATTACTACTCTGCTCGTCCTGCCTTTTACCTTCCAACCGAACTCCTATATTTGCTTTTCAGGTCCTCATCCCTTTTCTGAGCTATGTCATTGGTACCGATATGTTCCACGACTTCTGGCTGCTCCCCCTCCCCCTTAAGAATCCTGTGGACTCGATCCGAGATATCCCTAACCCTGGCACCCGGGAGGCAACATACCATCCGGAAGTCTCGTTCGCGACCACAGAATCTCCTGTCTGTTCCTCTAACCATTGAATCTCCTATCACTATCGCTCTCCTATTCTCCACCCTTCCCTTCTGAGCCGCAGAGCCAGGCTCAGTGCCAGAGACCTGGCCGCTGTGGCTTTCCCCTGCTAGGTCCCCCCCCACCCCGCCAACCACAGGGGATCCCTGCACTGTGCGCCTATTCCCTTTCCCTCCCCTGACGGTCACCCAGCTACCTTGATCCTGTGACTGAGGTGTCAGTACTTCCCTATAACTGCTCTCTATCATCCCCTCTGCCTCCCGCATGATCCGACGTTCATCCAGCTCCAGCTCCAGTTCCCTAACGCGGTCTGTGAGGAGCTAGAGTTGGGTGCACTTCTCACAGGTGAAGTCAGCAGGGACACAAGTGGTGACCCTTACCTCCCACATCCTGCAAGAGGAGCATGCAACTGCCCTAGCTTCCATCCCCTCTGCTCGAAATTGACAACAGAGAATAAAAAAATATAAAGGAAAACCTTACCTTACCAAACCCTCCATACAAGAGTCCTTTTTTTTGGTTGGAGGAGGAGGATGGGTGGGAGACACTACACATGTAGTGTTTCGGGTTTAGCCACTGCCCGAATATATAAGTTCACTTACCCAGCAGTCCCCGTGTCCGCGTCCGCCGAATTGCCAGGTAAGTACTTTATGGTGAAACGTACCTTCCCGGCTGCCCCCTGGCTCGCACTATCACCGCTACTGCTGATCAAAGGTGTTGCTGCAATAAAAACAGAAAATGCTGGAAATGTTCAGTACGTCTGGCAGCATCTGTGCAGAGAGAAACAGTTAACAGTTCAGGTCTGTTTCCTTAGCTCACATTAACTTTGTTTCTCTCTCCACAGATGCTGCCAGACCTGCTGACTATTTCAAGCATTTTCTGTTTATATTTCAGATTTCCAGCATCTGCAGTATTTTGCTTTTGTACGTGTGTTGCTATGTCTGGGACTGTTTGAGTGCAATGCTATTGCTTTATAAACAGCGTTGAAACAAACATTTATCTAGTTAACACACAGCACTAATACACAGCTGGATATAAACAGCAGCCTGCAGCAGAGGGTGCAGTGGAAGTTTATTAACACAAATAATTCACCAACACAATATTTACTGCTATCCACAATCACACCACGCTTCATCTTCACATGTTTTATTCTTCATTGACATCAACTTCTTGCTTCCAATAAGCACTTCAATTTGGAACACAGCTTCCAAATCACCTTTATTCACAAACCCGAACACAAGCTGCAAATGCTGCAAACACACACCAGCCCAGACTTTCCCCTTTCTGTCAACCCATTCCTGCATCACTGCCTCTCCACCAACAGTTGTCGCTAGAATCATACAATCATAGAATGGCTAAAGCACAGAAGGAGGCCATTCGGCCTGACGAACCCATGTTGGCTCTCTGCTAAAGCAACTCACCTCGTCTCACTCCCCAGTCATTTCAATTTCGGTGGTGGGAAAACTTCTCGAAAGAATAATTCGGGACAAAATTAACAGTCCCATGGACAAATGTGGTTAATTCTGGAAAGACAGCATGGATTTCGTCAGGGAAAATCATGTTTAACTGCCCTGCTGGAGTTTTTTGATGAGGTAACAGAGAGGGATGATGAGGGCAATGCTGTTGATGTGGTGTACATGGACTTTCAAAAGGTCTGGCAGCATCTGAATGGTCACTGACCTGAAACATTAACTCTGTTTCTCTCTCCACAGATGCTGCCAGACCTGCTGAGTATTTCCAGCACTTTTTGTTTATATTTCAGATTTCTAGCATCTGCAGTATTTTGCTTTTATTGACTTTCAAAAGGAGTTTGATACAATGCAACACAACAGACTTGTGAGCAAAGTTTTAACTCATGGAATAAAAGGGACAGTAGTAACATGGATATGGAATTGGCTGATTGACAGGAAACAAAGAGTAGTGATCAATGGATGTTCTTCGGGCTAGAGGAATGTTTGTCGTGGAGTTCCCCAGGAGTCAGTGTTGGGACCCTTGCCTTTCCTGATATATATTAATGACCTAGACCTTGGTGTACAGGGCAGAATTTCAAAGCTTATGGATGACACGAAAATTGGAAGCATTGTGAACTGTAAGGATGATAGTGTAGAACTTCAAAAGGGCATAGACAAGTTGGTGGAATGGGAGGACAGATGACAGGTGAAGTTCAATGCAGAGAAATGTGAATTGATTCATTTTGGTAGGAAGAACATGGAGTGACAATATAGAATAAAGGGTACAATTCTAAAGGGGGTGCAGGAGCAGTGGGACTGGGGTTATATGTCATTGGTTGAGAGAGTGGTTAATAAAGCATACAGTATCCTCGGCTTTAGTGATAGAGGCATAGAGTACAAGAACAAGGAGGTCATGTTGAACTTGGAGAAGACACTAGCCTTAGCTGAAGTACTGCGTCCAGTTCTGGGTGCCACACTTTAGGAAAGATGTGAAGGCATTGCAGAGATTATGGAAAAGATTCATGGGAATGGTTCCAGGGATGAGGAACTTCAGTTATGAAGATAGATTGGAGAAGTTAGGACTGTTTTCCTTGGAGAAAAGAAGGCTAAGAGGAGATTTCATAGTGGTATTCAAAATGATGAGGGGTGTGGACAGAGTGGATAGGGAGAAACTGTTCCCACTTGTGAAAGGATCGAGAACGAGAGGGCACAGATTTAAAGTCATTGGTAAAAGAAGCAAATGCGACATGAGGAAAAACTTTTTCACACAGCGAGTGGTTAAAGTATGAACTGCCTGAAAATGTGATGGAGGCAGGTTCAATTGAAGCATTCAAAGGGGAATTAGACTGTTATCTGAAAAGGAAGAATGTGCAGGATTATGGGGAGAAGACGGGGAAGTGACATGAGGTGAATTGCTCATTTGGAGAGTCAGTGCAGACACGATGGGCCAAATGGCCTCTTTCTGGGCAGTAACAATTCTGTGATTCTGTGATTCCAATATTCATGTCATTTCTATATATGGTGGTCCTGACACTGACCCTTGTGGACATCACTGTTCACCATCTTCCATTCTGAAAAACAACCAAATACCACAACTCGCTTTTCTTGATATTTCATCCATTTTTTAACCCAAGCAGATACTGACCCTCCTATTCCTGGAACCTCAGTTTTGTGACCCAGCCTTTTCTGTGGTAGTCTGTCAAACGCCTTCTTAAAATCCATATAGACAACGTCCATTGCTTTCCCTTCATCAACCTTTTCTGTTACTTCATCAAAAAATCAGTTATATTAGTGAAGAAGTGGAAAGGTGCTGAACCTCTCAGTTTTCGGTCTACCCAAACCAAGTTCAAGGCCTGAATAATGAACCGATTGCCTCATTAGTTCTGTGAATAATACAATAATTTAATAGACAAAGTTTTGAAACATTCCTGCCCATAAATCTTGATAACAGAGAGTGTGTGGATCTCCTGACTCAGAATGTTTAATGGATACAGTCCTCAGATCCGACAAGGAACCCCTGAACATCCGCAGTAAAGACAGTGTGGATGAGGAAATGGAAGAGCCGGGAGCTGAAACTCAGGGACGGCCGAGCTCTCCTGTCATTGAGCTTGTGTGTCTGCTCTGCTCGCCGCACTTCCGGCTCTACTTTGTTTCCAATGAAAAGATGAAAAGGGCCGTTCGGTTTTCCTCTCACTGACAGCGTGTTTCACTCGGGTTAATATAACCCGGGACTTTTGCTGCTGAAATGAATTCTGCAAGGCCCCAGCAAACACACCGGCTCCCTCCTTTCTCCCCTCTTTCTATCGGATTGTTTTACCAGGAGGGGCTCAATAATAACAAAGCCCCTGCAGGGAATGACCACAAATTGAGCATCTAAATGGGGCAAGTGGGCAGCTTTCTGGGTTCTAGGTTCCCCCTACCCCGCCCCTCCCTCCCTCCAGTCCAAGCCCCTCTTCACATTCTTTGGGACTTTGATGAGGGTGAAATGGGGAAAGTTCCCATTGATGTTTGAATGCTGAATTGCTGCAGGGATCTGCGCACGCGCGATGCAGCCCCGCCCCCAGTGAGACGTCACAATGTGGAGTGGAGCGCATGTGCAGCCTTTCCCCAACCCAGTCTGTGAGGCCATTCACTCAATCAGGGGAAGATGCTTTAAATCAGCTGCTAATGGAGACTTCCCGGGCCCGTGGGAAGGGAACAAACAGCATCTGCTTCCAGCAGCCACTGCTTTGGGAGCGTGTCCGCAGATGTACTCAGAGATTAGCATTGAGTGGTGGGAAGTTGAGGGGGAGTCGGGGAGTGTTTGTAACAGACACTGTGGAGCAGGAGCTGCTCCCGGAACATGGAGTGAGCCGGGAACACGGGGAAGGGAGAGTTCATTCTCGGACAGTGTCTGTACAGGCTCAGGGAGACACAATGGGAAGAAATCACTATTGAAAATCACTGACAATTTCACCACCCAAAGGAGAGGGAATTTCCCTGCTTTAGTTCCGATCTCTCACTGTTTGTTGGATTGTGAACAGTGGGGGAAAAATAGCCGCAAAATAACCATGTGGACAGTTAGACAAAGAGCATTTATTGCAGACACCAGGTGAGAAGTGTGAAAGGCACATTTTAAATAGTGGCTGCTTGTTTTCCGTTGAAATAGAAATGTGACTGTGTAAAGGTCACTGCTCTATCGGACAGTCCCAGTCATTGAGCAGTGCAGGGCTTGTGTTGTTTCTGAATGTCACAAACTTGTTGTAAAACCACTGCAAACACCTGGTAAACAGAAGCTGAATGTTGCAGTACTGCAGTGGAGTCAGACACTGACACCGTTTGTGTTCTTGGTTTTCATTTTGTGATTGTTCATAATGATTATTATTGGGACGATTACATTGATCGCTTTTGTATCTTCTACCTCACCAGTTCTTTCATTCCTGCAGGAAAATACATGACGGAACCTGAAGAGATGTGGTGATTCTTGGACACAAAGAAAAGTGCAGTGATCTCGTTCCAACACACAGTCGGTACAGGATCACTCCCAAAGCACAGAGATACTGCCAGCTCATCAGTTCCACCGGAACAAACAAAAGAAGTAGTCAGACAGACACTGATCCCAAAGTCGAGAGACACATTTTCAATCCAACAGTCAAACAACAGCAGGAGAGACAGAAGTTGTTTCTATTTCACTCCAATTCAGTACAGCTGACAGGTTGATACATCAATCACAGTCCAAAAACAAACTCACTATCAGATCTAAATAAACTCTGTCACCATGGTCACATTTTAAATAAAAAATCTGAAATAGAACAGACAAAATTTACAGAATTGAAAGGTACAGAATGAATGCAAGGAGGCTTCAAGGGGATTTGGACAGGTTAAATGAATGGGCAAGAACATGGCAGATGGAATAGAATGTGAATAAGTGTGAAGTTCTCCACTTTGGTCGAATAAACAGAAAGACAGAGTATTTCTTAAATGGTGAGAGGCTGGGAAGTGTCGATGTCCAAAGGCACCTGGGTGTCCTTGTTCATGAGACACAAAAAGCTAGTCTGCAGGTGCAGCAAGCAATTAGGAAGGCAAATGGTATGTTGGCATCATTGAAAGCGTATTTGAGTACATGAGTAAAGATGTATGAAGTCTAGATGAGACCGCACCTGGAGTATTCTGTACAATTTTGGTTTCCTTATCGAAGGAAGGATAGACTTGTCACAGAGGGAGTGCAACAGAGATTCACCAGTCTCATCCCCTGGGATGGTGGGATTGTCTTATGATGAGAGACTGCAGAAACTGGGCCTAAATTCTCTAGAGTTTTGAAGAATGAGAGGTGATCTCATTGAAACAGACAAAGTTCTTACAGGGTGTCACAGGGTAGATATGGATAGGATGTTTCCTCTGTCTAGTGAGTGTAGAACAAGGGGACACAGACTCAGAATAAGGGCAGACTGAGATGAGCAGGAATTTCTTTACTCAGAGGGTGAGAAATCTGTGGAATTCTTTATCCCAGAGGGCTGTGGAGGCTCAATCATTGAACATATTCAAGACAGAAATCGATAGATTTCTAAATACTAACAAGATCAAGGGATATGGAGATGGCAGGGAAAAATGGCGTATAGGTAGATGATCAGTCACGATCTGTTTGAATGTTGGAGCAGGCTCGATGGGCTGAATGGCCTAATGCCCCTATTTCCTATGATCCTATGAATCCCAATAATGTACATCAGAACGTTAGACCAAGTTATGCATTACATACCAGTTCAAAAATCCCACAGAGATTCAGACTGAAAGATACAGTATCAAGCCATTACTACAAAATGAAGGACTTGGAGCTTGCAGACCAGCCCATGTATAAGATTGAAAGTTATATTTTCATTCACAATCATTTTCACAGAGCTTAATATTGAATACCAATCCACAACTTTCACAGGATTACCAAATAAAACCTACAACTGTAAAATACAGTTAATCCATATTTTAAATTAAACACAAGACAAACCAATATTGATACATTAAGAGAGCGGGAAACAGTGAGAGCAGAGTGGAGCATAAAGAGCCCAGGAGAGAGAGGGAGCAAGAGTTCACTCGGAGAGCAGGGAACAGCGAGAGCAGGCATCAAAAAAGGCAAAGGAATACACAATTAATGGGAGAACACTGAACGGTGTAGAGGAAGTGAGGGACATTGGAGTGAATGTCCACAGATCCCTGAAGTAGCAGTGCAGGTCAATAAGCTGGTTCAGCAGGTAAATGGAATCCTTTCCTTTATTAACTGAGGTATAGAGTATTAGGGTGACCTGGTATCCATGGCAATAAGTCACTGACAGCTAACATTCAGGTGCAGCAAGCAATTAGGAAGGCTAATAGTATGTTAGCCTTTATCACAAGAGGATTTGAGTACAGGAGTAGTGAATTCTTGCTTCAATTGTATAGAACCTTGGTGAGACTGCATTTGGAGTACTGTGTGCAGTTTTGGTCCCCTTGCCTTAGGAAGGATATTATTGCCATAGATAGAGTGCAAAGAAGGTTCATCAGACTTGTTCCTGGGATGGTGGGACTGTCCTATGAAGAGAGATTGGGGAAACTGGGGCTGTATTCTCTGGAGTTTTGAAGAATGAGAGGTGATCTCATTGAAACCTACAAAATATTTAAAGGACAGTCAGGGTAGATGCAGCTAAGATGTTTCCCCTGGTTGGGGAGTCGAGAACCAGGGGACGCAATTTCAAAATAAGGGGCATGCCACTTCGGACAGTTTTGAGGAGAAATGTTGTTACTCAGAGGGTTGTGAATCTTTGGAATTCTGTACCCCAGAGGGCTGTGGAAGCTCAGTCATTGAGTATGTTTAAAGCAGAGATTGACAGATTTCTAAATACAAGTGACATAAGGGAATATGAGGAAAGTGTGGGGAAAAGGGCATTGAAGTGGATGATCAGCCATGATCATATTGAATGGTGGGGCAGGCTCGATGTGCTGAATGGCCGACTCCTGCTCCTATGTTCCTATGTTCCTAACTCCACATTATCGATGAGACACAGCCTCAGGCCGACTTGTCGGGTGTTGCAAACAGATAACACTGCTTCTGATCTTCACCAGAACAGAGAGTGAGATGTAAAATTGATCATCAAACAGACTGTGAGAGAAAACAACAGAATAAAACACATGGAGAGACACTGTGGAATAACAAATAGATTAGATTGGAATGTTGAATTATGATTGGAATGGATAAAACAGCAGATTAAATTGGGACAGAAAAGAGAAACTGATGGGAAGAAGGAAGAAAAGAAAGGATGGATCTGTTCACTTTTTTCAGTTTTTTCACTGGTCCATAAAAGCTGGATTAAAAAAAGATGCAAAAAACAGAGAATTTCACCAAAAAGGGAGATTAAATGCTGCCGAAACCTTGGATCGAAGGATGCCCCAACAGATCACCTGTTTAACTGTCTCCTCACTGGGGGATTTCAATCAATGAGCAATATTATTCTCTCCTTTTCTTTTGTTAAATGAAACCACTACTGTCACTTGGAGTTAATATCCCTGTGTTCCAACTCCTGAATAATAAAATTGTGAGTTTCGTGATATTTTCTGGACACATTTCCTGCTGAAAGAACTAAGAACTCTTTTCTAATTTACACAATACTATATACACACTCATCAAGCCTCCGAAACTAGCATCCTTGGTGCTGCTCTCTCCTCCCAAACCTCATCTCATGTGACTGTTACATCATCACTCTGATTGTGGGAGGGGTTAATCCCACTGTTTTCAGCATTAACCCTTAACATCCTCATACTGCACTGTCTGTCCAAATAAATCGGTGGAGGGAACTTGAATTATCAAAACAGCAACAGCTGCCAGTTGAAAATCAACTCAACCCATCAGAGAGAGACTGTCAGAGAACTTCCTGCATCCAGTCCTGACCCTGTCACATGAAGCAGCTGCTCACCCAGACCCCACTCTCATCAACACTGAACATTTTTACTGAGACCCTTCAAATACTGTTTATAAAAGGCCGCAAAGATCAAAGTTCACACAGTTGTATTAAATACAACAAAGTTTAATATCTTCTCACCGTTTCTCAGTAACCACATGAGACTTAGGTTTTCTTATTTGGTTCCTTTGATTTTTTTTGTTCCTGACTGACAAATATTCCAAACCTCAGATAAACCCTCCCACTTGCCTCATGTCCCAGTCTCGGTTAAAAGCAACACATAATGACACAAACACTCTCCTTCAGTGAGATTAATATCAAGCTGTTTTCCAGGTTGAATGTAACTGTGAACAAATTTATGTCAAAGAAGTTAACTTTGATGTATTCGCACTGAAATGCTGTGCAGGGAGAAACAGCCATTCCAAACTCATATCCTTCACAAAGGCTGTTTATTTATGTGATTGAAATTCATCAAGTATTTTGAATTGAAGTTCACAAGACACAGATGTCAGTGTTGATAATGAAACTTTTCAAGCATGTTGCAACTGTGAAATAAGGCTCTGCTGGGAGTTGAACTCAGGATCTTTTGTTTAGTAGACAAGTGCTTTAACCAACTAAGCTACAGAGCCAGATCACGAATGTGCGTGATTTTGAAATCAGAGGAAGGCCTTGTAGATAGTGGGCAGGCTTTGGCGAGTCAAGAGCTGAGTTCGTCACGGCAGTGTTCCCAGCCTCTGACTCGCTCTTGTAGTTGTTGCTGTTGTTGTAATTGTAATAGGCAACCGTCTGTCTCGGAAGACGATGGGCTACACCCGGGGTGCACGTCACTTCTGTGTGAAACATCGTTTGTTGTGGCTGTAGAGGATGACTCGTGAGTGACGATCCCTTCCGCAGCTGCTACAGATGAATATCATTGGCCCGAGGTCGACTGATAATTTTTCCTTCCTCTGAGCTCCCTTTCCCACCATCTGGTCATTTCTTTTGTCCTCTGCTTTTCCCATGGTCTTCCTGAATGCCTTTCTCCAGGAATTCCAGTCAGCAGGAAGGACTTCCCATGCATTGACTCCAATCCCAGTCAGCTTGAGATCTCGCTTTGCAGATGTCCTTGTATCACAGATGTGGGTGACCTGTTGGTCTCGTGCTGATAGCAAGCTCACCATAGAGCGTGTCTTTGGCAAAGCGACCGTCATCCATTCAGCACACATGACTCAGTCAACAGAGTCACCGCTGACTCAAGAGGGCAAACATGCTGCGGATCCCTGCACGCTGGTGTACTTCTGCATTCGGCACTCTGTCCTGCCAGGAGATGCCCAATATCCATCTGAGACAGTGGAGGTGGAAGCTGTTCAGCTGCTTTTCTTGGCTTGCATAAGTTGTTGATGCTTCTCTACTATAAAGGAGGGTGCTGAGAACACAAGCCTGTTACACGCGGAGTTTTGTATTTTCGATCAGTTTGCTGTCGGTTCACACTCGTCTTCTCAACTTTGACATGACAGCTGCAGCATTGACAATCCTGGTGCTGATTTCAGTATCAAGGGACAGATTGCTGGTGATTGTTGATCCAAGGTATGTGAAGCTGTTGACAACCTCCAAAGTGAGCCTGTCGATGTTGATGGAAGGTGGAGTCTCTAGTACTGGCCCATAACTTTGATCTTCCTGATGCTGATCGTCAGTCCAAACTCCTTGCAGGCCAGGGAGAACCGATATACAAGCTGCTGTTAATGAACTTCATTATGGGATGTCAGCACAGCGTCATCAGCAAAGAGCAACTCACAGACCAAGAACTGACTCATTTTGGTCTTGGTGCGCAGTCTTGCCAAGATGAACAGCTTGTCATCAGCTCTGGTATGCAGGTGGACACCCCCATCTGAGTCACTGAAAGTTTAAAATAGCAGCATGGAGAAGAATATGCCAATTGTAAAGGATGTGCGCTGTGAGGAGGTTACAAGGAGGCTTCCAGGGGACTTGGACAGGATAAGTGAATGAAATGACAGATGGAATATAATGTGAATAAGTGTGAAGTTATCCACTTTGGTAGAATAAACAGAAAGAAAGAATATTTCTTAAATGGTGAGAGGTTGGGAAGTGTTGATGTCCAAAGGGACCTGGGTGTCCTTGTTCATGAGACACTAAAAGCTCGCATGCAGGTGCAGCAATCAATTAGGAAGGCAAATGGTATGTTGGCCTTAACACGAGGGGTCATGAGTACAGGAATAAAGATGTCTTGCTGCAATTGTATAGAGCCTTGGTGAGATTGTGCTGGAGTATTGTGTACAGTTTTGGTTTCCTTATCTAAGGAAGGATGGACTTGCCACAGAGGGAGTGCAACGGAGGGTCACCAGACTAATCCCTGGGATGGTGGGATTGTCTTATGAAGAAACTGGGCTTGTATTCCTTAAAGTTTCATTTAAAAGGCCATTTAAAACTGAGATAGGGTGGAATTTCTTCACTCAGAGGGTGGTGAATCTTTGGAATTCTCTACCTCAGGGGTTTGTGAAAGTTCAATCATTGAGCATGTTCAGGACAGAAATTGATAGAAATCTTGATACTCATGACATCAAGGGATATGGGGAGAGCGCGGGAAAGTGGTGTTGAGGTAGATGATCAGCAAGGATGTAATTGAATGACAGATCAGGCTCGACAGGTGAAACTGCCTCCTCCTACGTTCTGAAGAGAGTTTGCACCAAGACACAGCCCTGTTTTACCCCACTGCTGATCGTGAAAGTGTGTGATGTTGCTCCATTGTAACTGACGGGACTGTGCATGTTCTCGTGGAAAGAAAAGATGACGCCCAAGAGTTCAGGAGGGCAGCCTAGTTTCCACAGCAGTTTGAAGAGTCTGTCTCTGCTAACAAGATCGAAGGCCTTGGTGATGTCTATAAAGACAATGTAGAGTGGTCTGTACTGTTCACAGTACTTCTCCTGTAACTGCCGAAGTGAGAAAATCATGTCGACAGTCGATCTACCAGCTCTGAAGCTGCACTGAGACTCAGGATAGATGTGTGATGTCAGGGTCTGCAATCTGGTCAGAGCAATGTGAGCAAAGACCTTCCCCACAATACTTAGCAAGCAGATGCCTCGGTAATTGCTGCAGTCCCTGCGATTTTTCCTTATTGTTGGACAAGGTGACAATGTTTGCATCACGCATGTTTAGAGGCGCAGATCTCCCCTTCCAACAGAGACACAGAAGTTCATGGAGATGCTGCAGCAGAGCTGCTTTTCCACTTTTGATGATTCCAGGTGGAGTACCATCATTTCCCAGGGCTTTACCACTGGCAAGACGGTCAATGGCCTTGTTGAGCTCTACTATGGTGGGGTCACTGTCCAACACCTCCATGACAGGGAAGTCTGGAATGGTGCTGAGAGCTACTTCAATGACAATGTTCTCCGTTATGTAGAGTTCAAGGTAATGCTCCACTCACCTTTCCATCTGCTTGTTAGGTTCAGTGATGATCGTCCCTGTCTTTGTCTTCAAAGGTGCTGATTTAGTTACTGCTGGGCCCGTTGCTTTCATAATTTTTTTTTTATTCATTCATGGGATGTGGTCATCACTGGCTAAGCCAGCATTTATTGCCCATCCCTCATTTCCCTTGAGAATGTGATGGTGAGCTGCCTTCTTGAACCGCTGCAGTCTGTGTGAGGTAGGTACACCCACAGTGCTGTTAGGAAGGGAGTTCCAGGATTTTGACCCAGCAACAGTGAAGGAAAGGCGATATAGTTCCAAGTCACGATAGTGTGTGGCTTGGAGGGGAACTTGCTGGTGGTGGTGTTCCCATGAATTTGCTGCCCTTGTCCTTCTAGTTGGTAGAGGTTGCGGGTATGGAAGGTGCTGTCTAAGGAACCTTGGTGTGTTGAATTCCTTCATATGTCCCTCTAGCATCCCCCAGATTCAGCGGCAGATTGTATGCTGTTGCAGAGTTTTAACCAGTATTGATTGGTGCAGTGCCGAGCAGTCTGCAGAGACTTGTTTCTGGCAGCTCTGAGAGCATCTAGAGTTTGTTTGCTGGGGACTTGTTTGTAGTTCATGAGGGCTCTCTTCTTAGTTGCAGTAACTGACTCCATTTCAGTCCAATAAGCCTCAAACCAGTCAGCATTCCTCCCATCTCTTTTCCCATACACAGTGAGTGCAAGAGTTATAGATGGTGGCGTGCAGATGATTGCACTTTGACACTGCACTGAGGCCTTGGGTGTTTACTGAAAGTGCCTGATCGAGGATGTTGAGGAACTCCTGGGTCCTTTCTGGGTCAGTGGTTCGGCTAGTGTTGATCCGAGAACGACCTTTCTTCTTGGATGGATGAAGCTTCCTTGGCTGAAGCCTGACCTTGTTACACACCAGGGAGTAGTCAGTGTCACAGTCAGCGCTGTGATAGCTGCGTGTGATGAGGATACTGCTGAGGGTGGTACGTCTGGTGATGATAAGGTCTAACTGGTGCCAGTGGCGTGATCTCGGACGTCTCCAGGACACCCTGTGGCACAGCTTGACCTGGAAGTAGCTGTTCGTCACACAGAGTCCATGGTGACAGCATAGCTCCAGAAACCTCTGTCCATTTTTGTTCATCTTGCTAATCCCCTGGTGCCCTATGCTCATTGGCCAAGCTGTAGTCAGTACCCACACTTGCGTTGAAATCCCCGAGAAGATACAGTCCCTCGGTGCTGGGAGTTCTACTGATGGCAGTGTCAAGTGTCTCACAGAATTGATCCTTGACATCTGGGGTGGAGGTGAGTGTCGGGACATCGATGCACATGAGATTAACTGGGCCAGCGCTTGTTGACAAGTGAAGGGTAAGAAGTCTCTCTGAGCCTACTGTGGGTGGTTCACTCATTGCAAGTAGCGTGTTTTTTACTGTGAAACCCACTCCATGCTCACGAGTTGCCTCTTGGGCTTTCCCCTGCCTGAAGAAGGTGTAGTGTTTCTCTTTGAGGGATCCACTTTGAATGAGTCCAGTTTCTTGCAGCACAGCAATGTCCACATTGAGCCTTGTGAGTTCCTTGTCAATCACAGCTGTCTTGTGTGTGTCATCAACCTGCAGAAGGTTGTCATTCAGGCCAGGACACATGGTCCTTATATTCCAGCTTGTGATGCGAAGCACTGGTGTCTTCTTTGTTGAGTTTGTCTTGCCTGGTGCATAGATTATCAATCCGCCAGTTGAGAGATATCTCTCCAAGCTGCAAGCACCCATTGAATCAAGTACGTCGTGGCAGGACAGCACCTAACTGACTGGGGGCTGCACAGCTTGGAGTAGGTGGTAGTTCTCCAATGAGATGCGATGATCTCTCCCACTGTCAAAAGTAACCCCTGGTGCTCATACTCTACACCAATTGAGTGAGAGCTTATAATCGGTAACTGTTTCTTCCCATGTTTTGCTAATGTTTAACCACGAAGCTGGAGTGTCCTCTCCAGGGCACAGGCCTGGGCAAATAGTATGGAGACACTGAGCATCAGGACCCCCTCTCAGCATTGCGAGTATTGTCCAAAGGAAAGGGAAAAAACAGTACTGTTTGGTACCAGCTCTGCTGTAGGAGTTGCTGGAAAACTACCTGATAAGTAACAGGTAACCGCCTACGGGACTCCACTCCGGATTTACTGTCCAGGTTTACTCCCGAAGCCTTCTTCTCTCTCAATACACCCACAGGGAAGTGAGACTTTTTGCCCATAGATGGGGCTCTGTTCTTTGGCATCAGGATGGAACCACACGCCAGTGGGCCTGCATGACATGCACAAGGATCTCACACACTGCCCCATCCCTGGGACATCTCAGAGAGATACCCTGATGATAATACACCCCACAGGAAAATCACAAACAGCCCCCTCCCTTGGACAGCTCAGGGTCAGACACTGCACACACTGCAACAACAGTAACATTACTGTATTAGTCCCTCCATTCTGAAAAACAAGCATTCACCCGACTTAATGCTTTCCGTCTCTCAGCCAATTTTGTATCCCCGCTGCCACTGCCTCTTTAATCCCATCTGCTCCAATTTTGTTAACAAGTCTATTTTATGGTACTTTTTCAAACACAATTTTGAAGTGCAGACACACACCATCAACCTCACCACCCCGGTCAACTCTCTGTGAAACTTCATCAAAGAAATTAATTCATTCATTAATTCATACACAATCTTCTGTTAAACAATCTGCGCTGGCTGTCATTTATTAGCCCATGTTCGATCAAGTGCCAGTTAATTTTCTCCTGGATAATTGTCTCTAAAAGTTTCCCCACCACTGACATTAGACGATCTGGTCTGTAGTTCCTGGGTTTATCTCTCTTTTTAAACAGGGCTGTAAAATTAGCAATCCTTGCAGACTTATCTTTCAGTTCTGGAAAGTCTATTGTGGACAATCTCTTTGGGCATGACTTTAACCAATTAAAGCAACAGGATACTTGATTAATAAGTCCAGAACTTTTATTGAGAGTAAAATAGTGCTTAATAATTGGAAGTAAAATTATCTTGAACAAACTTGGGGAATATAACTTTACAGCTCTAGCAGGTGTGTGGACTGGTCGAGCTTGGTCTCAGAGTGCCACGGTCCTCTTTGTCCAGTCTAGATCCCTCATCAGGTGGAGAACTTGGTCGATGATCTGAGCCTTTACCCCTGAGGTCTTCTCGTGTTCCTGCACACTGAAACCTTACAAAATCCCTACTTTTAACCCCTGGATGGCCATCACACCACCTTGTAAAATAATAATTGGTCTGAACTGTTGCTAGGTACATTTAATTAATGATGTCTTCCACTAACTGTCCTCAGAATCTCAGACATGAGTACGATGGAGTGGTTTCACACTGTCTCCCAATCTGATCTGAAACAAGTTTCCTATTCATTAAATCGAGACTCTTGAAAATGCTGGAAATACTCAGCAGGTCTGACAGCATCTGTGGAGAGAGAAACAGAGTTAACGTTTCAGATCTGTGATCTTTCATCAGAACTGGGCTGAAATTGTCTGAGGGACTGAGATTGTGGAATCAATTTCAGGGTCAAAAACATTGTACTCTGTAAGGATAGGAAGATGGTGATTATTAAGTATCGTGCAAAAATATAGATGCTTTTACATTATTTGAATCAACATTGATTTAAACTTTGTGCTCACGAAACCTATCTTTTGATCAAAATGACATTGATAACAATGGAAAAAGCAACACATGCATTTCACGACCACAGGACTTGTAAAGCGTTTTGCAGCCAATGAAGGACTTTCCAAGTGTCGTCACTGTACAGTACAATACAATACCCGACAATAAGGATATTTCACATTCGAGTCACGCAAGTCCCAGGCAATGACCTTCTGAAACAAGAGAGAATCTAACCCTCTCCCCTTGACATTCAACAGCATTACGATTGCTGAATCCCCCACGATCAACATCCTGGGGGTTACCATTGACCAGAAACTGAATTGCAGTAGCCATATAAATATCATGGCTACAAGAGCAGGTCAGACACTAGGAATCCTGCGGCAAGTAACTCACCTCCTGACTCCCCAAAGCCTGTCCCCTATCTACAAGGCACAAGTCAGGAGTGTGATGCAATACTCACCATTGCCTGGATAGGTGCAGCTCCAACAACACTTGAGAAGCTCAACGTCATCCAGGACAAAGCAGCCCACTTGATTGGCGCCTCATTCACTATATTCACTCTCTCTATCACCAACACACAGCGTGCACCATCCACAAGATGCACTGCAGCAACGCAGCAAGCCTCCTTAGACAGCACCTTCCAAACCCGTGACTTCTATCACCTAGAAGGACAAGGGCAGCAGATGCATGGGAACACCACCACCTGCAATTTCCCCTCTGAGCCACACACCATCCTGGAATTGGAACTATATCACCGTTCCTTCACTGTGGCTGGGTCAAAATCCTGGAACTCCCTTCCTAACAGCAACACATCGACTGTAGTGGTTCAAGAAGGCAGCTCACCACCACCTTCTCGAGGGAATTAGGGATGGGCAATAAATGCAATAAATAAAAATAAAATCAATAAAAAAGACAATAATCCCCAAAAGTAGAAAATCCATATGAAAATGAAAATATAATAAAACACAGTCAGCATGGATTTCTCAAAGAAAGTCTTGATTAACCTTATCTTTGAAGAATCAACAGCAAGAGTAATACAGCAGATGTAGAAGAGTTTAAGTTAATAAAGCCTCATCCTTTTAAGTGCTTGAACCAACAAATTGTGGGTTAGCAAACAAGCACACTAACTGACAGAGCTGGGTGTTGTTCTTTCTAGATTCCCCTAAAGCAGGGTGTCAATGAGTTAAATCTTCAGGTTGCTGCAACCAGAATAGCCATTGTCCACGATCAGTTTTACTGTTATAAATAAAGATGGAACATTCATTGTGAATCTATAGAAACAGTCTGGTCCTGCACACTGCAGACACATCCACGTCATCACCAACCAGTTCTCCATTAATTGATGCAGTTATTTGACTTTTCCCCATTAGCTCCATGGAATTAATTTTGAAAGATTTTAAATTCCAAGAAGTTTTGTTAATATTCAGCCCTTGAGAAGAAATCATTCCCTGGCCACAGTGGAGAGAGCATTGAATATAAAACAGTAGACTACCAGGGAACACAGAGAAAACTCATCAGCTAATCTAGAATTACTTAGTTTTCTTATTTTTGCTCTTGCTATTCGGTTTTTCATCATTTTCAGCTCCTGACTGTGGATATTATTGTGATTAAATGTGAAAAGATGCACTGTGTCTCAGCCCCGGTATATTGGCTCTTTCTCTGTACAGTGCTGTACACACTCAGATACTGACAGTGTCTCTCCCTGCCTCAATTTTCCAGCCCTGACGGTGCAGAATGCGCTGCTCAAAGTTACACATTCTGACTGTTTGCAGTTGATTAGTGAGAGATTATTAACAGATCCTTCTGCAGCACTGCCTCGGTTAATAACAGCAGATCGAAGTCACATTTCAGATACAGAAACAGACGCATCAATTATTCACTCTTTCCCAGAGTGAGTGAGGCCGGGACAAGCAGCAACATTCCAGCCCCACACTCTGCAATTACCCAGCACCAGCAGAAAGCAGTGAATACAGATTCAATCAGTGGGTTAATGTCCATTACAGGGATGCAAGATTCCACAACCCGGGACAAACATCCCCATACACCGAGAACAAGCTCAGGAAAACCAGGGGGAGTTAATATCCCAGTCACTGAGCATTCCAGTCACATTGAACAAGTTCCTGAACTGAGTGAACCTTTCAAAGTACAGAAGTGATGACGAGGTCAAAAAGGTCTGAACAGTTGAGGTGACTGAGCGGTTTCAGCTTCTCTGTTCAGGTTGCAGCTTTCACTGGAGGCATGTGTTTAAATCCCACTTCTGACAACTTGATTTTCAGTTACTTTACAGAGTTTCCTTGAAGGTTTGAGGTGGAGTAAATACTGAGGAACTGTTTCTAACTGCTGAACGGTCAATAACCGAAGGTTACAGATTTAAAGTGACTCACAAAACCAGAAGGAACATGAGGAAAAATTCCTTTCTGCAACATGTGGTTAGCATTTCAGTTATGTGGATAGATTGGAGAAGCTGGGGTTGTTCTCCTTAGAGAGGAGATTTGATAGAGGTGTTCACAATCATGAGGGGTCGTGACAGACACGATAGAGAGAAACTGTTGGGAGAAGGATTGAGACTCAGGTAAAAGCTGTGGCTCAGTTGGTCACACTCACCTCGAAATCACAAGCTTCTGGGTTCAGATTTCACAGCTGACACTCCAGTACAGCACTGAGGGTGTTGAAGGTGCTGCCTTTCAGGTGTGATGTTAAACCAAGACCTGGTCTGCATGTTTGGGTGAATGTAAAAGATCCCATGCTGCAATTTCAAACAAGTGAAGAGCAATTCTCCCTGGTGTTGTGATCAATATTTGTCCCTCAATCAGATCAGTTGGTCATTATCACATTGCTGTTTGTGGGTATTAGCTGCTGCATTTCTGACATTACAACAGTGATTACACTTCAAAAGTATTTCATTGTCCACAAAGTGCTTTGATATATCCAGTGGTCAGGAAAGGTGCTATATAAATGCAAGTCTTTTCTTTCTTTATCACAACACATTACTGTGTAAAAAATGGTTCTTCATGTCACCTCTGGTTCTTTTGCCAATCACCTGATATCTGTGTCCTCTGCTTACTGACCCTTTTACCACTGGAAACAGTTTCTCCTTATTTAAAGTATTGAAAAACTCCATGATTTTGAACAAATGTGTCAAATCTTTTCTGAATTTTCTCTGCTGCAAGGAGAACAACCCCAGCTTCTCCAATCTCTCCACATAACTGAAATCCCTCACCCTGTTACCATTGTGGTAAATCTCTTTTTTATTCTTTCATGGGATGTGGGCACTGCTGACACAATGTGATTCCTGTCAACGGAGCGGCCCGCTGACATCATCGGAGAGCGCCAAGCTGCAAATAGGTACAGCTACATCTTGCCAGGATTAAGTGGCACATGCACAGGATGATGTCATGGCTCAGCACCAACATCATCGCATATCCGCCCATGGTCCATCTTCGCACATTCACGCTAAAGCGTCATCGGGTATCCAGCCTCTCACTCAGCTGAAGGAAGCGGCTGAATGGGAGACTTTGAGGTTGGAGCTCTCCCCCCTCGGCCTTGACGCTTCTTCTCCTCAACTGCTCGCTCTCCACCTCGCTGCTCCCCTGGATGATTGTTCCCCGCTCGCGTCACCCAGCTCTCCTGCCACTCGCTCCCAGCCCCCCAACCCCCACTCCAGCCATTAGCTCTAGGCCATGCCACTTCCCTCCTCTTGGCCACTCGTTCTTCACTCCTACGTCACACTTTATGAGAGGCATAGATAGTGTAGATAGCCAGAGTCTGTTTCTCATGGTCGGGGTGACTAAAACTAGAGGGCATAGATTTAAGCTAAGAGGGAGGAGGTTTAAAGGGGGACAAAGGGGTAAATTTTTCACAGAAAGAATAGTGGGTATCTGGAATGAGCTGCCTGGTGGAGGCAGGAACAGTAGTCACATTTAAGAGGCATCTGCACAGGTACGTGAATGAGCAAGGCATGGAGGGATATGGAATTAATGCAGGCAGGTCGGATTAGTATAGATAGGCATTATGGTCGGCATGGACGCGGTGGGCCAAAGGGCCTGGTTCTATGCTGTGTGACTCTATGACTCTCTGTGACTCCTGTTAATTGTTTAATTATCCACCACCATTCAGGACTGGATGTGACAGGTCTGCAGAGCTTTGATTTGATCTGTTAATTGTGAGATTGCTTAGCTCTGTCTATTGCATGCTGCTTCCGCTATTTGACATGCAAGTAATTCTGTGTTGTCGCTTCACCAGGTTGACACCTCATTTTTAGGTCTGCTTGGTGCTGCTCCTGACATGCCCTCCTGCACACTTCATTGAACCACTATTGCTCCCTTGGCTTGATGGTAATGGTAGAGTGAGGGATATGCCAGGCCATGAGGTAACATATTGTGTTTAAATACAATTCTGCTGCTGCTGATGGCCCACAGTGCCTCATGGATGCCCAGTTTTGAGCTGCCAGATCTGTTCATTTCTTCCCTCAGATATAAATGGAAAAATAATTCTGAAGAAATGCATGAACTAAATAAAAAGGAGAGAGAAATAAATACTGACAAAATAGATGTCAGCATTTGGAAGGTAAAAAGATTTCAGTTTTATTATTGATGAGTGAGAGGAATATATCACACTTTGGGGCTTCTGTCAGTGGATTTACTGTATCAGAGTAGAAGTACTGTATCAGGCCTTGTTAGCTCAGTTGGTAGAGAATGAGACTTTTAATCTCAGGGTCTTGGATTTGAGACCCTTGTTGTGTGGTTGTTCTTCCCTTTTTCAGTCTTCATCGGCAGAGAGTTCAAGGAGTGTTTGAAATTAAATTCAACAACATCACCAGATTTCAACCCCCCCCCCTTGCCCCCATCCCAGTGTAGTTGACAGGACCCTCAACCTCTGCCTTCCCCCTTCCCCTCCCTCCCGGAACTGCGACAGGGTTCCCCTTGTCCTCACTTTCCACCCCACCTGCCTCCACATCCAAAGGATCATCTTCCACCATTTCCACCACCTCCAGCGTGATGCCACCACCTACCTCATCTTCCCCTCCCCTGTCAGCATTCCGAAGGGATAGTTCCCTCCACGACACCTTGGTCCACTCCTCCATTATCCCTGACACCGCGTCCCCTTCCCAAGGCACCTTCTCATGCAATCGCAGGAGATATAATACCTGCCCTTTTCCCTCCTCTCTGCTCATTATTTAAAGCCCAAACACTCCTTTCAGGTGAAGCAGCGATTTACTTGTACTTCTTTCAATTTAGTGTACTGTATTCGCTGCTCACATTGCAGTCTCCTCCAAATTGGGGAGACCAAACGCAGATTATGTCGAACACCTCTGCTCAGTCCGAAAGCATGACCCCGAGCTTCTGTTTCCTTGCCGTTTCAACACTCCCCCCTGCTCTCATGTCAACATTTCTGTCTTGGGCCTGTTCCAGTGTTCCAACGAACATCTCCAATGAAAGAACAATCTTACACGCCAGCTCAAATGTTGGATTTTGCATGTTAAGTATCTTTTCTCATCCAAAGATTACACTATCAATCATTCACCACTCTGTCTTCTCCTGAATTTCGAGTTCAAATTTGTTTGTGAAGTTGAGTGACACGTTAAGACAGCACAGTCTTTGTCTTTGTGAAGGAAGTGACTTCAGAATGGCTGTTTGAAACTGTCCCTCCTGCACAGAAATTCAGTGCAAATTCTCAAATCACCCACAATTTCTTTGTGAGAAATTTGTTCACAATTGCATTCGACATGGAAACCGCCTCAACATTAATCTCACTGAAGGAAAGTGTGACTGTGTTGTTTGTTTCAGAGTGTTGGTGCCGTTATGTGTCGCTCTTAACCAAGACTGGGACACAACGCAAGGTTGATCCAAGGTTGGCATATATTATCATTCAGGAGCAAGAAAAATCAAAAGGAACCTAACAAGAAAACCCAGTCTCCAGATGTGAGAATCTGTAGATCCGCTTTGGGAAAATGAATCAGAGCAGAATGAAGGGTGAACTGACCGACTGCCCAGAAGACACAGCTCAGTCTGCACATTCCCCTGGTTTATGATGCTGGAACATTCCTCACACAGAAATTATTCAACCCGATGACAAACGTGCTTGCAGCCGATAATTTATTAAGATAATTTTTTTTTGAGTTACAACACAAACAGCTACTCGACAATGTGGAAAATTGCCCAGGTGTGCCCTGTCCATAAAAAAAAAGCAGGACAAATCCAATCTGACCAATTACCGCCCCATCAGTCTACTATCAATCATCAGCAAAGTGATGGAAGATGTCATCAACAGTGATATCAATCACCACGCATTTCGCAATAATCAGCTCATCGATGCTCAGTTTAGATTCCGCCAGGGCCTCTAGGATCCAGGCAAACATTTGGAAGCTGGAGTATAATGTGGGAAAATGTGAGGTTATTCACTTTGGTAGTAAGAACAGATAAATTAAATATTATTTAAATTGCGAGAGACTACAGAATGCTGAGGTATAGAAGGATCTGGGTGTCTTCGTACATGAATCACAAAAAGTTAGCATGCAGGTAGAGCAAATAATTAGGAAGGCAAATGGAATGTTACCCTTCATTACAAGGGGAATGGAGTATAAAAGGAGAGAAGTCTTGCGACAAATGTACAGGGTGTTGGTGAAACCAGACCTGGAGTACTGCGTACAGTTTTGGTCTCCTTATTTAAGGAGGGATATACTTGCATTGGAGGCAATTCAGAGAAAGAGGTGGGCAACTGTCTCTTCCCCACCACAGCCACCTCGAGGGCATTGTGCGGAGCGGGTGAGACTTCGGGCGTGCAGGAAGGATCTGATGGGGAGGGCTCTTCTCACCACCAGCCAAGTTTCATCTTGGTCCTTGTGTGAAAGTTCTGGTGATGAGGCATTCTGCCAAATGACTTTGGCAGTTTGCTCGGGGAACCATCCGACTGGATCCACCATCTCCTTTTCCTGTAGGGCCTTGAGGACATTCCGTGCAGACCACTACCTGAAGGATTGGTGGTCAAAGATGTTTTTCCACAGAAAATTTCCCACGAAGGATAGGTGGTACGGCATGGTCCAACTGGATGGAGCATTCCGCGGCAATGTGACCAGGCCCATCCTTCACAACGCTGGGGATAGATAGAACCTCAGCACGTAGTGACACTTGGAGATTGTGTACTGGGGATCTGCGCACAGCTTGATGCAGCCGCACACGAAGGTAGTCATCAGGATGAGGGCGACGTTGGGTACATTTTTCCCGCCCTTATCCAGGGGTTTGAACATCGTGTCCCTCCAGACCTGGTCCATTTTGGAACCCCATATGAAGCGGAAAATGGCTCGGGTGATCGCCACAGCGCAGGAGTGGCGTATGGGCCAGACCTGCACCACGTACAGCAATGTGAGCGCCTCACACCTGATAACCAGGTTCTTCCCCACAATGGAGAGAGATCGCTGCTCCCACATGCTCAGCTTATGGTGTATCCTGGCTACTCGCTCCTTCCAGGATTTGGTGCACGTCCCAGCCCTTCCAAACCATATCCACAGCAACTTCAGGTAGTCTGACCTGACGGTGAAGGGGACAAAGGATCGGTCAGCCCAGTTCCCAAAGAACATGGACTCGCACTTGCCGTGGTTAACTTTGGCTACCGAGGCGAGTTCGAACTGGTCGCAGATGCTGATCAGTCTGCGAACGGACAGCGGATCCGAGCAAAAGACGGCGACGTCATCCAGGTACAGGGAAGTTTTAACCTGAGGGACTCCACTGCCTCGGATTGTAACCCCCCCCCCCTTATGCTTGCATCCTTCCTAATAGACTCAGCAAAGGGTTCAATACTGCAAACAAACAAGACAGAGGAGAGAGGACTGCCCTGTCTGTCTTTGCAAAGCAGGTGTAGAAAAAGATGCAGTGGTTTTTATTGCGGTTCATCCCAAGCAGCTGTGTAAAACAGGAGTCTGTGCTCTACAGGCTGCTCTCAGGGATGCACACCGAGATAAACATCAACTGCTGCTGGAGGACTATCAATTCGGTGAAAGACGCCCTTTGGTCTGCCCGAAACTTGCTGGTCTTCCAGCGCAAAGACTTGTCCATGACCTAATGTTGCTGACTGGCACATTCCAAGGTCCAAGACTACGTGCTGAGGGACGCACTACAGCTTGGGGCAGCCACTGCAAAGGCTCACTGGGGAAGACCACTGTGTAAGGTCCCCCCACAAGGTGAAGTGAGGGACTGGATCCATGGAAATCCCCTCGGGCTGTATCCAGAAAATATTTCTCCGCCTCCAGGCTCACTTCTTTGACCAGGAGTCCTCCTCCCGACCAGCAGACCCATTCACCCACCTCCAGCATTCTCCCTCTACCTGGACCCCTCCCCCTGGCCACTTACCCGCTCTTGATCTCTTCATTGAAAACTGTCGGCTGGACATTTGTCATCTCAATTTCTCTGCCCCCCTCACTCACTCTCACCTGTCCCCCTCTGATCTTGAGGCACTCCGTTCCCTCAGGTCTAACCCCGACATGGTCATCAAACCTGCAGACAAGGGTGGTGCTGTTGTTGTATGGCGTACCGACCTCTACCTTGCAGAGGCTCAGCGCCAACTCACAGACACTTCTTCCTACCTCCCTCTGGACCATGACCAAATTGGCGAAAATCACGCCACCGTCCAAAGGAGTGTCACTGACCTCATCTCCTCTGGAGATCTTCCTTCTACAGCTTCCAACCTCATAGTCCCGCAACCCCGGACAGTCCGCTTCTACCTCCTAACCAAAATCCACAAACGGGAATGTCCCGGCAGACCCATTGTGTCAGCCTGCTCCTGCCCCACTGGACTTACTTCTTCCTATCTTGACTCTATCTTTTCTCCGCTGGTCCAGTCTCTTCCCACCTACATCCGTGACTCTTCTGACGCCTTACGTCATTTTGACAATTTCCAGTTTCCTGGTCCCAACCGCCTCCTCTTTACTATGGACGTCCAATCGCTCTGCACCTCCGTCCCCCACCAGGATGGTTTGTGGGCTCTCCGCTTCTTCCTGGAACAGAGGCCCAACCAGTCCCCATCCACCACCACCCTCCTCCGCCTGGCTGAACTTGTTCTCACATTGAACAACTTCTCCTTCAACTCCACGCACTTCCTTCAAGTAAAAGGTGTCGCTATGGGTACCCGCATGGGTCCTAGTTATGCCTGTCTTTTTGTGGGATATGTCGAGCATTCTTTGTTCCTGTCCTACTCAGGCCCCCTCCCCCAACTCTTTTTCGGGTACATTGATGACTGTATCGGTGCCGTTTCCTGCTCCCGCCCCGAACTGGAAAACTTTATCAACTTTGCTTCCAATTTCCACTCTTCTCTCACCCTTACATGGTCCATCTCTGACACTTCCCTTCCCTTCCTCGACTTCTCTGTCTCCATCTCTGGGGATAGGTTGTCTACTAATATCCATTATAAGCCCACCGACTCCCACAGCTACCTCGACTACACTTCTTCACACACTACCTCCTGTAAGGGCTCCATTCCATTCTCCCAGTTTTTCCGTCTTCGACGCATCTGCTCTGATGATGCTACCTTCCATGACGGTGCTTCTGGTATGACCTCCTTTTTCTTCAACCGAGGAATCCCCCCCACTGTTGTTGACAGGGCCCGCAACCGTGTCCGGCCCATTTCCCGTACCTCTGCCCTCAACCCTTCCCTTCCCTCCCAGAACGGTGACAGGGTTCCCCTTGTCCTCACTTTCCACCCCATCAGCCTCCATATCCAAAGGATCATCCTCTGCTATTTCCGCCACCTCCAGCGTGATGCCACTACCAAACGCATCTTCCCCTGTCAGCATTCGGAAAGGATCGTTCCCTCCGTGAAAACCTGGTCCACTCCTCCATTACCCCCACCACCTCGTCCCCATCCCATGGCACCTTCCCCTGCAAACGCAGGAGGTGTAATACCTGCCCATTTACCTCCTCTCTCCTCACTATCCCAGGCCCCAAATGCTCCTTTCAGGTGAAGCAGCGATTTACTTGTACTTCTTTTGATGTAGCATACTGTATTCGCTGCTCACAATGTGGTCTCTTCTATATTGGGGAGACCAAGCGCAGACTGGGTGACCGTTTTGCGGAACACCTCCGCTCGGTCCGCTAGCAGGACCCTGAGCTTCCGGTTTCTTGCCATTTAAACACTCCCCCCTGCTCTCATGCTCACATCTCTGTCCTGGGATTGCTGCAGTGTGCCAGTGAACGTCAACGCAAGCTCGAGGAGCAGCATCTCATCTTCCGATTAGGCACACTACAGCCTGCCGGAATGAACATTGAGTTCAATAATTTCAGAGCATGACAGCCCCCCATTTTACTTTCATTTTTAGTTGTTTTTTCTTTTTTCTTCTTTTTTGCTTTTTACATTTTTTACAACCTTTTATATTGCATTTATTTCATTTCATCTTAGTTTATTCAGTTTGCTTACCCACTGTTTATTTTCAGGTTTGCTCTTGCTGCTGTTCAATATTCAGTCCGTTAACACCTATTCTGAAAAAATGCTTTGTCTTTCAACACACGATTAACATATTGTTTGCCTTTGCTCCATGACCTTTTGGTCAGCTATGTGGCCTTGTCCAACCTGCACCTTCTCCTTTGTTATCTCTTGCCCCACCCCCACCTCACTTGCTTATAACCTGTGCCATTTTTAATATTTGTCAGTTCCAAAGAAGGGTCACTGACCCAAAACGTTAACTCTGCTTCTCTTTCCACAGATGCTGCCAGACCTGCTGAGTGGTTCCAGTATTTCTTGTTTTTATTCCAGAAAATATTTGTTTGCTGCAAAAAGTACATGGCAGGTAAAATGAAATGGAAGGGTTGTGAGGCAATTCATTCCTGTACTGAAGGAAACTGATCTCCTTTGCAATCTTTGTATTGTTGACTTGGTGCTGTTTTTGAACTGTTCTGTAATGTATCTTTTTACAGTTTTTTTAACGAATAAAGTATATGTTGGAAATTAAAAAAAAAGTTCAGAGAAGGTTCACTGGATTTATTCCTGTGATGAAGGGGTTGTCTTGTGAGGAGGATTGAGCAGGTTGTACCTATACTGATTGGAGTTTAGAAACATGAGAGGTGATCGTATTGAGACATATAAGATTCTGAAGGGTCTTGACAGGGTGGATGCTGAGAGGATGTTTCCCCTCGTGGTGGAATCTAGAACTAGGGGACACAGTTTCAGAATTAGGGATTTTCCATTTAAGAAGGAAATGAGGAGGAATTTCTTCTCTCAGACAGTTGTTCATCTTTGGATTTTTATCTACAAGGAAGTCAAGGGTTATGGGGGGCAGGCAAGAAAGTGGGGTTGATGCCATGATCAGATCAGCCATGATCCTATTGAATGGCGGAGAAGGCTCGAGGGGCCAAATTGCCTCCTCCTGCTACTATTTCTGTTCTTATGATCTCATTGCAGCTTGTTCCAAATAGAGACAAAAGAGTGGAATTCCAGAGGAGAGGTAAGAGTAATTACCCTTGAGTGAGTGTGGCATCAAGGATCCCTAGCAAAATTGAAATCAATGGGAATCAGGGGAAAATTGTCCACTTGTTGGAGTCATACCTTGCACAAAGCAAGATGATTATGGTTGGTGGAGGCCGATCATCTCAATCCAGGACATTGCCTCAGGAGTTTCTCAGGGTAGTGTCCTAGGCTCAACCATCCTCAGCTCTTTCATTAATGAGTTTCCCCTCAACTTAAGTCAGAAGTGGGAATGTTAGGTGATGATTCACAACTCCTCAGATACTGAAGCAGTCCATGTCCACAAGCAGCGAGACCTGAACAACATTCAGGCTTGAGCTGATAAGTGACAAGCGACTTGATTGCCACAAAAGTGCTACGCAGTGAACATCTCCAATGAGAGAGAATCAAACCATCTACCTTTTAATACTCAGCAGCATTATCATCACTGAATCCCTCACCAACAACATCTTGGGGGTTACCATTGATTATAAACTAAACTGGACCAGTCACATCTATGCTGCGGCTTTTAGCGTAGGTCAGAAATTGGGAATTCTGCAGCAGGTATCTCACCTCCTGACATGCCAAAGCCTGCCCATTGTCTACAAGGCACAAGTCAGGAGTGTGATGGAATACTCTCCACTTTTCTGGATAGCTGCAGCTCCAAAAACACATAAAAAGCTCAATACCACCCAGGACAAAGCAGTCCTCTTCATCGGTACCTCACCCACCACTTTAAACATTCACTCACTCCACCACCAGAGCACAGTGGCAGCAGTGTGTACCACCTACAAGATGCACTGCAGTAACTCGCTAAGTAACGTTCAACAGCACCATCCAAACCCGTGATCACTACCACCTCGAAGGATAAGGGCAGCAGATGCATGGGAACACCACCACCTGCAGGTTCACCTCCAAGTCACTCACCATCATGACTTGGAACTATATCACCATTTCTTCACTGTTGCTGGGTCAAAATCCTGGAACTCCCTCCGCAATAGCACTGTGGGTGTTCCTACACCACATTGACTGCAGCAGTTCAAGAAGGCAGCTCCCCACCACATTCTCAAGGGCAATTAGGAATGGGCAATAAATGCCAGCCTTGCCAGCGATACTCACACCCAAGAATGAATAAAAAACAAATCATTCTCCACAGATTCCCCACAATCCAGGCTTGGACATTTACTTCAGGAGCACAGAGCTTTATATAACTACAACATGAGTTCCAATCTTCAGATTCCATTCGCCTTTCACATTATTTTCTACCAGTCCACTAGCTTTTAGTGATTCAGCACTCGGGTCTCTGCTTCTCCAGTTTCTAACATCTCACCACTTATAAAAAACACTCTGATCTATCTTTCGTAGGTCCTGGATGACCCCTCATTTTAAACTCCATCTGCCAAAGCATTGCTCACTCACTTAATCTATCAAGAAGATTTGAAAATAAATTTCTTGCCAAAGGATAATGTTTTGCTTCTGCTCCCTCGCCATTTGCTTTTCCCGTTAGTCTTTCATTTGGTGTAAATCCAGAGAAAGTAAAGATGGAAGGCAGGAGGTAGGGAAAAATCTTCCTCCTTTTCGTGATCCCTATTTGATCTTCATTCCAGTCCAATTTGGGCGAAGAATTCCAATTGTCTGTCTCAATTTTAATAAAGGATAAACAATTCTGGAATCACCAGCGAGATATTGACAAGAACATGTTTCCAGGCCAACTTTCCACAAACGCTCCCCCACAACAATGTACCAGACTCTTCACAAACTAACGACAAAATTGGGATCCGAACCCACACATGCAAAGCAAAATGCTTGAGCACGCCACCGTCTTAACCTCTCGACCACCTTGTCAGCTGTTTGGACAGTACAGATCCTGGCTGTGCAGCCAGATGTGCAATGATGGAAATGCAGCTTCTGTAAGCAAATGAAATTTCCATCACATCAGGACATGGCCTGTTGGGAATGGAGCGGTGTGAAACATTTCCAGACCATGTCCAACACGTTTCTACTCAGTGTGAAAATCCACCACGGAAAGACTGGAACATGCAATCATATAATCACATCATGATTAACATCACTCAGACACCTGAACAAAGTCATGATGACCGAATTTCTCATGAAATGACAACTGAACTAACTGACTGGAAGAATTGCTTTAACACCACGTGATCAGAGAGGCACAGCCTCAGACCGACTTGGCAGATGAGTATTGATTGAATAATTTCTGTGTGAGGAATGTTCCAGCATCATAAACCAGGGGAACGTGCTGACTGAGCTGTGTCTTCATCTCTTCTGGGCAGTCGGACAGTTCACCCTTCATTCTGCTCTGATTCACTTTCCCAAAGCGGATCTCCAGATTCTCAAATCTGGGGACTGGGTTTTCTTATTTGGTTCCTTTTGATTTTTCTTGCTCCTGACTGACAAATATATTCTAAACCTCGGATCAACCCTCCCCTTTGAGTCGTGTTATAGTCTTGGTTAAAAAAGACACAAAACGGCACAAACACTCTGAAACATACAACACGGTCACACTTTCCTTCAGTGAGATTAATGTTGAGCTGTTTTCCAGGTTAAGTGCAACTGCAAACACATTGCTCTCAAAAGAATTGTAGGGGATTGAGTTGCCATTGAAATATTAGCACTGAACATTTGTACAAGAAGGAACAGCCATTCCAAACTCACATCCTTCACAAAGGCAACCACTGAGCTGTTTTCTTGTGTGAATAACATTCATAAGAAAAGTTAAAGTTCACAAGAAAACAGACGTAAACGATTGATAGCTAAACTTTTGAAGCAATTATATGAATCCAAGATTTTCTGATTATTGGACAAACACTCGAGCCAACAAAGCTGCAGAGGCAGATCACAAATGCTGTGACAACTAAGGGCAGAGGAGGGCACTCTTTATTCTCATCCCACTTCTCCACAGGTCACAACATCTAGTTTAACTTTTCCCACTTACTGAAACAGTCAATCATATACTCTATTTTTCCCAGAATAGAAGACACTGACCAGATTTCTTTAATGAACAACAAAATGATTCATTTATTGTCGAACAAGTTTTAACTCGTCATGAAGTAAAGCATAAACACACAGGTGGAAATTTTAAAAGTTCCCTTTTCACCTTTACTTTTAAAGTCTTTTTTTAAAAATCTTCGAGCCACATGCACACACACACATACACCGGTTAACTGAAAAGATAAAAGGGATTTTAAAAAGAATTTTTTAAAAAATTTTGTTATGTTGGAGAAAATCCAGATTGTGCCCAATTGTTGAACAAATTCTCCGGACTCAGATGTTGAGAATCAAACACTTTATTGCATGATATCATGGGGTGGCACACCTTACCGAAAGGCGGTCCAGTGCTACTCCCAAAAAGCTACAGATCGCCGTGGACTTATATAGTATAAAAGAGGCAGAGCTAACAGTTTCACAATTAGATCAGCACCCACAAGACTGCCTACATAACGGTGCACCATGCAGGGTCCGAGGTCAGCAAAACATCAGTTTCAACAATAACAAGCTAGTTCCTTAATTCAATGCCCACTCCAGACACCATATCTGGCCGTAACGTCTGATTGTGGTTAGCTGCTCTGTCTAAATTTTATGACCGTTGGTTGTGGTTAGATTAGCTACAAGCTGTCTCCTGCTTTTCTGCTTCTACAAAGTTAAGTAATAATTAGCAAAGCTAAGAACATTTCTCCAACAATCCCTCCTTTTATCATACCATGATAATACAGCATCATCATGAGTCGAGGGAGAGGCAGGGGCTTAAAGTAATCATTGAAGCATAATATCTTTTTCTGCCATTGCGCTGTAGCAGCCGCAAGGCCAAGCTAGCAATACATGATTGATTAATCTCAGCTTAAATGTCCCCATAATATTCTGTTCTTAAAATTCTAAAATTCTGTTCTCACAGTCCCCTCTTGACTCTTCTACAACCCTTTTAAGAATCCTTCCCTTGATCCAACCTAGGTGCATTTCATGGTCTCTATTTGGCTAGAAACAGCTTTCAACACCCGGAGGGTTCGCACTCAATACGTTGTCTGCTTATATCTCAAGGGGGCAGCGGGAACCCTGTAAAGGCATAAGTTTTGCAGGGGCTTCAAATACTTGCTTACAAAATAAAAGGGTGGTACAATTACAAATTCATTTAAACATCACTGTTACATTATTGATTGTATAAACATAATACAATTTCATAAAGTACATTGATCATTCATTTGCTCACTTTAAGTATATATGAAAAGGTTATACAATTACCCTTTTACGGCACAACTAATTGTCCCACCTTTGACAGAGCAAGTTCGAACACTAATTGCTTTTCGGGTAGCTGTCCAACCTGTGTTCATACATCCTCTTGCATCGCCTAATTAATTTCTTAAGTTGCCAAATTAAGTATGTCACATCTAACACCATGATACCCAAAACCACTATCAGGACATGGGAGATGATTCTAAACCAGGGGTGTATCTGCACGTCTGACCCCAGTTACAGAGGTCCTCCTGCAAGGTAGAATCATTTATCTTGTCAATCTCATCTTGTAGCATCTTCGACTGTTGTTCCAGCTTGCAATGGCTTCTAGCTGCTGTCTATCTTTACCCAAGCGTGTGGGCAATGGTTGAATAGTATATTCATAGTCCCGGAAGTAATATGTCAAATCCTCCTTAATACTTTCTGTCACAGTTATCGTTTCTGCCTTTTGTTCATGTATCTCTACCAACTCCATTTTCCCTACTCGGGTTGGTATTTGTGGGTTGAACCAAAATGTACTGTTGCTCACCGGACAAGTCCGTTTATGTCCACACTGGTACTCCTTCGCGGTGGTGGTTAAGCAATATCTCCGCTTTCCCACATAGGCCACATGGGTTAGTCCTGACAATGCTTTCCTCGCCTCCCTGGTGCAATTTACAGTGGCATTAAATCCACATTTTGATTCTGCCAATTTATCTTTTGGATGAGGACATATGATCACCTGGTTTTCCAGACTACACTCAGACAATGGACAATGTTGTTTTTTTTTTAAGAGATGCAGCACTGATACAGGCCCTTCGGCCCACCGAGTCTGTGCCGACCATCAACCACCCATTTATACTAATGTTGCACTAATCCCATGTTCCTACCACATCCCCACCTGTCCCTATATTTCCCTACCACCTACCTATGCTAGGGGCAATATATAATGGCCGATTTACCTATCAACCTGCAAGTCTTTGGCATGTGGGAGGAAACCCACACAGACACAGGGAGAACTTGCAAACTCCACACAGGCAGTACCCAGAATTGAACCCGGGTCGCTGGAGCTGTGAGGCTGCGGTGCTAACCACTGCGCCACTGTACCGCCCTTCCCAATTACCTCTTTTCCAATTTCCATAACATAGGGTAACACATCATTGTATTTTATGTAATCTTTTTATCATTTTCTCATTACCAAATTCCTGTCTCAACAATTGTCACAGTAATATCTTGTACAACTTTGAGGGCCGAAGGGCCTGTTCCTGTGCTGTAATTATCTTTGTTTTTAACTCTTGGGTCTTCTCAGGGCACCAGTCAGGTAGCTGGATATCTGAGAAAATCAATATTACCGGTACCAACTCAAGCTTTACAATATCATATACAATTTTATTCGTTTTTTATTATCGCAAGTCCATTTTCTGGTCCTGTAGTCAATGCAAGGCAAGGGAGACCAGTCACTTGTGGCTGTTGGGTCGTAACCTTACTCGTCGGTAATTCGGATGTGGGGTTAACCATGGGGGTTGGTGCTTCTTGTCTGTTTAATCTCACAACCTGAAATAGGAACTGTCCTTTTTTTACCTTAGAGCTTTAATATCTTGCGCTAGGGGGAGTTCGAGGATTGGCTGCACTCACTTTTGCTCTGTTTCATGCTTTCCCTGTGTTATTACTATTCCCAAATAAGAAACCTTTTCCTTCATTATCGGTGCCATTTTCAGCCTAACTTTCACTCTGACCTTCTGAAGGAAGGTGGAATATCGATGGATTATTATAAAATCCCTGGGAGAGACATGTCCAGATGTACTGATGTCCCTTGAACGTAAACGCAAATTTATATTGACACTCTTGTGCCAACTGTATGGACCAGAACCCATTACTAATGTTCAACCACTGATTTTGTTATTTTCTAAAACTTTGATTGTCCTCTTAAATATCAGATAGATTTCCCTTTGAGTGCTTTAAATAACCACTCATATCAATTAAATTTTGTTTATTGATTCCAATTTCTTATGCCCAGACTTGGTTGTGCTTTTTGTCCGTTAAGGACAGAAATGCTTGCAACTATCTTTCCTTCTCAAGCATTTTGTCTCATTGATAAAGATGCTGTGATATTTAATGTCTGCAATTAAGTTTTAAATTCTCAAAGCTGCTGGATCTCTTGTTGTGGCATCAGTTCTCATGTGGCCTTGGAACCTGCCGTCACCTGCTTAAAAAGAATCCATTGTGCTTCTGCCCCTGAGCCCAATGGGTTAATTTGTCCAATTCTATCTGGCAACTTAGAAATGTAAAATTTGGCAATGTCCAATATGTATAAATTTGACTCTCAGCAATGCAAAAAGCTGCAGCGGGTTAAGTTCTTTGTTTGTCTCCAAGGGGGCGGAGCAAAACATTCTCAGCGACGTCACTTTACGAAAAAAAAATTTTGATCAAAAAGAACTATCCATTTTAAATTTTTTTCAATCCTTTTGGTATCCTTAGGGTTTATAAACAACAAAATCATGTGTAACATTTTCAACTTCAAAGGAAAGCATCTCCATCAGGAAAGACAGCATTTTTAGATTAAACTCCAATTGTTTCCAAATTCCAATTCACTGCAATAAATATTTTTTTTTTAAAAATCAAAACTGCCGATGTTATATGAGTGAGTCCCACGTCCGGAACTTAAGACTCCTCCAAAACATGACATAATAAACTTGAAAGTTCATTGTTGCAACAAATGAAATTTCCAGTTCTTCAACTTAAACAGGTCAATTAACCTTAACAGTATTAATTCAATTCAGACTTATTAACTTATAATACTTATTAACTACACACAACAGAACAGAATAGCACGTGCTTATTTTAAAAGATAGGTAAATTACGTCATTTCTCTTGCTCTTTCTTCAGGTGCCAGCCTGTAATAAAACCAAAAACTAAAGAAAAAGTTATTTAACATTCTTACAACAAAACATTTAACACCAGCTTTTTAAACAGACAGAATCTTTCCTATATCTCCTTTGTTTATTTATCTCTCCCTTAAAACAATATAACAGTCAATAAAACATGTCTTCAAATTTAGACTGTAAAATAAAACAATAGCAAAGTTTCCAATTAAAACAATGTTCCAAACCCCAAATTAGATTTCTGCCGGACATCTTCAGACCTTCAAGGCTGAAGCTTATCCCTCAGAAAATTGTTCATTGCCTTTTCACAGTTGCAAAAACAACTAAAAATAAAACTTTAACTTAAAATATAATTCAATTTTATATCCCATTCCTGGGTGCACAATCCTAAATCGAAATGAACACACTCAACAATCACTTTTCACACTCATTCAATTCCAAACAACTTAATAGACTCATGCTTTTAACATTAAAGCCAGACAACAAAGAGTTAACGACAGTCAGTTCTGCAGAACACAAACTGTAAAATCCAGATATTCAATTCATTCGCGGAAGCTTCCGACATTCTCACAGTCGCTTCAAAGACACAGTTACTTGTTTTACTCTAAAAATACCTATCTTTAAAACACATATTTCCCGTGGCGCTTCTGCGTCTTCTTCGAGGGGGGAAACGGACGTGGGTCGCCTTTCTCCAGAGGACATGGATTACTCGTCCCTGGGGGCAACCCTTCCTTCTTGGAAGCCATTGAGTCCACTCTTACTTCCACTTTCTCAAAACCTTCTAATTTTATGAGTTAATTTCTATGGAATAAACAACATTAACACAAACAAAAGACAAAACCACACACAAGGAGACAAACAGGCGCAGTTAATGTTAAATTCTCAAGGTCAGCTAACCGGCTCATCCCTGTCTCTTCAGGTCAATGGTATTTTCGTACTCCAACTCTTGTCACCCGCATCTTTCTCTAGGGCCTGATCAGCGGGTGTACTCAGGAGCCCCGAAAATGTGCCTGTTGGGTCAATTTGGTAATTTAGTTATAGCCCCAGTCATCTCTGTCCCATATCTTGTCACCATATTTTACTCACTTCCCATGTGTGAGAGTTAACTTCGTATACTCAATGTGATCAGGTATTAGCCCCAGCCGACTATGCCTGATTCCTAAATTTACTGCATTTTCCACTTATCGACTTTTCAACTTCCCTTCGTAGAATTACTCACTTCCCATGTGTGAGCTTAACTTACTCAATTTTAGACCTTTTCTGATCAGGTTTCAGCCAATTCTTCCTTGACCCCTTTGTTCCCTTCGCCCATTTAATTCCAGGCCTTCACGTGGGACCCAATTGTCCTCTTAATTCCGGCTCAGGCTGGGTGATTGGGATATCAGGGTTGCAGAAAAGTTGACTTACCCCTGATCCTGTTGATTATTTTTTCACTGGGTTCTTTTGGATCCCGTGAACTCAGGGATCCTGCCAACTACGCCAAACTGTTGGAGAAAATCCAGATTGTGCCCAATTGTTGAACAAATTCTCCGGACTCAGACGTTGAGAACTAACACTTTATTGCATGATATCATGGGATATAACACCTCACCTAAAGGCGGTCCAGTGCTACTCCCAAAAAGCTACAGATCGCCGTGGACTTATATAGTATAAAAGAGGCAGAGCTAACAGTTTCACAATTAGATAAGCACCCACAAGACTGCCTACGTAACGGTGCACCATGCAGGGTCCGAGGTCAGCAAACATCAGTTTCAACAATAACAAGCTAGTTCCTTAATTCAATGCCCACTTCAGACACCATATCTGGCCGTAACGTCTGATTGTGGTTAGCTGCTCTGTCTACATTTTATGACCGTTGGTTGTGGTTAGATTAGCTGCAAGCTGTCTCCTGCTTTTCTGCTTCTACAAAGTTAAGTAATAATTAGCAAAGCTAAGAACATTTCTCCAACATGTCACAAACACAAAAAAAAAACCTCTTGGGCTGTTTACTTGCTCATTTTTGAAGAAAACATCAGATGAGATACGTTGCTCCAAAATTGGAATACAGTCTAACTTCTGAGTATAGGTAGACAGGTCACTAGGGTATTTTAGAACAGTTCTTTTCAGAAGGCATTGAGAATTAATTTTAGCAGGCATTCTTCAAAGACATGCGATAAGATGAATTAACTCAGTGGACTTCTCAGGGTCTTTTAAAGATTTTCTGGAAAACAAGCTGGGTTGTGGTCTTCTCTCCTTCCTTGACACTTCTTCAGGCTAACTTTATCAGCTGCTCACTCCAGCAGGTAAAACACACTGACTCTACAACCAAAGGCTTGTGAGTTTTCTGCTGTCTTAGGTGTACGCTGCTGCTGCCGAGCTTGTCCAATCAATGGGCGCGAATGACTTCACGAACCACATCTCCCTGTTACCATGGTTTCTGTTCTATATTTAACTTGAATTATGTGACAAACAGTAAACATGGTTGCCAAATTGGCTCTTCTGGTGCTCTCTTGAAAAAGAACTGGTCCTACATTTATTCCGTTTGATTATGACTTCTTCAAAAAATATTTTAACAGAAGAAACAGAATCACTTCCATAACAGCATGTACTTTCCCTGAGCTACAGGTTATTGTAAGACTCTCTGGCTGTGTTTATTTTCGGTGATTTTGTACTCAGGTTCTTTTGGAATCCATGTGTTTGCAGATCTTTGTGAATGAGAGATGTGGAGATATGCTTAAAAAATTTCCCTATAAATTATTCATATCTCCGTCTTTCCCCGAACTTTGTGCAAACACATTAATGAGGGAATCACACACATCAAGCCGTCAAACCTGTCTGCTAAACATTGAAAGGTGACAGTGTTTATTGTAACGGGGTTCCATTTATTCAGACACATCTTGATGATTCACACATGTAATGTATTTGTATATTATATTCATGACATAATGGCGTAAATAAACACTTCCTTGCACTTGCCATGCTTGGTGAACATTTTCTCTGCTGATGCCCCCTGAATATATTAGAGAACATGGTGACGAGGTTGAGATAAAAGTCTGTAAATATAGGCAGCAAACAGCAGCAGGGACTGCAGTGAACAAGATTTACGTGACATATTTGTGCTTCTATTGGTGGGTGAAATAAGATACTAAACACACAAAATCCTACATTTGAGCTCGCGTATAAGATTGCTCTGTCTATGGAGATAGCATCAAAGAATGCTCAGGAATTTTGTCCTATGCCAGTGATAGTAACACACTTCAGGGGAACTTAAAAAAAACTGGTAAAATGGGCTTTCACATAACAGATGAAATTTTGCACAGAGAAGTGTGAAGTGGTACAATTTGGAAGGAAGTATGAGGAGAGGCCATATAAATGAAACATTACAATTCTAAAGTGGGTGCAGGAGCAGAGAGACAATGTACACCAATGTTAGAAGGATTGAAAAGGGAACTAAGAGCAAACAGGACACTTGGCTTTATTACTAGAGGCATAGAGTAAAAGCATATCAGTTATGCTAAACCTTTATAAAATGCTGGGAATGAATGGCCTCTTCCTGTACCTCCACAGAAAGTTTCCATTCCAGGTTTACACACACTCATCAGGATCACTCTCCACAGATCCCGCCATTCCAGGCTCGGATACCCGCTTCAGGATCACTCTCCACAGATCCCGCCATTCCAGGTTCGGACACCCACTTCAGGATCACTCTCCATAGATCCCAGCACTATGGGCTCAGAGACCCTCTTCGGAGATCCTAAAACTCCAGGCACAGACATCCTTTGAGGACCACTCTCCACAGATTCTGCCCTCCAGGCTCAGACACCCTCTTCAGAATCACTCTCCATACATCCCACCGCTCCACGCAATGATATCTCCCTCAGGATCAGATCAAAGAATGTTGCTTGTCACTTATCAGCTCAAGCCTGAATGTTGTTCAGGTCTTGCTGCTTGCAGGCACAGACTGCTTCAGTATCTGAGGAGTTGTGAATCATCAGCGAACATTCCCACTTCTGACTTATGTTGAAGAGAAAGCCATCAATGAAACAGCTGAGGATGGTTGGGCCTAGGGCACTGCCCTGAGAAACTAGGTATCCAGTCATGAAAGGTGGAGGACAATTAAATAACGAACCAGATGAGGAGGCTCCAAAAACATCCCTATCCTCAATGTTGGTGGAGCCGAGCACGTCAGTGCAAAAGATGAAGCTGAAGCATTTCAAACCATCTTCAGTCAGAAATTGCTCAGTGGATGATTCACCTCGGCCTCTTGAGGTCCCCAGCTTCCAGTTTTCAGCCAATTCGCTTCACTCCACATGATAGCAAGTAACAGCTGAAGGCACTCGATACAGAAAAGACTATGGGCCCTAACAACATCCCGGCTCTAGTACTGAAGACTTGTGCTCCAGAACTAGCTGCGCTCTCAGCCAAGCTGTTCCAGTCGAGCTACAACACAGGCGTCTACTCAACAATGTGGAAAATTGCCCAGGTGTGCCCTGTCTGTAAAAAAGCAGGACAAATGCAATCTGACCAATTGCCGCCCCATCAGTCTACTATTAATCATCAGCAAAGTGATGGAAGATGTCACCAACAGTGCTATCAAGCACCACACACTTAACAATAATCTGCTCATCGATCCTCAGTTTAGATTCTGCCAGGGTCTCTCAGCTCCAGGAAATAATTTGGCAGATAGAGTATAATGTGGGAAAATGTGAGGTTATTCACTTTGGTAGGAAGAATAGAACAGGAAAATATTATTTAAATTGTGAGAGATTACAGAATGCTGCGGTGCAGAAGGATCTGGGTGTCCTCGTACATGAATCACAAAAAGTTACCATGCACGTACAGAAAATAATTAGGAAGGTAAATGGAATGTTACCCTTTATTGCAAGGGTGATGGAGATTAAAGTAGAGAAGTGTTGCTAGAAATGTACATGGTGCTGGTGAAACCACACCTAGAGTACTGGGTACAGTTTTGGTTTCCTTATTTAAGGAGGGATATACTTGCATTGGAGGCAGTTCAGAGAAGGTTCACTAGATTTATTCCAGTGATGAAGGGGTTGTCGTATGAGGAAAGTTGAGCAGGTTGGACCGATACTCATTGGAGTTGAGAAAAATGAAAGGAGAACGTATTGAGACATATATGAATCTGAGGGGGCTTGACAGGGTAGATCCTGAGAGGATGTTTCCTCTCGTGGTGGAATCTAGAACTAGGGGACACAGTTTCAGATTTAGGGGTTTTTCATTTAAGAAGGAATTTCTTCTCACAGAGGGTCATTAGTCTTTGGAATTCTCTACCGCAGAGAGCAGTGGAGGCTGGGTCATTGAATGTCTTCAAGATTTGTATCTACAAGAGAGCCAAGGGTTATGTGGGCAGGCAGGAAAGTGGAGTTGAGGTCATGATCAGGTCAGCCATGATCCTATTGAATGGCGGAGCAAGCTCGAGGGGCCAAATGGCCTACTCCTGCTACTAGTTCTTCTGATCTTCTGTTCTTATGATCTCATTGCAGCTTGGTCCAAACAGAGACGAAAGAGTGGAATTCCAGAGGAGAGGTGAGAGTGATTGCCCTTGAGTGAGTGTGGCATCAAGGATCCCTAGCAAAATTGAAGTCAATGGGAATCAGGGGGAAAACTCTCCACTTGCTGGAGTCGTACCTCGCACAAAACAAGATGGTTGTGGTTAGTGGAGGCCAATCATCTCATCCCAGGACATTGCTTCAGTAGTTTCTCAGGGTAGTGTCGTAGACCCAAACAAACTCAGCTGTTTCATTGACGACTTTCTCTTCAAAATAAGTCAGAAGTGGGAATGTTAGGTGATGATTCACAACTCCTCAGTTGAAGCAGTCTGTGCCTACAAGCAGCAAGACCTGAACAATATTCAGGCTTGAGCTGATAAGCGACAAGCAACCTTCTGGACACACAAGTGCCAAGCAGTGAACATCTCCAATGAGAGAGAGAAAAAAATCTACCTTTTGATATTCAGAAGCATTATCATCATTGAATCCCCCACCATCAATATGTTGGGGGTTACCATTGACCAGAAACTAAACGGGACCAGTCACATCTATGCTGCGGCTATAAGTGCAGGTCAGAGATTAGGAATTCTGCAGCAAGTATCTCACCTCCTGATACATCGAAACCTGTCCACCATCTACAAGGCACAAGTCAGGAGTGGGATGGAATACATCCCACTCAACAACACTCAAGCAGCTCAATTCCATCCAGGACAAAGCAGCCCACTTGATCGCCACCTAACCCACCACCTTAAACATTCACTCTCTCCACCACCAGTACACAGTGGCTGCAGTATGTACCATCTCTATATGCACTGCAGTAACTCGTCAAGTATCCTTCAACAGCACCTTTCAAACCCTTAAACTCTACCACCTCGAAGGACAAGGGCAGCAGATGCATGGGAACTCGCCATCTGCAGGTTCCCCTCCAAGTCACTCACCATCCTGACTTGGAACTATATCGCCATTTCTTCACTGTTGTTGGGTAACAATCCTGGAACTCCCTCCCCAACGGCAGTGTGGGTGTTCCTGCACCACATGGACTGCAGCAGTTCAAGACGGCAGCTCACCACTATATTCTCAAGGGCAATTAGGGATGGGTAATAAATGCCAGCCTTATCAGCGATACTCACATCCAAGAATGAATAAAAAACAAATCACTCTCCACAGATTCCCCACAATCTGGGCTTGGACAATCGCTTCAGGAGCACAGAACTTTATATAACTGCAACATGAGTTCCAAACTTCATATTCCGTTCGCTTTTCACATTATTTTTCTACCAGTCCACCAGCTTTTAGTAATTCTGTATTCGGGTCTCGGTCCTCCACAGTTTCTAACATCTCACCTCTTCCAAAAAAACACTCTGATCTATCTTTCGTCGGTACTACATGACCCCACATTTTAAACTTCATCTGTCAAAGCATTGCTCATTCACTTAATCTATCAAGAAGATTTGAAAATAAATTTCTTGCCAAAGGATAATGTTCTGCTTCTGCTCCCTCGCCGTTTGCTTTTCCCGTTAGTCTTTCACTTGGTGTAAATCCACAGAAAGTAAAGATGGAAGGATGGGAGGGTGGGAAAATCTTGCTCCGTTTCGTTATCCCAATTTGATCTTCATTCCAGTCCAATTTGGGTGAAGAATCCCAATTGTCTGTCTCAATTTTAATAAAGTATAAACAATTCTGGAATCACCATCTGGAAATTGACAAGAACAGGTTTCCAGGCTGACTTTATGCAAAAAGTGCCCCATTGGAAACAATGCACAAAACAGCTCACAAACTAACAACAAGGATGCGATTCAAACCCATGCGTGCAGAACACAATGGATTAGCCATCCATTGCCTTAACCTTGCAGCCACCTTAACTGTTGCACAAGCATGGCTGTCACCTTCAGTGCAACTCCTGGCTGTGCAGCCAGCTGCAGTGACCTAATGATTCAGGCATTTGAGTGATGTTAATCATGATGTGATCAAATGATTGAATGTTCCACTCTTTCCGTGGTGGGTTTTCACACTGAGTGGAAACGTGTTGGACATGGTCTGGAAATGTTTCACACCGCTCCATTCCCTGTTTCATTTACTTACAGAAGGTATATTTCCATCATTATACAACCCATAAGATGAACTTTTTTCAAAAGACTTCAGTGTATTTAACTCTGTGTCCAACACTGTGAGGCAGCTTTCTGTGTTTATAAAGAGTGTAATTTATTGACTGGTCTCTTGGATCTTGGATCAAACAGGGTAACAGACAGAGGTCTGTGTGCAGAGGGTTTGGAGGTGAGCTCTGATTCCTCACCCTTTCTGGATTGTGAGGAATAAAGAAGGAATGAGAGAGAGAGAATGTGGGAGAAGGGATGATGGAAGAATTTTTCCATGAACCTGAATAAAAGTGTCTCAAACACAAGATATCAAGAGCAGAACATTAACATAATCTGAGTTCCGCGATCTGGTCGGGTCCCATTCCCCTGAAGTGAGGAATGAACGGGTGGGAAATTCCACCTGGAGTTATATTTGTCTCCAATGAAGATGAGTTCACAGTGAGGATGGAATAGCTCAGTTGGGAGAACACTAGATTGAAGAACCAGGATACAATCCCTGGTTTCATCAGTTTTAATTTGGTGTCTCCATCAATTTAAGTAGAGAGAATCAGAGGGGAGATTTTCCACTCTTGACCCCATGGGCTGAATTTTAAACTAACGGTGCGGCTCTCGGCAGAGCCACCGTGAGTGGGTGTCGTCACCACACAAGTGAAATGTGGCCGACCGACCCCGATCATGGAGCAGCCGACCAATTAATGAAGGGGAGGCGTGGGGCCCATGTAAACAAGGACCAGAGGTAGGGAACGAGGTGCCGATGGCACCGACATCTGACACAACGGCAGGTGCTGGCACCATATTTAAAGGGCTGCCAGCCCTGCATTCACTGCTGCCTGGTTTAAAGGAGTGTCTTCCTGAGAGCCCTCTGCTGTCCCAGAACCCGTTCTGCTGCCTCTGCTGTCCCAGGACCCATTCTGCTGCCTCTGCTGCCCCAGGATCCGTTCTGCTGCCTCTGCTGTCCCAGGACCCGTTCTGCTGCCTCTGCTGCCTGTTGAGTAAGGAGCTGAATGCGAGCCTGCAGTGACCATGGTCCCACGGTTTAGCGATGCTTCCCTGCAGGTTCGCCTCCAGGTGGCAAGAGAAAGGTGGAAGATCCTCTTCCCCAGGGATGGGAGGTGGAGACCTGTCCACCAGACCAAGCAAAGCTAGCTGGAGATCGTCGGTGAGGTCAGCAGACGTGGGGTCACCCCCAGAACATGGATCCAGGACAGGAAGTGGGTCAATGACCAGATCCGGGTTGCTCAGGCGACAACTCAAAACACTTTGGACCCTTTGGACATTGCATGTGGCAGTGTGAGAGGGAGTGTTTGGTGGAAAGGGAGTGACCACCCAGTCATGTATATTGGGGAAGGGCAGCAGGACATGCTGCCTGAGGCTTGGCTGCATTTCGGTGAGAGGCGCACGTCAGTCATTGTATAACCTCACACAGTCCCTTGAGAGGGGCCACATGCAGGAGGAATACGTGTGTCCCCATCATGGACTGCTGGACTATCACCATCAGAGATGTTGGGCTTGTCCCCGCTGGGAGATTAACTTTGTTCATCATTGTGGCTGCAGGAGAAGACATCCCACAATTGGAAAGAGCGTGTCAAGACTGGCGGTGGAGTGCCTTATCTCCATGTCCTCATCCCGATGGAGGAGGAGGCCATAGAACTGGCTGGGCAGCAAAGCAGCTGCTCCACAGCTGATGGAGAGACAGGGTCACCTACCCAAGAGAGTGAGTGAACATCTCCTGGGGCACAAGGGAGCATCCGCTGCAAAGGAGCCACACTGCTCATCTGTTCACCACTGCATCAATGGAGCTGCACAGTAGGGGTGGTTGGAATGTCGTGATGGGCAGACCCTAACATTTCAATGTCCCTGTTTTCACATGCAGGCCCGGATGAACGACAAAAGCAAAGAGCTGGAGAGACGGGGGGACAGCCGGACACGTCTGAGGAGGAGGAGGGAGCCTCAGAGGGTGCACCATCACCTCATTCCCCTGCACCCTCCACCAGCACAGAAACCCTCATGTTGGTGGGTATCCGTTCGCGGTTAGATTCTGGCATACAAACTGATGAGCACATCACAGACAGGCCCGGGCAGCTGGCGGAGGCTGTGACAGCCGAGGCCACTGGGAGTTGGTGGTCTGTGGGAGGCCAGGCCCATGCTGTGCCCCAGGCTGATGACGTGCCTGTGGTGTCACCAGCAACACGGGAAATGCTGCAGCTGCAGTGAGAGGTCAGGCAACATCTGGCAGAGTTGCCGGAGGTTATGTGTACCCAAGTTCGGATGATGGAGGAGTCCATCCAGGCCTTGCATGCTGTACTGTCTCTGATGGGGGTGTGTCTGGCTTCCTTCCTTGAGAGATTGGTGACTCTGATGGAGAGCCAGATCCAGCCGACCAATCAGTGGCTGCCGGAGATTTGCGCTGACCTGCACTCCATCACTTTGTCCATGAGCTCCATCCAGCGGTGACAAGGTTAGAGGGGGGACGAGGCACCTGAACTCTTCACCAGGTCCACATCCCTCTCAGGTCAGCAGGGAGGTGCAAGTGTGTCTTATAAGGGGGAGGAGCAGCTGGCTGCTACATCTGGGGTCTCCTCTCAGGGTGCTCCTGGTGTGGAAAGTAATTCCAAAGTCCCTCTGCCAGTGACACCAGTGATGCCAGCACCTCCATCATCCTTGATGACAGAGGGGGTCCCTGTACCTGTGCAGGAGGCGCTCAGTGTGCCAGGGCCCTCCAGGCCTCAGGCAGCCAGAGGACGGTCGCCAATGTCATCCCAAGCCATGGAGCAGCAAGGTCAGCAGCCTGTCTCCACCTCAGCTGACAGAGCAGGGGGAGCACCACGTAGGAGCACCCGGAAAAGATTTAAGAAGAGCACCTAGATTCACTGAGGGGTTCACGGGTGAATGTACATTCCAGATGGATAGGGTTGTGTTTGGTGTCACACAGAATAAAGAAATGATGTTCTCTCACTATGTCTCCTTCCTATTGTTGATGCCCTTTGGGACTTCATTTAAACCCTTCCTCCCAAGGGGCTGGAAGTGAGGGACCAAGCCCTGAGTTCACAAAGCTTCAGCCTTGCCAGTGTGCGATGTGTACCTGGGCACTGTAGTGTGGAAGGAAAGAGGTGACAACAGGGCTGCTTAAAGCTCAGGCTTTATTGCCTTGGTTCCAGAAGGTGGTAAGGCTCAAAGGAAATGTGAATGTATAAGGGTGTCTCGTGTCTCCCTTGTGTGTATCTCATGGTGGCTTTCCTGCTGTGCCTGAGGTCCTTCATCTGGCACTGCCTGAGCAGCATCCTCCTCCACATCCTCATCATCAGAGGAGCCATCACGCTCCATGATATCCTCACGAGTCAACACCTCACCCCTCTGTAATGCCAGATTGTGCAGTGCACAGCAAAACACCACGATATGCGAGACCCTCGCCGGGACATACTGAAGGGCTCCACAGGAACAATCTAAGTGCCTGAATCTCATCTTCAGGAGACCAATGGCCTCTTTGTTGGTCGCTCGGGTTGACCCGTGGCAGGTGTTGTACCTCTCCTCTGCATTCTTGTGTGGGTTCCTCACAGGCGTCAGTACTCATGTTCTCACTGGGTTGCCCTTGTCTCCAAGGATCCATCTCAGAAAGCGCATGGGGCCACGGAAAAGTTCTGGTACCTGCGACTGCCTTGGTATGCAGGCGTTGTGACTGCTTCCCGGGATTTGTGCACACACCTGTAGGATGCATTTGTGATGGTCACAGACCAGTTACACACTGAGCAAGTGGAAGCCCTTCCTGTTGAAGGCTGCTGGCTGGTCTGCGGGAGCCTTGATGGTCACATGGGTGCAGTCAATGGCATCCTACACCTGGGGGAATCCAGCGATGGCCACGAATCCTATAGCCCTTTCAGCTTGACTGTTTGGATCAATGTGCACATCGTCACCGGCCATCCTGAACAGGAGATTGGTGACCTCCTTGATGCACTGATTCACCACAGACTGTGAGATTCCACACATATCTCCAGTGGATCCCCGCAATGATATGCTGGTGTAGACGTTCAGTGGCACGGTGACCTTCAGTGACACTGGCATCAGGTGCCCACCAAGTCCCATCATGGCAGAGAGATCAGTGACAACCTCCGTGGAGAGGCGCAGTCTGTGGAAACACTGTCACTCGGACATCTGCAGGTAGTTGAACCTCGGCTGACGTGTTCCTCTGCCTCCTTCTCCAGCCTCCTGTTCGAGGCTGGCCCTCCTGTGGGCCCCCAAGCTGCTGTGGTGCCTGCACCTCCCTCCCTCCCACTCTACTCCTCCTCCTCTTCAATGGGAGCCTCGAATCCAGGGTGAATGAGGGCCATGACAGGTTGCCCCTCCATGAGTGCAAGGCCTTTACAGTAAACAACACCCAGCCACATTTACCTCACTTGTCACCCTCAATGAAGTGGCACTGCCCCAATGGCACCCTGGTGTTGTTCCCTCTGCAGAGCTCGCACATTGGCCCCCACTCCTGACAGTGTTTCCCGATGCCCTTTTCCCCTCCACCCTTGCTGCCAAGTTTTGCTGCCTCACCCGATAGCTTCCCAGTGAAGACAACACTCAGCTCCCACCTCCCAGTCACCTCCTTTAACCAGGCGAGGCTCTGAAGCCCCGTGGTTCCCGTGCACTATTATTTCAATTGAACCCAGTGAATAAAATTGCTGACAATTGGACTCATAAATACTTTAAATGCCTTCTTGCCGAGTGGATGTGCGAAGTCTGCCCTCCATGTCAGCCGCCGACAGAACAATCCGGTCCGACGTCTTCCATCCCTATCTTATACACCCCCCTCCCCCTCCCCAGCCTCCATTCCCGTCTCCAACGGTCCCTTAAAATTCTGGCCCATGTCTCTAAGACTAATGGGAGTGAAACTACATCTGCTCCTTCGACTGAACAGGGAGAGCTGCTCTCTCTGTGTTTAAAGTGAATGAATCTGATCTTTACCTTGTCTTACTGGAACGTTCACTGTCTGGAAATGTCTGTTTGAAAATGTTTTCCTGTTATATTAATGGAGCAGAGGAGCAGATGTGAGGTACTGTTGAACAGAGATGTTTGGAAGTGGGTGAAGGGGTGGAGTGACGGTGTGTGTGAGAGGTGCAGTGAGTTGGCCATTCTCAATAGAGTGTCAGGAATGAAGGTCAGAGGAACAGACCAGGCTGGAAACACAGAAAGAGCGAGGAGAAGCTGGTGTGAAAAACAGAGATTAAACAACAGGCTTGTTCAGTTGGTTTGGGTCTGGTGTTTAGAATACCCGGAATCTGGGTTCACTTCCCTTCCAACTCAAGCAATTGTACCAACATTATGTTCATAAAACCACAGAATGATACCCAAAGAAGGAGACCATTTGGTCCATTGTGTCAATGCTGTCTCTTTCTTTGTGCTATCCAATTAGTTCTGATGCTCAGCTTTTTCCTGTAATCTGTACATTTTCCTTCCAGTATTTATCCCTATTGCTTTTCAAAGTTACTACTGAATCTGCTTTCAAGTCCTGATCAGACAGTGCATTCCAGATCACAACACATCACCGTATAAAAAAATCATTCCTCATTTCGCCTCTGGTTCTTTTCTCAATCACCTGATAAATACATCCTCTGGTTACTGACCCTTTTGCCACTGGAAACAATTTCTCCTTATTTAACTTATTGAAAACCTTCTTGATGATGTCACATACTGGACTGCCAGTAAAACTGAAGCCCATGGAATAAAAGGGACAATGACAGCATGGATATGAAGTTTACAGACTGATAGGAACATAGGAGCAGGAGTAGGCCATTCAGCCCATTGAGCCGACCCCGCCATTCAATATGATGATGACTGATCGTCCACTTCAATGCCTTTTTCCCACACTATGTCCATATCCCCTATGTCATTTGTATTTAGAAATCTGTCAATCTCTGCTTTAAACATACTCAATGACTGAGCTTCCACAGCCCTCTGGGGTAGAGAATTCCAAAGATTCACAAACCTCTGAGTAAAGAAATTTCTCCTCATCTTTGTCCGAAGTGACTTTCCCCTTATGTTGAAATTGTGTCCCCTGGTTCTAGATTCCTCAACCGGAGGAAATAGCTTCATCTACCCTGTCTATCCCTTTAAATACATGGTCAGTTTCAATGAGATCACCTCTCATTCTTCGAAACTCTAGAGAATACAGGCCCAGTTTCCCCAAAATCTCTTCATAGGACAGTCCCGCCACCCCGGGAACAAGTCTGGTGAACCTTCGTTGTACTCCCTCGATGGCAATGATATTCTTCCTAAGGTAAGGGGACCAAAACTGCACACAGTATTCCAAAGTGCAGTCCAACCAAGGTTATATACAATTGAAGCAAGACTTCACTACTCCTGGACTCAAATCCTCTTGCGATAGAGTCTAACATGTCATTCGCCTTCCTAATTGCTTGCTGCACCTGCATGTTAGCTTTCAGTCACTTACTGACAAGGACACCCAGGCCCCTTTGTCCATCTACACTTTCTAATCTCTTACCATTTAAGAAATAATCTGCACATCTGTTTCTCCTGCCAAAGTGGACAACCTCACATCTTTTCACATTATATTCCATGTGCCACTTTCTTGTCCACTCACTAAGTCTGTCCAAATCCCCTTGAAGCCGCTTTGCATCTTCCTCACAACACACATTCGCACCTAGTTTTGTGTCATCTGCAAACTTGGAAATACTACATTTGGTCCCCACATCCAAATCATGTGAACAGCTGGGTCACAGTATGGTGGTGAACAGTTGTATTTCTGTCTGGAGGAAGGTTTACAGTGGGTTCCCCATGGTTCCTCATAACCTCAGTTATGTGCAGAGACTGGAAAAGCTGGGGTTGTTCTCCTTGGAGCAGAGCAAGTTCAGAACAACTTTGACAGATTTAGAATCAAGGAATCAAATGGTTACAGTACAGAAGGAGACCATTCAGTCCATCATGTCCATGACAGCTCTTTGCAAGAGCAAATCAGCTAATTCCACTCCTCTGCCCTTTCATTGTAACCCTGCAAATTTTCTCTATTCAGATGTTTATCCAATTCCCTTTTGAAAGCCACGATTGAATCTGCCTCCAGCACTCTCAGGCAGTGTATTCCAGATCCGAACCACTCACACTGACCCACACCCCTGGTACCATTGCAGAAAATCTCTTCTGTTCATTTCATCCCTCATAAATAATTGAAATGAAATGTTTATTAGGAAATGCACAACATAAAAAGGAGAGAGAAATAAATGCTGAGCAAAATAGAAGTTAATGTTTGGAAGGTAAAAAGAGCAAAAGATGTAACTTTTATTCTGGTTGAGTGAGAGGAATATATCACACTTTGGGGCTTTTGTAAGAGGATTTATTGATAAACCTGGGATTTGAGAGGAAGCTGGTTCATGGTTTACAGAACAAATTCAGCCCCTGGGATGGAGCCAACAGCTGCACTGTCCAATAACAGACAGGACAGGGACACTGTCTCAGGCATGGTGAGCTCAGTCAATGAAAGCATGAATCTCTGAATCTCAAGTTTTTGGGTTTGAGCCCCACGGTGGGTGTCTTTTATTTCCTTTGTAGGCTGATTTTACAGGCATTCTCCATCTCTGAATTCCTCGGCAGAGTGTTCAAGGAGTGTTTGAAATGAGATTCAACAGCAGGATGAGAAAGTCTCTCCTTGATTCAGGACTCTTACCTCTCTGCAGCATCTCGCTGCTGAAGTCTGAACTTTGCCTCATTTCATTCTCAGCTCAGGGTCAGTGTGGACCAATGGGACTTCTGGCTGTCTCCCACTTCACAATCCATCAGTGCTGAGAAAGCAATGGGGAATATTACTCACATATTGTAATGTTTTATAAATACTTGAATGTATTTCACACCGTGTCTAACAGTGTGAATCTCCCCTGGTATATCAGCTCACCAATACTTCAACAGAACATTCACATAATGTGAGCTCTGAGATCTGTTCGGATCCCATTCCCAAGACCTGGAAAGTGGCATTGGGCTGGATCGCTCTTTTTCAGCTGGCACAGACACGATTGCTAAATGGTCTCAGTCTGTGCCATAAATTTTCTCCATTTTCTTTGTTCTGTGAAGTGAGGTATGATTGGGAGGGGCAATTCCACCAGGGTTATATTTTCTACCAAAACAATGACACAAGGGATACTTCACTTTTTTATTCATTCATTCATGCGATGTGGGCGTTGCTGGCTAGGCCAGCATTGACCGCCCATTCTTAATTGCCCTTGAAAAGGTGGCGGTGAGCTGCCTTCTTGAACCACTGCGGTCCATGTGGTGTAGGTACACCCACAGTGCTGTGAGGAAGGGAGTTCCAGGATTTTGACCCAGCGACAGTGAAGGAACGGCGATATAGTTCCAAGTCAGGATGATGTGTGGCTTGGAGGGGTACTTGCAGGTGGTGGTATCCCCTGCATTTTCTGCCTTTGCCCTTCCAGGTGGTAAAGGTCGCTGGTTTGGAAGGTGCTGTCGAAGGAGTCTTGGTGCATTGCTGCAGTGCATCTTGGAGATGGTACACACTACTGCCACTGTGCGTCGATGGTGGAGGGAGTGAATGTTTGTAGATGGGGTGCCAATAATGCGGGCTGCTTTGTCCTGGATCATGTTGAGATTCTTGAGTTGGAATTGCACCCATCCAGGCAAGTGGAGAGTATTCCATCACACTCTTGACTTGTGAATTGCAGATGGTGGACAGCCTTTGGGGAGTCAGGAGTCATGGATGAGTGAGAGGAATATATCACACTTTGGGGCTTTTGTCAGAGGATTTAATCATAAACCTGGGATTTGAGAGAAGCTGCTTCATAGTTTACAGAACAAATTCAGCCCCTGGGGTGGAGCCAACAGCTGCACTGTAATTACTCACCTCAGGATTCCAAGCCTCTGACCTGCTCTTCTAGTCACGTTATTTGTATGGCTTCCCATTGTAACCCCCATGATGTTGATAGTGGGGGATTCAGTGATTGTAATGTTATTGAATGTCAAGGGGAGATGGTTAGATTCTCTCTTGTTGGAGATGGTCATTGCCTGGCACTTGTGTGGTGCGAATGTTACTTGCCACTTATCATCCCAAGTCTGTGTGACTGAAATAGCTCAGTTGGGAGAGTGTTCGACTGAAGATCCCTGGTTCAATCTGGGGTTTTGGCAGTTCTCCTTTATTCTGCATCGCCATTTAGTTTTGACTCTCGAATTGCACAATTTACACTGAAATTATTTACCCAACTCTGAAGGTTGGATTGGAATCGAGAGATATCAAGGATGGGCGATATTTACATTGTCTGCTTTAGCTTATTCTCTATCTCCTTGTGTCCTTTTCCCCAGTTTTTGACTCTCTCGGGGCAGGGTGAACATTTGATTTGCTGCATTTGTCCCAAACTGAAGCCTTTTCCACATCTCTGGGCGATCAGACTCACTCTGTCTGTTTTTGCTGCTCGTGACCATGAACGAGAACAGGCCACGAGTTCAACGTTTATCAGCAAATGGAAGATAATTGGAAAGAATTCTGTGTTATTCCAGACCAGTGACAAAGATACAATGGATGTTATTCAAAATAAGTTTCCTCTGACATTTTATGTAAACTTGTTTGCATCTAAAAGTTGGATTTTAAGTGTTACAAAACTGTGTCAAATTAATGACTGACCATGTGACAGCGCACATGGGGATCAAATCCACAGCCTTGTTGTTATCAACACTGCGTCCTAACCAACTGAACTAAGCGGCCTGTAGACAGAGCCAGGTATGGGTTTGAGCCGCACGCTGGGCGGTTTGTGTTTTATTTCTCACGCTGGGTGACAGAGCGATTGCACAAACAATGGACACATCACATCCCTGAAACATTGTTCTGATATAAAACAGTGTGAAATAAGAACTGAGCATGGAAATGGAACGGAACCAGAAATCAGGACTTTAATCTATTAAAGTTGATCTTGAAATTCAAACATTCACTGAACATTCCAATCGAACGAACTTTCTTCAGAGATAAAATCCAGGAACTTGACATGCTGTAAAACATAACTGAGCCTGATGTGATTTGAACACACAATCTTCTGATCTAGAGTCAGACGCGCTACCGTTGCGCCACAAGCTCACAGGTAAAACAGTCTTCCATTCCTGACAGATTTACTTCTTGTTTAGATTCAGTGATTGAAATTAATTCAATCCTCATCTGACCTCCGCTCTGGAAAGGCCTGCTACCCGACCTGAACCCGACGGGACCCGACGACCTGTGTCGGGTTCGGGTCGTGTCGGGTCGCTCTTCCGGGCTTTCAGGTTCGGATCAGGTTGGGTCAGGTTCAGGTCAAGCTGGGTTCAGGTTAGGCTAGGTCCGGGTGTGACACTCACAGTAAGTATTAAATTTTGCTCTGCTGGGAAGTTGAGTTTAATAAGTGTCAAAAGTTGAAAAGCCAACCTCAGCTGGGAGTCTGGGACGTCAAGGAGGGAAACTCTGAGTCTGCTCAGTGAGCAAGTGAGCATCTCAATGATGTCATTGCGCTCATGCTGCAGCTTCCTGTAGATCCGGAATCGGGAGGTAGGTAAAGTGAACATTCCGGTGGTCGGGTAAGGCTCGGGTTAGTTTGGGCGTGGGAATAAATGGAGATACTCGGGCCGGGTCGGGCTCGGGTCCAATGTGGTTCTCTCAGGTTCGTGTCGGGTTTTTTTCCTGACCTGAGCAGGCCTTTACCGCTCTGTCAGTTCAGTGCCTTATTTAAACTATTACTTGGAGTTCTGTTTTGCAGGGTCTCGGCTGTTTAAGTGTTTCCCAGACCCACTACTCTGATTAATCAGACATTTTGCTGCTAACTGCTGCTGCTACAATTGAAATGTAAAAAAGAATTTCCAGTGACCTGCAACCAAAGGGCAAATACATTTCAGAAAGATAAAGCTCATTCACCAATCCACAAATGTGTTTCTCTGCTTATATTTATAAACAACTCCTTCTCTCCACTATGAGAACTATACAATCACTACAGTTATTTGAAAGTTAGTATAAGATGTTCCAGTTCATCAATTTTAAAACTGCAGCAGGTATTTTCCAGAAAACTTCTCTGTTGGAACCTCAGTCCCATTTAGATTGAAAGTGGACAATTAATGTATTCACTTGTTCATTGTGGACAGGTGTCTGACTTCGAATAAATCTCATTAACTTTCAATGAGGTGGCACTATTTCTGTGCTCCCATTTTACACAGTCTGTCCTGTTCATGCACCATGTTTTTATTCTCCTCTCCCATTCGCCACAGGATACAGATTACAAGCATCATCAATCTAGCTGTTGAAAAGCATTGGAAGAATCTGGTCACACAGGTATTGAAACGTTCATTTTCTGCCATTTTACAAGTTGGTTGCTTTAAACAAAATACAATGTGCAATCATCTTGAAAAGAAATTCTCTTCAATATCCAATACAAATTGAATTACAAACCTGACAGACAAACACAGGAGAACAAGTGACGAGTGAACACAAACCTCATGGTGCTCATTTTCAGATTTATTGCAGTCATCTTACAAAACAAGTGAAAGAATATTCCTGTGAAATGATTTGGAACGCAGGTGTAACTTTTGTTGGTGCCTTTCTTTGCTCTCTTGGTGAAACTTTCTTGCACCTGACTCCTGTTCATGTCTCTGTTTCCTCTATTGAATGAGGAAGGAGATGTTTGATCAGAAATCAACTGGATTGTGTACCTTTGAGAGGGGATTTCTGCACCATCAGGGCTGGAAACAGGAGTGAGTGAAAGACACTGTGTGGAGTTTGATTTTGTACAGAGGGAGAGCAAATCTAACAGGGCTGTGAGATATTGGCCTGGATTTTACAGCCCCATTGGCGGCGAACACTGAGACTTTCACTGCTATTGAGGGTCTGAACAGCACTGCAACTGCCGGTGCATGCACACACTAACACCAGCATCTGGAAGTTGTGGTGGTGCGAAATGTGCTCAGAAGGAGCCTCTGATCATAATCGCACCAGCCCACTCTTTAAAGTGACAGGGACCTGTAGTTCAGCAATTTGGGCTCATTGCCCACAATGTATCCTGATTTTTACCTTGGTTGGATTGGAGCCGATACCAACTGGCTCAGGGCTGCTCGGGAAGGACTTTTCTGTTGACACAACAGCTCCACTATTCCAGGAAGACAACGGCAGCAGCAGGGGTCAACTTTCAGAGGCAGTTCAGACATTTTAAATGTTGTATTTTGTTTCTTAGTTGTATGTAACTTTTTAGCATAGCCTTATCAGAGTTCTTAAATTTATATCTGACTTTTTATTAACAAGATTGAAGTGCTTTTAAAAGATCTCTAAATGTATATGAGTTTTCATCAAAGATTTACCTGGCTTCTTTGTAAAGACTCGAGTAAGATTGAAGTGACTTTTAAAAACTACATCTTATCCTTTAAAATCCCGCTTCCATGTAGATGACATTGGAAGATGGCTTCAGAATAACTTCGAAAATCTTTCAGACAGGTACTGCAACAGCTTAAGTCCTACTTTCTGCAAAAGCTGGTGAATTACGAAGAAACAATGGTTTGAACATTTTATAAACTGTTGATGCAGATGGGATTCAAACTCATACATGTAAAACAGAAGGAATTAATAATCCATCATCTTAACCTCTCAAACACCTCATCACCCAGCTTTGTGCCAGTAACCCATCACATGTCTTTTTTGCCTCTATGGAAATTTGGGCAGGACGGTCACCTTCAGCTCAGATCCTGACTGTGCAGCCAGATGTGCAATGATGGAAATGTAGCTTCTGTAAGTAAATGGAATTTCCATCACATCAGGTGATGGCCTGTTGGGAATGGAGCGGTGTGAAACATTTCCAGACCACGTCCAACAGGTTTCAACTCAGTGTGAAAACCCACCACTGAAAGACTGGAACATACGATCAATTCATCACATCATGATTAACATCACTCAGACACCTGAACCATGAGGTCACTGACGAAGTCATGATAACTTCTAATTTCTCATGAAATGACAACTGAACTAACTGACTGGAAGAATTGCTTTAACTCCACATGATCAGAGAGGCACAGCCTCAGACCGACTTGGGAGATGAATATTGATTGAATAATTTCAGTGTGAGGAATGTTCCAGCATCATAAACCAGGGGAACGTGCTGACTGAGCTGTGTCTTCATCTCTTCTGGGCAGTCGGACAGTTCACCCTTCATTCTGCTCTGATTCACTTTCCCAAAGCGGATCTACAGATTCTCAAATCTGGAGACTGGGTTTTCTTATTTTGTTCCTTTTGATTTTTCTTGCTCCTGAATGATAATATATTCTAAACCTCGGATCAACCCACCCCTTTGCGTCGTGTTATAGTCTTGGTTAAAAGAGACACAAAACGACACAAACACTCTGAAACATCCAACACGGTCACACTTTCCTTCAGTGAGATTAATGTTGAGCTGTTTTCCAGGTTAAATGCAACTGCAAACACATTGCTCTCAAAGAAATTGTAGCGGATTGAGTTGTTGTTGAAATATTAGCACTGAACATCTGTCCGAGCAGGAACAGCCATTTCCAACTCACATCCTTCACAAAGGCAACCACTGAGCTGTTTTCCTTTGTGAATAAAATTCATAAGAAAAGTTAAAGTTCACAAGAAAACATATGTAAACGATTGACAGCTAAACTTTTGAAGCAAGGATATGAATCCAAGATTTTCTGATTATTAGACAAACACTCGAACCAATTAAGCTACTGAGCCAGATCACAAATGCTGTGACAACTAAGGGCAGAGGAGGGCACTCTTTGTTCTCATCCCACTTCTCCACAGGTTACAACATCTATTTTAACTTTTCCCACTTACTGATACAGTCAGTCATGTACTCTATTTTTCCCAGAATAGAAGACACTGACCAGGTTCCTTTAATGAACAACAAAATTATCCATTTATTGTCGAATAAGTTTTAACTAGTCATGAAGTAAAGCATAAACACAGGTGGAAATTTTAAAAGTTCCTTTTTCACCTTGAACAACTTTTAAAGTCCCTTTTTTTGTCTTCGAGCCACACGCACACACACACACACACACACACACACACACCGGATAGCTGAAAAAATAAAAGGGATTTTTTTTTTTTAAATTCAGCACTCTGTTGCAGACAAAAACAACCTCTTGGGCTGTTTATTTGCTCATTTTTGAAGAAATCATCAGATGAGATATGTTGCTCCAAAACTGGAATACAATCTAACTTCCGAATATACGTAGACAGGTCACGAGGGTATTTTCGAACAGTTCTTTTCAGAAGGCATTGAGAATTAATTTTAGCAGGCCTTCTTCAAAGACATGCGACAAGATGAATTAACTCAGTGGACTTCTCAGGGTCTTTTAAAGATTTTCTGGAAAACAAACTGGGTTGTGGTCTTCTCTCCTTCCTTGACGATTCTTCAGGCTAACTTTATCAGCTGCTCACTCCAGCAGGTAAAACACACTGACTGCTACAACCAAAGGTTGTGAGTTTTCTGCTGTCTTCGGTTTGCGCTGCTGCTGCCAAGGTTGTCCATTCAAGGTGCATGACTGACTTCACTAACCACATTTCTCCCGGTTACCAGGGTTTCTGTTCTATATTTAACTTGAATCATGTGACAACCAGTAAACATAGTTGCCAAATTGGTCCTTTTGGTGCCCTCTTGAAAAAGAACTGGTCCTACATTTATTCAGTTTGATTATGACTTCTTCAAAAAATATTTTAACAAAAGAAACAGAATCCCTTCCATAACATCATGTACTTTCCCTGAGCTGCAGGTTCTCGCAAGTCTCTCTGGCTGTGTTTATTTTAGCTGATTTTGTACTCAGGTTCTTTCTGAATCCATGTGTTTGCAGATCTTTGTGACTGAGAGATGTGGTAATATGTTTAAAAGATTTCCCTGTAAATTATTCGTATCTCCATCTTTCCCCGAACTTTGTACAAACACATTAATATGAGAATCACACACATCAGGCCGTCAAACCTGTCTTCTAAACATTGAAAGGTGACAGTGTTTATTGTGGCGGGGTTCCATTTCTGAAGACATATCTTGATGATTCACACATGTAAAAATTTGTATATTATGTTCATGACATAATGACATAAATAAACATTTCCTTGCACTTGCCATGCTTGGTGAACATTTTCTCTGCTGATGCCCCCTGAATATATTAGAGAACATGGTGACGAGGTTGAGATAAAAGCCTGTAAATATAGGCAGCAAACAGCAGCAGGGACTGCAGTGAACAAGATTTACGTGACATATTTGTGCTTATATTGGTGGGTGAAACAAGATACTAAACACACAAAATTTTACATTTGAGCTCGCGTAAAAGATTGCTCTGTCTATGGAGATAGCATCAAAGAATGCTCAGGAATTTTGTCCTATGCCAGTGATAGTAACACACTTCAGGGGAACTTAAAAAAATGGTAAAATGGGCTTTCACATAACAGATGAAATTTTACACAGAGAAGTGTGAAGTGATGCAATTTGGAAGGAAGAATGCCATATAAATGAAACGTTACAGTTCTAAACTGGGTGCAGGAGCAGAGAGACAATGTACACCAATGTGAGAAGGATTGAAAAGGTCGCTAAGAGCAAACAGGACACTTGGCTTTACTAATAGAGGCATAGAGTAAAAACATATAAGTTATGCTAAACCTTTATAAAATACTGGGAATGAATGGCCTCCACCTGTACCTCCACAGAAAGCTTCCATTCCAGGTTTACACACACTCGTCAGGATCACTCTCCACAGATTCTGCCCTCCAGGCTTGGACACCCACTTCAGGATCACTGTCCACAGATCCCGCCATTTCAGGTTCGGACACCTACTTCAGGATCACTTTCCATACATCCCAGCACTATGGGCTCGGAGACCCTCTTCAGAGATCCTAAATCTCCAGACACGGACATCCTTTGAGGACCACTCACCACAGATTCTTCCCTCCAGGCTCAGACACCCTCTTCAGAATCACTCTCCATACATCCCGCCACTCCACGCACGGATATCTCCCTCAGGATCAGATCAAAGAATGTTGCTTGTCACTTATCAGCTCAAGCCTGAATGTTGTTCAGGTCTTGCTGCTTGCAGGCACAGACTGCTTCAGTATCTGAGGAGTTGTGAATCATCAGCGAACATTCCCACTTCTGACTTATGTTGAAGAGAAAGCCATCAATGAAACAGCTGAGGATGGTTGGGCCTAGGGCACTGCCCTGAGAAACTAGGTATCCAGTCATGAATGGTGGTGGAGAATTAAATAACGAACCAGATGAGGAGGGTCTAAAAACATCCCGATCCTCAATTTTGGTGGAGCCGAGCACGTCAGTGCAAAAGATGAAGCTGGAGCATTTGAAACCATCTTCAGTCAGAAATTGCTCAGTGGATGATTCATCTCGGCCTCTTGAGGTCCCCAGCATCACAGCTTCCAGTTTTCAGCCAATTTGCTTCACTCCCCATAATGGCAAGAAACAGCTGAAGGCACTCGATACAGCAAAGACTATGGGCCCGAACAACATTCCGGCTCTAGTGTAATTCTGAGTTCTTTTTGCCTTCAGTCTGGTTCAGTGAATATACTGAGTCGGATGTGTAGGTAAAATCAATTACTTTATTTGCGCATTTAGCCGGCTGACTTACTCTAATGCAACGACACTGACTCCACCCAGAGTCTGTCTGGTCCACTAAAGTAAGTGAAGTTTTTTGATACGGGTACCACTGTTCATACATTAAGATTCATGCTACACCCCCTTGTTTAACCAATCAGTGGGATACAATTCGACTTCACCCACGTGGTGACATGCAGTACATCTGTTACTGAGGTTACAATACACTCCATTCTCAATGCATACTTGTTACTAATAAAATATTGTTTTGTACCAGCAAGATAAAACAAATCAGACAAGCAAGCTAATTAGCAAGAGCATAGGAATCATTTATAATCATTCGAGTCTCACTCCCTGCATGGATCATGAGTCTGTCTCTGCCTTGTGACAAGTAATTGCGGCGCATCCTGCTATCTCTATTCGGTGTACATTCCTGAGTGTTCCGTGCAGTCTGCAGCTACATCAAGTAGTGGCAGTTCACGAAGATAAGAGGGGCCTAGCACTCCTTATCACTCACACAGGGATGGACATCATTTGATTCACAGGAGTCCATTTGTTCCAAACCACAGGGAGTCACACAATCAGGCCAGAAAGAACAGATGTCTTTGCAATTACCAGTGTCGGCTAGTCTTTACAGTCTCATACGCTCTGCCTTTACTGTTAACTATTTCATTGTGGTTTCTGCCACTTAAAATCAAAGCTCAGCAAAGCTACTATTCCTAACTTGGCTATATTTCCCATTAAGCATAGTGCCATGCCTTTCTGCTCACTTCCACACTCGTACTGAAGACTTGTGCTCCAGAACTAGCTGCGCTCTCAGCCAAGCTGTTCCAGAAGAGCTGCAACACAGGCATCTACTTGACAATGTGGAAAATTACCCAAGTGTGCCCTCTCCGTAAAAAAAATGCAGGACAAATCCAATCTGACCAATTGCCGCCCCATCAGTCTACTACCAATCATCAGCAAAGTGATGGAAGATGTCACCAACAGTGCTATCAAGCACCACACACTTAGCAATAATCTGCTCATCGATGCTCAATTTAGGTTCTGCCAGGGTCTCTCAGCTCCAGGAAATAATTTGGCAGATAGAGTAGAATGTGGGAAAATGTGAGGTTATCCACTTTGGTCGGAAGAATAGAAAAGGAAAATATTATTTAAATTGTGAGAGATTACAGAATGCTGCGGTGCAGAAGGATCTGGGTGTCCTCGTACATGAATCACAAAAAGTTACCATGCAGGTACAGCAAATAATTAGGAAGGCAAATGGAATGTTACCCTTTATTGCAAGGGGGATGGAGTATAAAAGTAGAGAAGTCTTGCGACAAATGTACATGGTGCTGGTGAAACCACACCGAGAGTACTGTGTACAGTTTTGGTCTCCTTATTTAAGGAGGGATATACTTGCATTGGAGGCAGTTCAGAGAAGGTTCATTGGATTAATTCCTGTGATGAAGGTGTTGTCTCATGAGGAAAGTTGAGCAGGTTGGACCGATACTCATTGGAGTTGAGAAAAATGAAAGGAGAACGTATTGAGACATATAAGATTCTGAGGGAGCTTGACAGGGTAGATGCTGAGAGGATGTTTTCTCTCGTGGTGGAATCTAGAACTCGGGGACACAGTTTCAGATTTAGGGGTTTTTCATTTAAGAAGGAATTTCTTCTCTCAGAGGGTCATTAATCTTTGGAATTCTTTACCGCAGAGAGCAGTGGAGGCTGGGTCATTGAATGGCTTCAAGATTTTTATCTACAAGAGAGCCAAGGGTTATGTGGGCAGGCAAGAAAGTGGGGTTGAGGTCATGATCAGGTCAGCCATGATCCTATTGAATGGCGGAGCAAGCTCGAGGGGTCAAATGGCCTACTCCTGCTACTAGTTCTTCTGATCTTATGTTCGTCTGACCTCATTGCAGCTTGGTCCAAACAGAGATGAAAGACTGGAATTCCAGAGGAGAGGTGAGAGTGATTGCCCTTGAGTGAGTGTGGCATCAAGGATCCCCAGCAAATTTGAAGTCAATGGGAATCAGGGGGAAAACTCTCCACTTGTTGAAGTCATACCTCGCACAAAACAAGATGTTGTGGTTAGTGGAGGCCAATCATCTCAGCCCAGGACATTGCCTCAGGAGTTTCTCAGGGTAGTGTCGCAGACCCAAACATCCCAGCTGTTTCATTGACGACTTTCTCTTCAACATAAGTCAGAAGTGGGAATGTTAGATGATGATTCACAACTCTTCAGATACTGAAGCAGTCTGTGCCTGCAAGCAGCAAGACCTGAGCAACATTCAGGCTTGAGCTGATAAGTGACAAGCAACCTTCTGGCCACACAAGTGCCAAGCAGTGAACATCTCCAATGAGAGAGAGAAAAAATCTACCTTTTGATATTCAGAAGCATTATCATCGTTAAATCCCCCACCATCAACATCTTGACCAGAAACGTAACTGGACCAGTCACATCAATGCTGTGGCTATCAGCGCAGGTCAGAGATTACGAATTCTGCAGCAAGTATCTCACCTCCTGACACCCCAAATCCTGTCCACCATCTACAAGGCACAAGTCAGGAGTGGGATGGAATACATCCCACTCAACAACACTCAAGAAGCTCAACACCATCCAGGACAAAGCAGCACACTTGATCGGCACCTAACCCGCCACCTTAAACATTCAATCCCTCCACAACCAGTAAACAGCGGCTGCAGTGTGTACCATCTCCATATGCACTGCAGCAACTCGCCAAGTATCCTTCAACAGCACCTTCCAAACTCGTGACCACTATCACCTCGAAGGACAAGGGCAGCAGATGCATGGGAACTCACTACCTGCAGGTTCCCCTCCAAGTCACTCACCATCCTGACTTGGAACGATATCGCCATTTCTTCACTGTTGTTGGGTCACAATCCTGGAACTCCCTCCCCAATAGCACTGTGGGTGTTCCTGCACCATATGGACTGCATCAGTTCAAGAAGGCAGCTCTCCACCACCTTCTCAACGACAATAGGAATGGGGAATAAATGCTCGCCTTATCAGCGATACTCACACCCAAGAATGAATAAAAACCAAATCACTCTCCACAGATTCCCCACAATCTGGGCTTGGACATTTACTTCAGGAGCACAGAGCTTTATATCACTGCAACATGAGTTCCAATCTTCATATTCTGTTCACTTTTCACATTATTTTCGACCAGTCCACGAGCTTTTATTAATTCAGTATTCGGGTCTCTGCTCCTTGCCGTTTCTAACATCTCACATCTTCCAAAAAAACTCTCTGATCTATCGCAGGTAGCAGATGACCCCTCATTTTAAACTCCATCTGCCAAAGCATTGCTCACTCAATTAATCGATCAAGAAGATTTGAAAATAAATTTCTTGCCAAAGGATAATTTTCTGCATCTGCTCCCTCGCCATTTGCTTTTCCCATTTGTTTTTCACTTGGTGCAAAGCCAGAGAAAGTAAAGATGGAAGGAAGGAGGGGAAGAAAAATCTTGCTCCGTTTCGTGATCCCTATTTGATCTTCATTCCAGTGCAGTTTGGGTGAAGAATTCCAAATGTCTGTCTCAATTTTAATAAAGTATAACCAATTCTGGAATCACTATCTGGACACAGACAAAAACGGGTTTTGAGGCTTACTTTACACATAAACTCCCCCAACATAAATAGTTCATAAACAAGTGGCAAGGATGGGATTCGAACCCAAACATGCAGAGCACAATGAATTAGCAGTCTATCGCCTTAACCTCTCGGCCACCTTGTCAGTTGCATAAGCCTAGCTGTCACCTTCAGCACAGCTTCTAGCTGTGCAGCGAGCTGTGTCATGATGGAAATATATCTTCTGCAAGTAAATGAAGTTGGGAATGGAGCGGTGTGAAACATTTTCAGACCATGTCCAACACATTTCTACTCAGTGTGAAAACCCACCACGGAAAGACTGGAACATACAATCATTTCATCACATCATGATTAACATCACTCAGAAACCGGAACCATGAGGTCACTGACGAAGTCATGAAGACCGAATTTCTCATGAAATGACAACTGAACTAACTGACTGGAAGAATTGCTTTAACTCCACATGACCAGAGAGACACAGCCTCAGATCATCTTGTCGGGTGGTGTAAACAGATATCACTGCTTCTGATCTTCACCAGAACAGAGAGTGAGATGTGACATTGATCATCAAACAGACTGTGAGAGAATACAACAGAATAAAACACATGGAGAGACACTGTGGAATAACAAATAGATTTGATTGGAATGTTGAAATTTTGATTGGAATGGATAAAACACCAGAAACAGCAGATTAAATTGGGATTCTCATCATTATATTGATCTGAGACAGAAAAGAGAAACTGATGGAAAGAAGAGAAGAAGGAAGAAAAGAAAGGATGGAACTGTTCCATTTTTTCAGTTTTTTCACTCACCCATCAAGGCTGATAAAAAAAGTTGCAAATAACAGAGAATTTCACCAAAAAGGGAGATTAAATGTTGCTGAAACCTTGGATCGAAGGATGCCCCAATAGATCACCTGTTTAACTGTCTCCTCACTGGGGGATTTCAATCAGTGAGCAATATTATTCTCTACTTTTTTTGTTAATTGGTCCCAGAACTGTCATTTGGAATTAATATCAGTGTTCTGACTCCTGAATAATAAAATTGTGAGTTTCTCGATATTTTCTGGACACATTTCCTGCTGAAAGAACTAAGAACTCTTTTCTAATTTACACAATACAAAATACACACTCATCAAGCCTGCTAAGCTAGCATCCTTGGTGCTGCTCTCTCTTCTCCCAAACTTCATCTCATGTGACTGTTACATTATCACTCTGACAGTGGGAGGGGTTGATCCCACCATCTTCAACATTAACCCTTTACATCCTTATACCACACTGTCTGTCCAAAAAAAATGGGTGGAGGGAACTTCCTTCATTTATCAAAGCACCAACAGCAGCACAGTGGCGAAATGGTTAGCACCACAGCCTCACAGCTCCAGTGACCAGGATTCAGTTCTGGGTACTGCCTGTGTGGGGTTTGCAAGTTTTCCCTGTGTCTGTGTGGGTTTCCGCCGGGTGCTCTGGTTTCCTCCCACCTCCAAAAGACTTGCAGGTTGATAGGTAAATTGGCCAATGTAAATTGTCCAAAATGTAGGTACGTGGTTGGGGAATGGTGGGGATGTGGTAGAGAATATGGGATTAATGTAGGATTAGTATAAATGGGTGGTTGCTGGTTGGCACAGACTCGGTGGGCCGAAGGGCCTGTTTCAGTGCTCTTTCTCAAAATAAGAAAAGTAAAATAAAAGCTACCAGTCGTAAATCAACTCAAACCCATTAGAGAGATAGAGGGAGACTGTCAGAGAACTTCCTGCATCCAGTCCTGACCCTGTCACACTCAGCAGCTTCTCACCCAGACCCCACTCTCATCAAAACTGAACATTGTTACCGAGACCCTTCAAATACTGTTTATAAAAGGTAGAAAAATTCAAACTTCATCACAGCTAGATTGAATAGAACAAAGTTTAACATCTTCTCGTCGTCACTCGGTAACCACATGAAACAGTCCTTAAATCAGTAGCATAAATTATCAGCTGTAAGAATGTTTGTCATTGGGTTGAATCATTTCTGTGTGATGAATGTTGCAGCATCATAAACCAGGGGAACGTGTTGACTGAGCTGTGTCTTCATCTCTTCTGGACAGTTCACCCTTCATTCTGCTCTGATTCACTTTCCCAAAGCGGATCGACAGATTCTCAAATCTGGAGACAGGGTTTTCTTATTTTGTTCCTTTTGATTTTTCTTGCTCCTGAATGATAATATATTCCAACCTCGGATCAAACTTGCCCTGTCTCCCAGTCTCGGTTAAAAGCGACAAATAACGGCAACAACATTCTGAAACAAACAACACGGTCACATTCTGCTTCAGTGAGATTAATGCTGAGGCAGTTTCCGTGTCGAATGCGATTGTGAACAAATTTCTCTCGTGGAAATTGTGAGTGATCAAGTATTTGCACTGAATTTCTGTGCAAGAAGGGACAGTTTCAAACAGCCATTCCCAAATCACTTCCTTCACAAAGAAAAAGACTGTGCTGTCTTAACGTGTGACTCAACTTCACAAACAAATTTGAACTCGAAGTTCAGGAGAAGACAGAGATGTGAATGATTGACAGTGTAATCTTTAAATCATAATTTTCCGTTTCTTCGTTGAAGTGAGGCTCAACCCTAAGCCACTCGAGATCACGGAAAGCTACAAACTTGGATCCAGAAATCAGAAAAGTAGTGAAACAGTTGGTGAGTACATTGTGACACTGAAGAATTTATCACCACCTTGCAACATTGGCACATTCTTAGACCGTACATTATGAGACAGATTTGTGCTTATATTGGTGGATGAGGAAAGATACTAAACACACAAAATCCCAATTTGAGCTAGTGTGTAAGATTGCTCTTTCCAAGGAGATAGCATCAAAGAATGCTCGTGAATTTCGTCCTATGCCAGTGACAGTAACACACTTCAGAGGAACTTAAACACACTGGTAAAATGGGCTTTCACACAACAGATAAAATTTTACACAGAGAATTGTGAAGTGATGCAGTTTGGGAGGAAGAATGAGACAATGTACACCAATCTTTTTTGATCAAGGTTTGAAAAGGTTGCTAAGGGCAAACAGGACACTTGGCTTTATTAATAGAGGCATAGAGTAAAAGCAAATAAGTTATGCTAAACCTTTATAAAACACTGGGGCTGAATGACCTACTCCTGTCCCTCCACGGAAAGCTTCCACTCCAGGCTCGGACACCCTCTTCAGGATCACTCTCCATACATCCCGCCACTCCACGCACGGATATCTCCCTCAGGATCAGATCACAGCTCCACAGTCCTGCCACATCCAGTCGTGAATGGTGGTGGATAATTAATTAACTAACAAGATGAGGAGGCTCCAAAAACATTCACATCCTCAATGATGGTGGTGCTGAGCAAGTCAGTGCAAAAGGCAAAACTGAAGCATTTGCAACCATCTTCAGTCAGAAGTATTAAGTGGATTTGATCTGTGCTAATTTCAGCTCCTCATGCTCGCTGGTGCCTTGGTTCTCTGGTGCTAATTTCAGAGTAAATCAAACAGCTTGACAATTGGAGCCAAAGAAAAAGACACAGGAGAGTTTGAAAGTGCCAAAACTTGGTATTGAACCAAAAAGTGTTTAACTGTTAGTACAGCACGAACTCAACAAAGCTATTTCAACAACACACGAAAGCCACCATTCTGTCACTGCTTTGGAAGACAACATATACATTAAAGTGTTTGTAAAAAGTTACAGAACACAACATGTGAGTAATATTCCCCATTGTTTTCTCAGTACTGATGGACTGTGAAGTGGGAGACAGCCAGAAGTCCCACTGTGCCACACTGACCCTGAGCTGTGAGTGAAATGAGATAAAGTTCAATCTTTAGCAGAGAGATTCTGGAGAGAGGTAAGAGTCCTGAATCAAGGAAAGACTTTCTGACACAATAAAAGCAAAATACTGCAGATGCTGGAAATCTGAAATAAAAACAAAAAGTGCTGGAAATACTCAATAGCTCTGGCAGCATCTGTGGTGAGAGAAACAGAGTTAACATTTCTGGTCTGTGACCTTTCATCAGAACTGACACAGGTTAGAAAAGAATTAGGTTTTATACAAGTGAAGGGGAGGGGCATGTGGGAGAGAACAAAGGGGAAGGTGTTTGATAGGGCAGAGGGCAGGAGAGATTAAATAACAAAGCTGTCCTGGGACAAAGTGTGTTAATGCTTGTGGTTGCCTGACACCAGTCATGCTCTGATGTTATTGAACACAATGTTCAATCCACAAGGCTGTAGAGTGCCGAATCAAAAGGTCGGGTGCTGCACCTCGAGCTTGGGTCGATTTTCACTGGAACACTGGAGCAGGCCAAAGACAAGAATGTTGACATGAGAGCAGTGGGGAGTGTTGAAATGGCAAGCAACCAGAAGCTCAGGATCATGCTTTCGGCCTGAGCAGAGGTGTTCCACCTAACCTGCTTTTGGTCTCCCCAGTTCAGACGAGCCCGCATTGTGAGTAGTGAATACAGTATACATAATTGAAAGAAGTACAAGTAAATCGCTGCTTCACCTGAAAGGAGTGTTTGGGGCTTTAGATAATGAGCAGAGAGGAGGGAAAAGGGCAGGTATTATATCTCCTGCGATTGCATGGGAAGGTGCCTTGGGAAGGGGAAGAGGTGTTGGGGTAATGGATGAGTGGTCCAGGGTGTTGTGGAAGGAACAATCCCTTCGGAATGCTGACAAGGGAGGGGAAGTTGCGTTTGGTGGTGGCATCACGCTGGAGGTGGTGGAAATGGTGGAGGATGATCCTTTGGATGTGTTTCTGTTCAGAGATACAGCACTGAAACAGGCCCTTCGGCCCACATGGTCTGTGCCGACGATCAACCACCCATTTATACTAATTCTATACTCCTACCACATCCCCACCTGTCCCTATATTTCCCTACGACCTACCTATACTAGGGGCAATTTATAATGGCCAATTTACCTACCAACCTGCAAGTCTTTCGGGTTGTGAGAGGAAACTGGAGCACCCGGAAGAAACCCACACAGACACAGGGAGAACTTGCAAACTTCACACAGACAGTACCCAGAATTGAACCCGGGTTGCTGGAACTGTGAGGCTGCAATGCTAACCACTGCGCCACTGTGCTGCTGTGGAGGCAGGTGGGGTGGAAAGTGAGGACAAGGGGATCCCTGTTGCAGTTCTGGGAGGGAGGGGAAGGGGGAGGGCAGAGGTTGAAGGTCCATTCAACTACACTGGGAGGGGGGGAGTTGAAATCTGGTGATGTTGTTGAATTTAATTTCAAACACCCCTTGAACTCTCTGCCGATGAAGTCTGAAAAAGGGAAGAACAACCACACAACATGGGTCTCAAATCCAAGACCCTGAGATTAAAAGTCTCATGCTCTACCAACTGAGCTGACAAGGCCTGATACAGTACTTCTACTCTGTCTGTTATTGGACGGATGCAGCTGTTGGCTCCACCCCAAGGGCGGGAGTTTGTTCCACCAACCATGAAGCAGCTTCCTATCAATTCCCAAAATTATCAGTAAATCCACTGACAGAAGCCCCAAAGTGTGATATATTCCTCTCACTCATCGATAATAAAACTTATAAATCTTTTTACCTTGCAAATGCTGCCATCTATTTTGTCAGTATTTATTTCTCTCTCCTTTTTGTTTAGTACATGCATTCCTTTGGAAGTTTTTTCCAATTATATCTGAGGGAAGAAATGAACAGATCTGGCAACTCAAAACTGGGCATCCATGAGGCACTGTGGGCCATCTGCAGCAGCAGAATTGTATTTAAACACAATATGTTACCTCATAGCCTGACATATCCCTCACTCTACCATTACCATCAAGCCAAGGGAGCAATAGTGGTTCAATGATGTGTGCAGGAGGGCATGTCAGGAGCAGCACCAAGCAGACCTAAAAATGAGTGAAGCTACAACACAGGATTACTTGCATGTCAAACAGTGGAAGCAGCATGCAATAGACAGAGCTGAGTGATCTCACAACCAACAGATCAGATCAAAGCTCTGCAGTCCTGCCACATCCAGTCCTGAATGGTGGTGGATAATTAAACAATCAACAGGAGGTTCCACAAATATCCCCATCCTTAATGATAGGGGAGACCAGCATATCAGTGCAAAATACAAGGTTGAATAATTTGCAACCATCTTCAGCCAGAAGTATCAACTAAATGATGCATCTCGACCTCCTCCTGATGTCCCCAGCATCGCAGATGCCAATCTTCAGCAAATCCACTTCACTCCACATGGTATCAAGAAATGGCTGAAGGCACTGGATACTGACAACATCCCGGCAGCAGTGCTGATGACTGATGCTCCAGAACTAGCCGCGCCACTAGCCACGCTGTTCCAGTACAGCTCCAACACTGGCATCTACCCAGCAACATAGAAAATTGCCCAGGTATGTCCTGCAAACAAAAAGCAGGACAAATCCAACCCTGCCAATTACTGCCCCATCAGCCTCCTCTTGATCATCAGTAAAGAGATGGAAGGTGTCATTGACAGTGCTATCAAGCAGCAGTTACACAGCAATAACCTGCTCATCAATGCTCATTTCGGGTTCTGCCAGAGCCACTTGGTTCCTGACCTCGTTGCAGCCTTGACCCAAATTTGGACAAAAGAGCTGAACTCAAGAGGTGAGGTGAGGAGACAGTGACTGCTCTTGCCAAGGGCATCAAGGAGCCCTTGCAAAATTGAAGTCAATGGCCACCAGGGAGAAAACTCTCCACTAGAATTCTTTGAGGAAGTGACAAAGTTGATTGATGAGGGAAGGGCTGTAGATGTCATATACATGGCCTTCAGTAAGGCGTTTGATAAGGTTCCCCATGGTAGGCTGATGGAGAAAGTGAAGTCGCATTGGGTCCAGGGTGTACTAGCTAGATGGATAAAGAACTGGCTGGGCAACAGGAGACAGAGAGTAGCAGTGGAAGGGAGTTTCTCAAAATGGAGACGTGTTCCACAGGGATCCGTGCTGGGACCACTGTTGTTTGTGATGTACATAAATGATTTGGAGGAAAGTATAGGTGGTCTGATTAGCAAGTTTGCAGACGACACTAAGATTGGTGGAGTAGCAGATAGTGAAGGGGACTGTCAGATAATACAGCAGAATATAAATAGATTGGAGAGTTGGGCAGAGAAATGGCAGATGGAGTTCAATCAGGGTAAATGCGAGGTGATGCATTTTGGAAGATCCAATTCAAGAGTGAACTATACAGTAAATGGAAATGTCCTGGGGAAAATTGATGTACAGAGAGATTTGGGTGTTCAGGTCCATTGTTCCCTGAAGGTGGCAACGCAGGTCAATAGAGTGGTCAAGAAGGCATACGGCATGCTTTCCTTCATCGGACGGGGTATTGAGTACAAGAGTTGGCAGGTCATGTTACAGTTGTATGGGACTTTGGTTCGGCCACATTTGGAATACTGCATACAGTCCTGGTCGCCACATTACCAAAAGGATGTGGATGCTTTGGAGACGGTGCAGAGGAGGTTCACCAGGATGTTGCCTGGTATGGAGGGCGCTAGCTATGAAGAGACGTTGAGTAGATTAGGATTATTCTCATTAGAAAGACGGAGGTTGAGGGGGGACCTGATTGAGGTGTACAAAATCATGAGAGTTATAGACAGGGTGGATAGCAAGAAGCTTTTTCCCAGAGTGGGGGATTCAAATACTAGGGGTCACGAGTTCAAAGTGAGAGGGGAAAAGTTTAGGCGGGATATGCGTGGAAAGTTCTTTACGCAGAGGGTGGTGGGTGCCTGGAACGCGTTGCCAACGGAGGTGGCAGACGCGGGCACGATAGCGTCTTTTAAGATGTATCTAGACAGAGACAGGAATGGGCAGGAAGCAAAGAGATACAGACCATTCGAAAATAGGCGACATGTTTCGGTAGAGGATCTGGATCGGCGCAGGCTTGGAGGGCCGAAGGGCCTGTTCCTGTGCTGTAATTTTCCTTGTTCTTTGTTCTTTAGTTGGAGTCCTACCTAGCGCAAAGGAATATGGTGATAGTTGTGGGTGGCCAATCATCTCAGTCCCAGAACAGCACTCAGGATTTCCTCAGGGTAGTGTCCTAGGCCCCAACCATCTTCCGTTGCTTCATCAATGACCTTCCCTCTATCATAAGGTCAGAAGTGGGGATGTTCGCTGATGATTGCAAAATGTTCAGTAGCATTAGCAACTCCTCAGCTACTGAAGCAGTCCGTGTCCACATGTAGAGAGACCTGGACAACATTGGGCTTGGGCTGATAAGTGACAAGGAATATTCAACCCACAAAAGTGCCAGGCAATGAACATCTCCAACAAGAGAGAATCTAACCATCTCCCCTTGACATTCAATGGCATTACCATTGCTGAATCCCTCACTATCAACATTCTGGGGGTTACCGTTGAGCAGGAACAGAATTGGATCAGCCACATAAATACCGTAGCTACAAGAGCAGGTCAGAGGCTGGGAATTCTGCTGTGAATCACTCACCTCCTGTCCACCATCTACAAGCACAAGTCAGGAGCGTGATGGAATACTCCCCATTTGCCTGGATGAGTGCAGCTCCAACATCACTCAAGAAGCTCAACATCATCCAGGACAAAGCAGCTCGCTTGATCAGCACCCCATCCACCACCTTAAATATTCACTCCCTCCACCACCAGTGAACAGTGGCAGCAGTACGTACCATCTACAAGATGCACTGCAATAACTCACCAAGCCTCCTTCGACAGCACCTGACAAACCCATGACCTCGACCACCTAGAAGGACATTGGATGCATAGGAACACCACCATCTGCCAGTTCCCGTCCAAGCTACACACCATCCTGACTGGGAACTATATCACCGTTCCTTCACTGTCACTGGATCAAAATCCCGGAACTCCCTTCCGAACAGCACTGTGGATTTACCTACACCACATGGACTGCAACAGCTCAAAAAGGCGGCTCACCACCACCTTCTCAAGGGAAGTTAGGAATGGGCAATAAATGCTGCCGTTGCCAGCGATGCCCACATTCCGTGAAAGAATAAAAAAGAGATTTGCCACAATGGTAGCAGGGTGAGGGACTTCAGTGATGTGGAGAGATTGGAGAAGCTGGGGTTGTTCTCCTTGCAGCAGAGAAAGTTCCGAAAAGATTTGACACATTTGTTCAAAATCATGGAGGTTTTCAATAGTTTAAATAAGGAGAAACTGTTTCCAGTGGTAAAAGGGTCAGTAAGCAGAGGACACAGATATCAGGTGATTGGCAGAAGAACCAGAGGTGACATGAAGAACCATTTTTTACACAGTAATGTGTTGTGATAAAGAAAGAAAAGACTTGCATTTATATAGCACCTTTCAAGACCACTGGACATATCAAAGCACTTTGTAGACAATGAAATACTTTTGAAGTGTAATCACTGATGTAATGTCAGAAATGCAGCAGCTAATACCCACAAACAGCAATGTGATAATGACCAACTGATCTGATTGAGGGGGAAATATTGATCACAACACCAGGGAGAATTGCTCTTCACTTGTTTGAAATTGCAGCATGAGATCTTTTACATTCACCCAAACATGCAGACCAGGTCTTGGTTTCACATCACACCTGAAAGGCAGCACCTTCAACACCCTCAGTGCTGTACTGGAGTGTCAGCTGTGAACTCTGAACCCAGATGCTTGTGATTTCGAGGTGAATGTGACCAACTGAGCCACAGCTTTTACCTGAGTCTCAATCCTTCTACCAACAGTTTATCTCTATCGGGTCTGTCACGACCCCTCATGATTGTGAACACCTCTGTCAAATCTCCTCTCGAAGGAGAACAACCCCAGCTTCTCCAATCTATCCACATAACTGAAATCCTAACCACACGTTGCAGAAAGGAACTTTTCCTCAAGTTCTTTCCAGTTTTGTGAGTCACATTAAATCTGTAACCTTCGGTTATTGACCGTTCAGCAGTTAGAAACAGTTCCTCAGTATTTACTCTACCTCAAACCTTCAAGGAAGCTCTGCAAAGTAACTGAAAATCAAGTTGTCAGAAGTGGGATTTAAACACATGCCTCCAGTGAAAGCTGCAATCTGAACAGAGAAGCTGAAACCGCTCAGTCACCTCAACTGTTCAGAGATATTGCGAGAGTGGTTAGCAAAGCATGTGGGATCTTGGGCTTTATAAATAGAGACATTGAGTACAAAAGCAGGGTTGTTATGCTGAACTCTGGTTAGGCCCCAATTGGAGTGTTGCATCCAGATCTGCTCACCAATCTTTAGAAAGGATGTGCGGATTCTTGAGAGGATGCAGAGGAGATTTACCAGAATAGTTCCAGGGATGGAGGGTTTTAGTTTCAAGGTTAGGTTAGAAAAACAGGGTTTTTTCTGCCTGTATCAAAGGAGATTGAGGGGAGAATTGATGGAGGTGTCGAAGGCTATGACAGTTTTAGATAAGTTGGCAAGGAAAAATTGTTCCCATTAACTATTGCTACAAGGACTAGGGGATTCAGATTGAAGGTTTTGGACAAGAGATGCAGGGGGAATGTGCGGAAGAACTTTTTTACACAGTGATTGGTAATGATCTGCAACTCGCTGCCCCCGAGGGCGGAGGAAGTGGAGACAATCGTTGGTTACAAAAGGAATTTCGATGGGCATTTGAAGGAAATAAATTTACAGGGCTAGGGGGATCGAGCAGACGAGTGGGACTGACTGGATCGCTCCATGGAGAGCTGGCCTGTACTCGATGGGGCGAATGACCTCCTTCTGTACCACAAATGACCCAATGACTCGATGAGTCTATGTCACTCTCAGAATCAAGACAACAGAGTGACAGATTTAACACAACATTATAACATATGTTTGGTTTGACAAATTCAATAATAACTCGTGTCCACTCCCAGTATTCCTAAATCCCACACATTCACTACAATGTGAACAATTATTTCCTGTTGTGTCTCTCTCACATTTGTAAACTTCACGATATTAGAGTGAGGTGACATCTACTGGCGGGAAGCAAGAACTGCAATCAAGCAGCAGAAAGTCCACAGTCTGTCAGGGTGAAAGAAACATTGCAATAAAAGGAAATAGTGAAGGGGTTTGATCGGGTTGATGGAAACATGATTCCACTTGTGGTATCGTATGAAGCAAGGGCCGGAAATATAAAATTGTCGTTAATAAAAGAAATGAGGAATTCATGAAAAATGCATTTGCTTAGAGAATGGTTATAGAGATATACAGCACTGATATAGGCCCTTTGGCCCACTGAGTCTGCACTGACCATCAACCACCCATTTATACTAATCCTATGTTAACCCAGAATTCCCTACCACATCCCCACATTTCTCCTATCACCTACCCTAGGGCCAATTTACAACAGTCAATTTATCTATCAACCCACAAGTCTTTCGTTGTGGGAAGAAACCAGAGTACCTTGTGGAAGCCCACATAAACAACTTGCAAACTCCACACAGGCAGTATACAGAACTGAATCGGGGTCATTGAAGTTGTGAAGCTACAGTGCTCACCACTGCACCACCCTTAGAATGTGGATAGAGTAAAAAGTGAGATTGGATGGACAGAAGCAGTCTGAAAAGATGGCTCAAACAAAAGGTGAAAACCCTGAAATGTTAACTCTGTTTCTCTCTCCACAGATGCTGTCAGAGGTGCTGAGTATTTCCAGCACTTTCTGTTTTGATTTCAGCTTTGTAGGATATTGTTTTGATCTGAAAAAAATGCATGATCGGCTGTGGGTGCCAGTGAAATTCCACAGGAGCGAATAAAAACCATGCCAACGGTGGCTCGTTGGTCTAGGGGTATGATTCTCGCTTTGGGTATATAAGTGATTAATATGTGAGAGGTCCTGGGTTCAAATCCCCGACAAGCCCTTTTCTGTTGCCATTTTTAGTTTAAGGTCATCGATTGCTTTCAGCCTTCCAGAAAGCGGAATCGATTTCCAAACTGAGCCTGCTTGAGGACAGGGGAACTGGATTCAAAGAGTTTGTCGACAAAATTGAAATGAACAAAATATACAGATTGTCAAGTGGGAATATAAGGTTGCAACAGTAACTAAAGGCCTGCTCGGGTCAGCAAATGAAACCCGACCCAAGCCTGACAGCACCGCATCCGACCTGGTCCGAGTCCTTTCATTTTTTTCCCGTGCCCGAACTGACCACCAGAATGTTCAGTAAAACTTGCTTCCGTTTTTCACTTTTTAAGCTTGTGCAGGTAAGGCAACAAAAACTGCAACTGGACTTGAAAGGTTGTTTAAATGTACATTAAGATTAGAGCTACGTACCGGAGGTGATGAGCTGAAGATTGTTACCATAGAAGTTAGTGATTGTGAGGTCACTAGTTCAAGAGAAACTCGTGGAGTTGTGCCCAGACAGGTTGTCCCACACTGTATTGATTAAAATATTGCCCGAAGGCGAGAAAATATCATTATACATTCCCGAGACTCCTGCTTTACAGGTTGAAATACTTTCTGCAAGTTTATCCAGAGAGCAGCTGAGATGCAGAGACCAGGAAGGTCTTGAGTGATTAATTATTAAAAAATATACATTCTTATATTAAAGAGATTGTGCTCTACCTTCGATGGAATCGCTCACTGCAGACTAGTGCGGAGTGTTTCCCGCCTTGACGTCCTGGCTGTCACTGGATCTTGAGTCCAGGCCTCTGGATTACTGGTCCAGTAATCTTTGAAATTTCTCCCTTGATCTAATATTTTAATCTGGTAAATCAGATTTTACAAAAAAAAATTAAATGATTTAAGACTGCTTCATGTTCAGCAGTGCCAAATGAATAAAGAAATTCAAATATATTCAAAATTATATATCAACTATTAAATACTAATGCCCAGCTTTGAATACAAAAAATGCCTCTAATTGTGTTCTGGTCTGGAATGGAATTCTTCAGTGTTTCTGTTTAGCTTGGCTTGACTCATCGATTTTCTTGTTTTTCACTTTGTCGATGCCTTTGAATAATTGTGGATCCTTCTTCAGGGTGTCTTCTTTCACCAGGTAGTTCTGACCTCTGATGATGTTGATCGTAATCAGCTTCAATTTGTTGATAGTTTTGGAAGTGAGCAGATTTCCTTTGCTTGAGTTTACAACATGGAACTTAGTCTGACGTGTGGACCCATGGGAGGATTTGAAAGCTGCCCTTGCATTGGAGCATACAGTTGCATCCATCCAAACAGAGGTACAGTAGAAGTGACATATTCAGTTCAGTCTGTCGATCATGGGACTTTTAATCTCAGGGTTGTGAGTTTGAGCGCCATTTAGTTTTTCCACTTTTTAGGCTTCATTAGCAGAGAGTACAAGGAGTGTTTGAAATGAAATTCAACAACAGTATGAGAAACGCTCTCTTTCATTCGGGACTCTTAACTCTCTGCAGCATCTCGCTTTGAAAGATTGAACTTTACCTCATTTCTTTTTCAGCTGGGAGTCAGTGCGGCTCAGTGGGACTTCTGGCTGTCTCCCACCTCACAATTCATCAGTGCTGAGAAAGCAATGGGAAATATTACTCATGGCTGAGTAAGCAGAGGACACCGATTTAAGGTGAATGGGAAAAGAACCAAAGGCAACATGAGGAAAAACCTTTTTTATGCAGCAAATGGTTACGATCTGATATGTACTGCCTGAGAGTGTGACGGAGGAAGATTCAAACATAGCTTTCAAAAGGATATATGATAATTATCTGAAGGGAAAAAAAAAACAGCTTTTCATGGAATACATGAGGATGTGGCATGAGCTGAGTTGCTTGTGCAGAGAGGCAGCACAAGCACGATGAGCTGAATCCCTCCTTTTGTGCTGTAAGTATTCTGTGATCTATGATTCTATACAAAGTGAAACCAACACTCACATATGAGAAACTGACAGGTACAGTGTAAACCCCACACTAACAAACCAGCAAATGCCAGGGACAGAGTAAAACCAACAGTCCTAGACAAGAAACTGACAGATACTGTGTGAAACCCAAAAATCACTTATCAGGATTTGGCAGTTAATGTGTAAAAACCTCTCTTCAATATCCATCCTGCAAGGTACAAAGAAAATTAGGTACAAACCCAGGCTCATACTTCGAAGACTGAGAGATAAAGAGCAAAACACAGACTCACCTACCAGAGGCTGACAAGTACAGAGAATAAAACAGAGGGGGTGCAGATTAAAAACACATGCATGTAACGGATACTGATAGGGATAGAATCAAACCCTTTCTCACACATGACACGAAAATTGGTGGTGTCGTAAATAGTGAGGAGGAAAGCCTTAGATTACAGGCCAATATAGATCGTCCGAGGCAGAGAATATATGAGCAGGGAGGTTATGACGGAGCTGTATAAAATGCTAGTTAGGCCACAGCTGGAGTACTGTGTACTGTTCTGGGCACCACACTATAGGAAGGATGTGATTGCACTGGAGAGGGTACAGAAGAGAGTCACCAGGATGTTGCCTGGGCTGGAGCATTTCAGCTATGAAGAGAGACTGAAAAGGCTAGCGTTGTTTTCCTTAGAGCAGAGAAGGCTGAGGGGATATAAGATTGAGGTTTACAAAATTATGAGGGGCATTGATGGGTTAGATAGGAAGAAACATTTTACCTTAGCGGAGGGGTCAATAACCAGGTGGCATAGATTTAAGGTAAGGGACAGGAGGTTGAGATGGGATTTGAGGAAAAGAATTTACCCAGAGGGTGGTTGGAATCTGGAACGCACTCCCTGAAGAGGTGGTAGAGGCCGGAACCCTCACAACATTTAAGAAGTAACTGATTCGGATTTGGAATGAATTGTCTGACAGGGTGGTGGAAACAGATTCAATTATAACTTTCATAAAGGAATTGTACAAATATTTCAAAGTGAATTTCTCCAGGACTATGGGGAAATAGGCAGTGGGTTGGACTAATTGCATCATTTTTTTCATAGATTCAGCACAGGCACAAAAGACCGATTGGCCTCCTTCTGTGCTGTTTGATTCTATGAAATAGTGACACTCAGGGCAAGTCTGTATAAGAAGGAGAAATGGAGACAGGTCAGGGAGAGCACATCACCAAAACTGGAGATACTACATTGGACAGGGAGGGTCGGAGGGGGAGAGAGCATGTACATACAGTCAGCATCAGCACCTTCAGGGGAGGAGAGAGAGAGGAACCAGTGAGTGTAGAACTGAACCCAGCCAGAGTCAACCTGCTGAAACACCAGTGAGTTCACACTGGGGAGAGATCATTTACCTGCTCCGTGTGTGGGAAGGGGTTCACTCAGTCATCCAACCTCACTGAACATCAACTTGTTCACATTGATCAGAGACCTTTTCAATGTCCTGACTGTGAGAAGAGCTTGAAAAGCAGTAATGATCTGCTGAAACACCAACACATTCACTCTGGGGAGAGGCCGTTCCCCTGCCATGTGTGTGGGAAGGGATTCACTCAGTCATTCAATCTGCTGCAACATCAGCAAGTTCACATGTAACTGCAGGGGTTGGATTCTGCTGTTGTTGCTGCTATTCATCACTTTCAGAGACAAAGTTGGATCTTACTTTCTAACCAGTGTAGTCCAGAGCAAAAGCGTCTTCTTAATGTTGAGATAAACGGGAGAAGAAACCGGGAAGTGGCGGCGAGGATGGGGCAGGTGCTGCACCATCACTTTAATGGTGCACCCTCCCTCCCCCGGGGTCCTCGCTGCACGTCCGCCAGGCCTGGTGGCTCTGATTGGGGTCCTGAGAGCCCCTGAGACTCGGTGCAGCTGAGGCTGCGCTCACCCCCGCTCAGCTCTGTTGTGATATTTAAAATACGAAAGGCCTGTTGGGCTGAGAGCTGATCTGGAATTTAGAAAGCAGCATTACTGGAGGCTCATTGCTGCTCAGCACAATCTCACCCCCGATCCTGGGAATTGTTGATTCTGCACCCTGTAGTTCAGTTCTGCAATTAACTCGAGGGGGAGATGTGTGAGCAGAAAAACAGAGCGAAATGAAAACACAGCTGGACAGATGTGCAACAGGTCAATCCACTGTTACAATAACTCCATCTCTGACTCCCTCCTGACAGTAACCAGCCCTTTCACAGAGACTGTGGGTGGCTCTGAAAAGAGCCTTTGGTTTATTAGATGTCATTTTGGCCGCTTTACTTTTTCTGGGAGCTCTGAGCGCTGGTTTTCTTGCGCAGCAGCACGGCCTGGATATTGGGCAGCACCCCGCCCTGAGCGATGGTCACCCCTCCCAGCAGCTTGTTGAGCTCCTCGTTGTTGCGGACGGCCAGCTGCAGGTGTCTGGGGATGATGCGGGTCTTCTTGTTGTCCCGGGCCGCGTTACCGGCCAGCTCGAGGATTTCAGCGGTCAGGCACTCGAGCACAGCAGCAAGATAGACCGGGGCTCCGGCACCCACACGCTCAGCATCGTTACCCTTTCTCAGGAGCCTGTGAACACGGCCCACCGGGAACTGCAGTCCAGCCCGGGAGGAGCGAGACTTGGCCTTGGACCGAGCTTTAGTGCCGGTCTTTCCTCTTCCAGACATTCCCACAATCTCACAAATACTTTCACAAAGAATGGATAATTTCTCAGCTTTTGTCGTAAGCTTGAAACAGTCAGGATGGCCGAGTGGTCTAAGGGGCTGTATTCAGGTCGTAGTGTTTCCTGGAGGCGTGTGTTCAAATCCCAAATCTACCAAGTTGTGTTTTGACTGAACTGGAGGGATTTGGGAGCAGCGGTGAAGGGAAAGCATGGAAGAATATTGACAAGGAAAATGAAAATGGACCCAAAGATGTTTCTTCAATCCATTCAGGTAAGAGGCAACTAAAGAAAGAGGAGTGCACTGAAAAGACCAAAAAATCACAGTGATTTTTGACATCTTGCCAGGATTGAGTGGCGCGTGCACGGGATGATGTCATTTTGCAGCACCAACATCATCACATTTCCGCAACAAATCCATCTTCGTGCATGCGTGATAAAGCGTCATTGGGTATCTAGCCACCCCATCCCCCCACCACTTGGCTGGAGGAAGTGGCTGAATGGGAGATTTTGAAGCTGTAGCTCTCCCCCCTCGGCAACTCACTCCAGGCCTCGACGATTCCCCCCCCCCCCTCAGCCGCTCGCTCCAGACCTCGCTGCTCCCCCACCCCCCACTTCCCTGGCCAGTTGTTCCTCGCTTCGCACTACCCCACTCTCTGACCACTCGCTCCAGGCCGCGCCGCTTCCCTCCTCTCAGCTACTCACTCCTCCGTCGCCCTGTCACTCCTTGCGGCCCTCCTGCTTCTGCAGGTGACGCCTGGTGAAGAAATGTGGGAGCGAGTGTCACGGCCAGAGCTAGCAGCTGTGGGCTGGGCTGGGACAGGGTGGGGGGTGGGGGTGCGGAGAGCGAACAGCCAGAGTGCGGAATTTCGCCAGTAGGGAGGAGGGGGAGAAAGCGAGTTGCAGAGAGGGGAGAGCGGTCAGTGAGGTGGGAGCTAGTAGCTGCGTTCGGGTGAAGTCAATCCTGGTCAGTTATATAAACAAATCACAATAACGAATTGGCAGCACATTTTATCCTCTGCCCGATTTTCCTTTCCATCGATCGTGGTGCTAATTCACTATCTTCCAATGGAAATTCAATCATAAAATTCCTTTTGTATTTAATAGGATTACTGAAATGTTAAATGGATCTGAGGATTACAGTCAGTATTAGCAAACGCACCCGAGTGAATTAGCACCCCAATCGATGGAAAGGAAAATCGGGGAAAGTATAAAATGTGCCGCCAATTTCGTTATTGAGATTCATTGAGTAATTCGATTCTGCCCAACACTGAAATTGGCGGCTTTTTTGAATTCAACCTTTCTGCCAGGCCGACAATTTAAGCCAATGATTTGCTGGATTTTCTAATTCGAGGCTCGGCAATTGGTTAAGACATGCGAATGGGAAGAGGGTGACCAATCAGAAGTGGGCTCTGGATAGCGCGGGCTCAAACTGCGGGAATTCCAGGTCCCTGAATGAATGAGCTGAAACTGATCAGTTTCACAAACCCTGTCAGTTTCAGTGCAGGAAACACCGTCTCGGGGGAAATAACATCACAAGTGGCTCTGGTTCAACGGCTGCTGCAAAACTCCCGGATTCCCTCATTGCAGCGAAATCATTTTGAAATTCTATGAAAACAATGAGTGATTCTGGAGGAGTGATGTGGCTTTTCACTGAGGGCATGTGTCGACTGGAGAAATAACTAACTGAAGAGCCTCAGGCGCTGTTTACACAGCCCGTTCAGAAAATCAAATCCACTGCATATCCTTGCTACAAATGAAATGTCAAATTTGGGGACTCTAGTTTTGTATCCCGAACACAGCACAGATTTATTCCAGACAGTTCTAAACAGCCTATCCCAGCTCCCGTTTCCAGGTCACTGCTCTCTCTGTGAGGAGGTGGGTGGCTCTTAGAAGAGCCTTTGTTGTGTTTGCTGGAAAGGGTCGAGTTGTTCAGCTGCTGAATTCGTAGAGAGTGCGGCCCTGCCGTTTCAGAGCGTACACCACATCCATGGCAGTGACCGTCTTGCGCTTGGCGTGTTCAGTGTCGGTGACCGCATCCCTGATCACATTCTCCAGGAAAACCTTCAACACCCCGCGAGTCTCCTCATAGATCAAACCCGAGATCCGCTTGACCCCGCCACGGCGAGCCAGGCGGCGGATTGCTGGTTTGGTGATGCCCTGGATATTATCACGAAGCACTTTGCGGTGCCGCTTCGCTCCGCCTTTGCCCAGTCCTTTCCCTCCTTTACCTCTGCCAGACTTTCTTTTATTAAATTCCAAAATATACTTTATTCATTAAAATCTGTAAAAAAAAATACATTACAAAACAGTTCCCAAAAGCACCAAGTCAAACAATACAAAGAGTGCAAAGGAGATCAGTTTCCTTCAATACAGGAGTGAGTTGCCTCACAACCCTTCCATTTCATTGTCATGCCATGTACATTTTACAGCAAACAAATATTTTCTGGCTACAGTTCGAGTGGTTTCCCATGGATCCGGCCCCTCAGTTCAGCTTGGTGAGGGGACCTTACACAGTGGTCTTTCCAAGTTTTAGTGCGTCCCTCAGCACATAGTCCTGGACCTTGGAATGTGTCAGTCTGCAACATTCGGTCGTGGACAACTCTTTGCACTGGAAGACCAGCAAGTTTCGGGCAGACCAAAGGGCATCTTTCACCGAATTGATAGTCCTCCAGCAACAGTTGATTTTTATCTTGGTGTGCGTCCCTGGGAACAGCCCACAGAGCACAGACTCCTGTGCTGCAGAGCTACTTGGGATGAACCTCGACAAAAACCATTGCATCTCTTCCACACCTGCTTTGCAAAGACACATTCCAGAAAGAGGTGGGCAACGTCTCTTTTCCACCACAGCCACCTCGAGGGCCGCGTGTGGATGGGGTGAGACTTCGGGTGTGCAGGAAGGATCTGACAGGGAGTGCTCTTCTCATCATCAGCCAGGCTACATTTTGGTGCTTGTTTGAAAGTTCTGGTGATGAGGCATTCTGCCAAATGACTTTGGACTTCTGCTCAGGGGACCATCCGACAGGATCCACCATCTTCTTTTCCCGTCGGGCCTTGAGGATATTCCGTGCAGACCACTGCCTGATGGATTGGTGGTCAAAGGTGTTTTTCCACAGAAACTTTTCCATGAAGGATAGGCAGTGCGGCACAGTCCAACTGGATGGAGCATTCCGCGGCAATATGACCAGGCCCATCCTTTGCAACACCGGGGACAGATAGAACCTCAGCACGTAGTGACACTTGAAGTTTGCAAACTGGGGGTCTACACACAGCTTGATGCAGCCGCACACAAAGGTAGCCATAAGGATGAGGGCGACGTTGGGTACATTTTTCCCGCCCTTATCCAGAGGTTTGAACATCGTGTCCCTCCGGACTCGGACCATTTTGGATCCCCAGATGAAGCGGAAAATGGCTCAGGTGATCGCCACAGCGCAGGAATGCGGTATGGGCCAGACCAGCACCACGGACAGCAATGTGAGCACCTCGCCCTTGATGACCAGGTTCTTACCCATAATGGAGAGAGATCGCTGCTCCCACATGCTCAGCTTATGTTGTACCCTGGCTACTCGCCCTTCCAGGTTTTGGTGCACGTCCCAGCCCTTCCAAACCATATCCCCAGCACCTTCAGTTAGTCTGACCTAACGGTGAAGGGGACAAAGGATCGGTCAGCCCAGTTCCCAAAGAACATGGCCTCGCTCTTGCCGTGTTTAACATTGGCTCCCAAGGCCAGTTCGAGCTGGTCGCAGATGCTCATCAGTCTGCGCACAGACCGTGGATCCGAGCATAAAATGGCGATGTCATCCATGTACAGGGAGGTTTTCACCTGAGTGCCTCCGCTGCCTGGAATTGTCACCCCTCTGATGCTCGCATTCTTCCTAATAGACTCAGCAAAGGGTTCAATACAGCAAACAAACAAGACAGGGGAGAGAGGACAGCCCTGTCTGACTCCAGATTGGATCGGGAAACTTTCTGATTCCCACCCATTGATTGAGACTGCACTACTGATGTTTGTGTAGAGTAGTTTGACCCAATTGCAGATTCCCTCCCCAAACCCCATTTTGGAATGCACATCCATCATGTAAGTGTGCGATATCCTGTCAAAAGCCTTCTCCTGGTCCAGGCTGATGAGGCAGGTGTCCACCCTCCTGTCCCGTACATAGGTGATCATATCCCTGAGTAGCGCAATGCTATCAGAGATTGTCCTGCCTGGTATAGTATAGGTCTGATCAGGGTGAATCACCAACTCCAGAGCAGACTTGAATCGACTGGCTATGACTTTTGACAGAATCTTGTTGTCAGCATTAAGCAGTGAAATGGGCCACCAATTTCTTATTTCTGTCCTCTCCCCCTTCCGCTTGTCGATGAGGGTGATGATGCCTTTCCTCATGGATTCTAACATACTGCCAGCCTGGAGCATACTCTTGTTTACTGCCAGACAAGTTGATTCTTGCCTCAAATCAGTGCACAATAAAAGAGACTGATTCCGTCAGGCTCCTTTTTATACAGGCCACCCGGAACTGGCTGAGAATGGCAGAGAGAGAGCAGGAAGGGGAGGAGACAGAGTGAAGATTGAACAGAGAGCAGATGGGGAGGAGACACCCAGAGTGACAGACGGAGGGAGAACGGCCCCTCATCTTTCAGCTCCACCTCCAGTTTCCTCCGGGCTGCCAATTTCAAACCCTTAATTAACAGTGGAACCGAAACCCAGCTCTCCACACAAAGCCTTCCAGACTCGGTCTTCATAGTCAAGGCTTTCCAGAATTCCGGAGCTTTTAAATATGGTCCCGATGCAATTAACGCTCAGTAATATCCCCACCTAAACACAGTCCATTCTAGAACAAGAAACCTCCTCAGTAACATCACCATTTCCACACACATCCGCTTCCAGCAGTTTACAGCACCTTACTGCAGCTGCTTGGGGAATCTCCTGTGTGAAGATTGGAGTTGGAAAGCGGCCTTTACCCGGCAGTGTTATTGTCTCACACTGACTCTGCTAGACATCCTGTTCTCTTTATTGCGAGAGAGAAAGCACGGATTTAGGAAATGTTCATTTGAAATGATCTCTATTGAGAACGAGCCCGGCCGTGGGACAGGTATTCCAGTGCAAAGAGCTGTCCATGACCGAGTGTTGCAGACTGGCACATTGCAACGTCCAAGACTATGTGCTGTGGGACGGCATTAAAGCTTGGGGAAGCCACCATGGAGACTCAATGGGGAAAGGCTGCAGTCTGAGGCCCTAGTAGGCCATAGTACAGTGAGGGGCTGGAACCCGTGTAAAACCCCTCGGGCTGTTTGCACCAGAGAATGTTTGATGTGTAATGTAAATACTGTAAATATAACCTGTGCAGGCAGGGATAGTGAGATACATCATGTACATTATTGAAGGAAACTGATCTGTATTGCACCTTATGTAATATTAAATTTGAACTGCTTTGCAATGTAATTGCACAAATTATACGAATAAAATACATATTGTGCAAAAGAAAGCAGCTTTCCTGTCTCTCCTCTGTACCCTTTCCAAAGCCTCAATATCACCCATCATGTGAGGAGACCAAGACTGGATACAATATTCCAAGTGAGTCCTGACCAAGGTTTCATAAAAGGACAAATTCAGGACATCTCAGATACTGAAGGAGTCCGTGTCCAGAAGCAGCAAGACCTGGACAACATTCAGACTTGGGCTGCTAAGTGGCAAGTAACATTCACACCACATAAGTACCAGGCAATGACCATCTCCAACAAGAGAGAATGTAACCATCTCCCTTTGACGATCAACAGCACTGCCATCGCTGAATCCCCCCACCATCAACATCCTGGGGGTTACCATTGACAAAAGCTTAACTGGACCATTCATAAACATACACTGGCTACAAGAGTACGTCAGATAGTGGGAATTCTGTGATGAGTAACTCAGCTCAAGGCACGTGGTGAAATGCTCATTAGGAGAGCTGGAGAAATGGACTGGTCAGGTGGGCAGAAAAGTGGCAAATGGAACTCAACTTGGAGAAGTGTGAGGTGATGCCTTTGGTGAGGTCAAACACAGCAAAGGAATACACAATTAATGGGTGAATGCTGAGAGGTGTAGAGGAAGTGAGGGACCTTGAAGTGAATGTCCACAAATCCCTGAAAGTAGCAGGACAGGTTGATAAGTTGGTTGAGAAGGCTTATGGAATCCTTTCCTTTATTAGCCGATGTATAGAATATAAGAGCAGGGAGGTTATGCTGGAACAGTGTCAATCATTAGTTAGGCCACAACTTGAGTTCTGTGTGCAGTTCTGGTCACCTCATTCCAGAAAGGATGTAATTGCACTAGAGAGGTTACAGAGGAGATTTACGAGGATGTTGCCAGGACTGGAAAAATGCAGCTATGAGGAAAGATTGGATAGACTGGGGTTGTTCGCCTTGGAATAGAAGAGGCTGAGGGGAGATTTGATTGAAATGTCCAAAATTGTGAGGGGTCTGGATAGAATGGATGGGAAGGGTCTATTTACCTTAGTAGGGAGGTCAGTGACCAGGGGGCATAGATTTAAAGTGATGTGTTGAACAATTAGAGGGGAGATGAGGAAAGGATTTTTCACCCAGAGGGCTGTGGGAGTCTGGAATTCACTGCCTGTAAGGGTAGCTGAGGCAGAAACCCTCAACTCATTTAAAAGGTGTCTGGATGTGCACCTCAAGTACCTGAACCTGCAGGGCTACGGTCCAAATGCTGTGCAATGGGATTCAGCTGGGTGGCTCGTTTTTTGGCCTGCCTGTGCTGTAAACTTTCTATGTTCTATGATCCTATGCAGACACAATGGGCCGAATGGCCTCCTTCTGCACTGCAATAATTTTGTGATTTTTGACTCTCCAAAACTTGTCAACCATCTACAAGGCACAAACCAGGATGACTGCAGCACCAACAATACTCTAGAAACTCGACACTGTCCAGGACAAAGCAGCCGCCTTGATTGTCACCCCATTCACCACCTTAAACATTCACTCCCTTCATCACTGACGCTCAGTGGCAGTAGTGTGTACCATCTACCAGATGCACTGCTGCAACTCACCAAGGCTCCGCAGACAGCACCTTCCAAACCGACGACCTCCACCACTTTGAAGGACAAGGACTGCAGATGCATGGAAACACCACCATGTGCAAGCTCCCCTCCAAGTCACACACCATCTGATCTGCAAATATATCGCTGTTCATGCACTGATGCTGGGTCAAAATCCTGGATTTCCCTTCCTAACAGAACTGTGGGTGTACCGACACCACATGGAGTGCAGCAACTCAAGAAGGGAGCTCACCGCCACCTTGTCAAGGACAATTAGGGATGGGTAACAAATTCTGGCCTTGCCAGTGCCGCTCACATCCCATGAAAGAATATGCCTCATTTTATACTCAATTGTCCTCTGAATGCAGCCCAACCCTCTATTTGCTCCAACCATCACTTCACAGCATTGCTGCTGTTACTTTAGAGATCTGTGCACTAGAACATCCAGATCTCTGCTCAAAATTATTTTCTTTTTTCCACCTACTTTAATGTTTTTCCCTGAAGGGTGTATGAATGTTGAGCATTCGCCCTGTCCACATGAATAACACTGCAGTTACCCAAATTAAACATAATTTACCAGTCATGAACCCAATCTCCCAACACATTGAGATCAGCCTGAAATAGTCGAGTATCGTCTACAGTCTGAACACTCGCACAGATCTTCAAATCATCTGTAAATTTACAGATGGTGCCCCCTACACCTACATCCAGATCATTAATAAAAATAGTAAAGAGCAACAGTCCCAACACCGATCCCTGTGAGATACCATTGGTAACTGGTCTCCAAACAGATCCAGATCCATCTGTAACTACTTTCTGCCTACGTCTGCCAGTCAGTTCCCAATCCAGATCAATATATTACCACTGATACCAGGGACTTTAATCTTATAGAGAAGCCTCTTGTGTGGAACCTTATCAAAATCTTTTGACTGAGATCTGCTAATTGAACACAGGCCGGGGATGAGGCCTAGGCCTGTCCTGCTTTGTGTGTGGGTCTCAGGACCACACAAGGTGAGATCAGCCCACTGAGCACAGGCCCATCCTGCTCTATATGGTGCTCAGTACCTCACCAAATGAGAATAACTAACACACCACAGGCCATGGAGCCTCGGCCCATCCTTCCCTGATTGCGGTTCAGTGCCAACCAGGTCAGATCAGCTAATTCAGCACAGGCTGGAGATGGAAGCTGGATCTTTCCTGCTCTGGGGACTCCGTACCATACCAGGAGCGATGAAGTAAAATACCTCAGGCCTGGGATGGAGCCTGAGATTTCCCTGTTCTGTGTGGGGCTCTGGACAACAACGTGTGAGAAGAACTATCATCCCTCAGGCTGAGGAAGGAGCCTGGGCCCATTCTGTTCTGTGTGGCTCCTACCACACTGAGTGGGATCAGTTAACACAACACAGGCCATGAATACAACCAGGCCCTTTCCTGCTCCGTGTGGCTCAGTATCACACCAGGTGGCATCAGCTAACACAGCACAGGCTGGGGCTGGGGCTGGAGCCTGGGCCCGCCCTGCTCTGTGGGCTCAGTAACAACCCGTAAGATGAACTTTTTTCAAAAGACTTCAGTGTATTTATCTCTGTCCAACACTCTGAGGCAGCTTTCTGTGTTTATAAAGAGTGTAATTTATTGACTGGTCTCTTGGATCAAACAGGGTAACAGACAGAGGTCTGTGTGCAGAGGGTTTGGGGGTGAGCTCTGATTCCTAACCCTTTCTGGATTGTGAGGAATAAAGAATGAATGAGAGAGAGAGAATGTGGGAGAAGGGATGATGGAAGAATTTGTCCGTGAACCTGATTAAAAGTGGCTCAAACGCAAGATAATATTAAGATATCAAGAGCAGAACATTAACATAATCTGAGTTCCGCGATCTGGTCGGGTCCCATTCCCCTGAAGTAAGGAATGAACGGGTGGGGAAATTCCGCCTGGAGTTATATTTGTCTCCAATGAAGATGAGCTCACAGTGAGGATGGAATAGCTCAGTTGGGAGAACACTAGATTGAAGAACCAGGATACAATCCCTGGTTTCATCAGTTTTAATTTGGTGTCTCCTTCATTTTAAGTAGAGAGAATCAGAGGGGAGATTTTCCACTCCTGACCCCATGGGCTGAATTTTAAACTAACGGTGCGGCTCTCGGCAGAGGCACCGGAGGTGGGTGTCGTCACCACACGAGTGAAATGTGGCCGACCGACCCCGATCACGGAGCAGCCGACCAATTAATGAAGGGGAGGCGTGGGGCCCATGTAAACAAGGACCAGAGGTAGGGAACGAGGCACCGATGGCACCGACATCTGACACAACGGCAGGTGCTGGCACCATATTGAAAGGGCTGCCAGACCTGCATTCACTGCTGCCTGGTTTAAAGGAGTGTCTTCCTGAGAGCCCTCTGCTGCCCCAGAACCCGTTCTGCTGCCTCTGCTGCCCCAGGACCCATTCTGCTGCCTCTGCTGTCCCAGAACCCGTTCTGCTGCATCTGCTGCCCCAGGATCCGTTCTGCTGCCCCAAGACCCGTTCTGCTGCCTCTGATGCCCCAGGACCCGTTCTGCTGCCCCAGGACCCGTTCTGCTGCCTCTGCTGCTCCAGGACCCGTTCTGCTGCCCCAGGACCTGTTCTGCTGCCTGTGATGCCCCAGGACCCGTTCTGCTGCCCCAGGACCCGTTCTGCTGCCTCTGCTGCTCCAGGACCCGTTCTGCTGCCCCAGGACCCGTTCTGCTGCCTCTGCTGCCCCAGGACCCGTTCTGCTGCCCCAGGTCCCGTTCTGCTGCCTCTGCTGCTCCAGGACCCGTTCTGCTGCCCCAGGACCCATTCTGCTGCCTCTGCTGCCCCAGGACCCGTTCTGCTGCCTCTGCTGCTCCAGGACCCGTTCTGCTGCATCTGCTGCCCCAGGACCTGTTCTGCAGCCTCCGCTGCCCCAGGACCAGTTCTGCTGCATCTGCTGCCCCAGGACCTGTTCTGCTGCCTCTGCTGCCCCAGGACCTGTTCTGCAGCCTCCGCTGCCCCAGGACCAGTTCTGCTGCATCTGCTGCCCCAGGACCTGTTCTGCTGCCTCCGCTGCCCCAGGACCTGTTCTGCTGCCTCTGCTGCCCCAGGACCTGTTCTGCTGCATCTGCTGCCCCAGGACCTGTTCTGCTGCCTCTGCTGCCCAGGACCCGTTCTGCTGTCACTGATGCCCCAGGACCCGTTCTGCTGTCTCTGCTGCCTGATAGGTAAGGAGCTGAATGCGAGCCTGCAGTGACCATGGTCCAATGGTTTGGCGATGCCTTCCTGCAGGTTCGCCTCCAGGTGACAACAGATAGGTGGAAGATCCTCTTCCCCAGGGATGGGAGGTGGAGACCTGTCCACCTGACCAAGCAAAGCTGCTTTGAGATAGTAGGTGAAGTCAGCAGCCGTGGGGTCACCCCCAAGACATGGATCCAGTGCACGAAGTGGGTCAATGACCGGATCCGGGCTGCTCAGGCGCAAACTCAAAACACTTTGGACCCTTTGGACATTGCGCATGGCAGAGTGAGAGGGAGTGTTTGGTGGAAAGGGAGTGACCACCCAGTCATGTGTATTGGGGAAGGGCAGCAGGACATGCTGCCTGAGGCTTGGCTGCATCTCGGTGGGAGGTGCACATCAGTCATTGAATAAACTCACACAGTCCCTCGAGAGGGGCCACATGCAGGAGGAATATGTGTGTCCACATCATGGACTGCTGGACTATCACCATCAGAGATATTGGGTTTGTCCCCGCTGGGAGACTAACTTTGTTGATCATAGTGGCTGCAGGAGAAGACAGCCCACAATCGGAAAGAGCATGTCAAGACTGGCAGTGGATGCCTTATCTCCATGTCCTCATTCCGATGGAGGAGGAGGCCATGGAACAGGCAGGGCAGCAAAGCAGCTTCTCCATAGTTGATGGAGAGACAGGAACACCTACCTAAGAGAGTGAGTGAACATCTCCTGGGGCACAAGGGAGCATCCGCTGCAAAGGAGCCATACTGCTCATCTGTTCACCACTGCATCAATGGAGCTGCACAGTAGGGGTGGTTCGAATGTCACGATGGGCAGACTCTAACCCTTCAATGTCCCTGTTTTCACATGCAGGCTAGGATGAACGACAAGAGCGAAGAGCTGGAGAGACTGGGGGACAGCCAGACACCTCTGAGGAGGAGGAGGGAGCCTCAGATGGTGCACCATCACCTCATTCCCCTGCACCCTCCACCAGCACAGAAACCCTCACTCGGTGGGTATCCACTTGCTGTTAGATTTGGGCACACAAGCTGGTGAGCACGTCACAGACAGGCCCGGGCAGCTGACGGAGGCTGTGATAGCCGAGGCCACTGGCAGTTGGAAGCCTGTGGGAGGCCAGGCCCATGCTGAGTCCCAGGCTGATGACGTGCCTCTGGTGTCACCAGCAACACGGAAAATACTGCAGCTGCAGCAAGAGGTCAGGCAATATCTGGCAGAGTTGCCAGAGGATATGTGTACCCAAGTTCGGATGATGGAGGAGTCCATCCAGGCCTTGCATGCTGTACTGTCTCTGATGGGGGTGTGTCTGGCTTCCTTCCTTGAGAGATTGGTGACTCTGATGGAAAGCCAGATCCAGCCGACCAATCAGTGGCTGCCGGAGATGTGCGCAGACTTGCACTCCATCGCTTTGTCCATGAGCTCCATCCAGCGGTGACAAGGTGAGAGGGGGACGTGGCACCTGAACTCTTCACCAGGTCCACGTCCCTCTCAGGTCAGCAGCGAGGTACAAGTGTGTCTTATAAGGGCGAGGAGCAGCTGGCTGCTAAATCTGGGGTCCCCTCTCAGGGTGTTCCTGGTGTGGACAGTAGCTCCAAAGCCCCTCTGCGAGTGACACAAGTGATGCCAGTGCCAGCCTCCATCATCCTCGATGACAGAGTGGGGTCCCTGTACCTGTGCAGGAGGCCCTCAGTGTGCCGGGGCCCTCCAGGCCTCAGGCAGCAAGAGGACGGCCACCAATGTCATCCCAAGCCATGGGGCAGCAAGGTCAGCAGCCTGTCTCCATCTCAGTTGACAGAGCAGGGGGAGCACCACGTAGGAGCACCCGGAAAAGATTTAAGAAGAGCACCTAGATTCACTGAGGGGTTCACGGGTGAATGTACATTCCAGATGGATAGGGTTGTGTTTGGTGTCACACGGAATATAGAAATGATGTTCTCTCACTATGTCTCCTTCTTATTGTTGATACCCTTTGGGACTTCATTTAAACCCTTCCTCCCAAGGGGCTGGAAGTGAGGGACCAAGCCCTGAGTTTACAAAGCTTCGGCCTTGTCACTGTGCGATGTGTACCTGGACGCTGCAGAACAGAAGGAAGGAGGTGACAACAGGGCTGCTTAAAGCTAAGACTTTATTGCTGTGGTTCCAGAAGGTGGTAAGGCTCAAAGGAAACTTGAATGTATAAGGGTGTCTCATGTCTCCCTTGTGTGTATCTCATGGCCCCTTTCCTGCTGTGCCTGAGGTTTTTCATCTGGCACTGCTTGGGCAGCATCCTCCTCCACATCCTCATCATCAGAGGAGACACCACACTCCACGATATCCTCACTAGTCAACACCTCACCCCTCTGTAATGCCAGATTGTGCTGTGCACAGCAAACCACCACGATATGCGAGACCCTCGCTGGGACATACTGAAGGGCTCCACTGGATCGATCTAGGCACCTGAATCTCATCTTCAGGAGACCAATGGCCTCCTTGATGGTCGCTCGGGTTGACCCGCAGCAGGTGTTGTACCTCTCCTCTGCATCCGTGCGTGGGTTCCTCACAGACGTCAGTAGTCATGTCCTCAGTGGGTAGCCCTTGTCTCCAAGGATCCATCTCTGAAAGCGGATGGGGCCGCGGAAAGGTTCTGGCACCTGGGAGTGCCTTGGTATGCAGGCGTTGTGGCTGCTTCCCGGGATTTGTGCAAACACCTATGGGATCCATTTGCAGTGGTCGCAGACCAATTGCACACTGAGCAAGTGGAAGCCCTTCCTGTTGAAGGCTGCTGGCTGGTCTGCAGGAGCCTTGATGGTCACATGGGTGCAGTCAATGACACCCTACACCTGGTGGAATCCAGCGATGGCCCCGAATCCTATAGCTCTCTCAGCTTGACTGTTTGGATCAATGTGCACATAGTCACTGGCCCTCCTGAACAGGACATTGGTGACCTCCTTGATGCACTGATTCACTACAGACTGTGAGATTCCACACATATCTCCAGTGGATCCCCGCAATGATCTGGTGGTGAAGAAGTTCAGTGGCACGGTGACCTTCAGTGACACTGGCATCAGGTGCCCACCAAGTCGCATGGGGCACAGCTGCATCATGGCAGAGAGATCAGTGACGACCTCCGTGGAGAGGTGCAGTCTGCGGAGACATTGTCACTCGGACATCTGCAGGTAGTTGAACCTCGGCTGACGTGTTCCTCTGCCTCCTTCTCCAGCCTCATGTTCGAGGCTGGCCTTCCTGTGGGCCCCCAAGCTGCTGTGGTGCCCCTGCTGGTGCCTGCGCCTCCCTCCCTTCCTCTCTACTCCTCCTCCTCCTCCTCAATGGGAGCCTCGAATCCAATGAGAGCCTCGAATGAGGCCCATGACAGGTTGCCCCTCCCTGAGTGCAAGGCCTTCACAGTAAACAACACCCAGCCACATTTACCTCACTTGTCATCCTCAATGAGGTGGCACTGCCCCAATGACACCCTGGTGTGGCTCACCCTGCAGAGCTGGCACATTGGCCCCCACTCCTGACAGTGTTTCCCGATGCCCTATCCCCCTCCACCCTTGCTGCCAAGTTTTGCTGCCTCACCCGATAGCTTTCCAGTGAAGCCAACACTCAGCTCCCACCTCCCAGTCACCTCCTTTAACCAGGCGAGGCTCTGAAGCCCCAGGGTTCCCGTGTGCTATTAGTTCAATTGGATCCAGTGAATAAAATTGCTGACAATTGGACTCATAAATACTTTAAATGCCTTCTTGCCGTGTGGATGTGCGAAGTCTGCCCTCCATGTCAGCCGCCGACAGAAAAATCCGGTCCAACGTCTTCCATCCCTATTTTATACACCCCCCTCCCCCTCCCCAGCCTCCATTCCCGTCTCCAACGGTCCCATAAAATTCTGGCCCATGTCTCTAAGACTAATGGGAGTGAAACTACAGCTGCTCCTTAGACTGAACAGGGAGAGCTGCTCTCTTTGTGTTTAAAGTGAATGAATCTGCTCTTTACCTTGTCTTACTGGAACGTTCACTGTCTGGAGATGTCTGTTTGAAAATGTTTTCCTGTTATATTAATGGAGCAGAGGAGCAGATGTGAGGTACTGTTGAACAGAGAGGTTTGGAAGTGGGTGAAGGGGTGGAGTGACGGTGTGAGTGAGAGGTGCAGTGAGTTGGCCATTCTCAATAGAGTGTCAGGAATGAAGGTCAGCGGAACAGACCAGGCAGGAAACACAAAAAGAGCGAGGAGAATCTGGTGTGAAAAACAGAGATTAAACAACGGGCTTGTTCATTTGGTTTGGGTCTGGTGTTTAGAATACCTGGAATCTGGGTTCACTTCCCTTCCAACTCAGCGAATTGTATCAACATTATGTTCATAAAACCATAGAATGATACCCAAAGAAGGAGACCATTTGGTCCATTGTGTCAGTGCTGTCTCCTGTAATCTGTACATTTTTCCTTCCAGTATTTATCCCTATCGCTTTTCAAAGTTACGACTGAATCTGCTTTCAAGTCCTGATCAGACAGTGCATTCCAGATCACAACACATCACTGTATAAAAAATCATTCCTCATTTCGCCTCTGGTTCTTTTCTCAATCACCTGATGAATACATCCTCTGGTTACTGACCCTTTTGCCACTGGAAACAAGTTCTCCTTATTTAACCTATTGAAAACCTTCTTGATGATGTCACATACTAGACTGCCAGTAAAACTGAAGCCCATGGAATAAAACGGACAATGACAGCATGCATATGAAGTTTGCAGACTGATGGGAACATAGGAGCAGGAGTAGGCCATTCAGCCCGTCGAGCCCACCCTGCCATTCAATATGATGATGACTGATCGTCCACTTCAATGCCTTTTTCCCACACTATCTCCATATCCCTTATGTCATTTGCATTTAGAAATCTGTCAATCTCTGCTTTAAACATACTCAATGACTGAGCTTCCACAGCCCTCTGAGGTAGAGAATTCCAAAGATTCACAACCCACTGAGTAAAGAAATTTCTCCTCATCTCTGTCCGAAGTGGCTTTCCCCTTCCGTTGAAATTGTGTCCCCTGGTTCCAGACTCCTCAACCGGGGGAAACATCTTAGCTTCATCTACCTGTCTATCCCTTTAAATATTTTGCAAGTTTCAATGAGATCACCTCTCATTCTTCAAAACTCTAGAGAATACAGGCCCAGTTTCCCCAATCTCTCTTCATTTGACAGTCCCGCCATCCCGGGAACAAGTCTGGTGAACCTTCGTTGCACTCCCTCTCTGGCAATGATATCGTTCCGAAGGTAAGGGGAACAAAACTTCACACAGTATTCCAAAGTGCAATCCAACCAAGGTTATATACAAATGAAGCAAGACTTCACTACTCCTGTACTCAAATCCTCTTGCGATAGAGGCTAACATATCATTAGCCTTCCTAATTGCTTGCTGCACCTGCATGTTAGCTTTCAGTCACTTATTGACAAGGACACCCAGGCCCCTTTGTACATTCACACTCTTACCATTTAACAAATAATCTGCACATCTGTTTCTCCTACCAAAGTGGATAACCTCACATTTGTACACATTATATTTCATGTGCCACTTTCTTGTCCACTCACTAAGTCTGTCCAAATTCCCTTGAAGCCACTTTGCAACTTCCTCACAACACACATTCCCACCCAGTTTTGTGTCATCTGCAAACTTGGAAATACTACATTTGGTCCCCACATCCAAATCATGTGAACAGCTGGGTCACAGTGTGGTGGTGAACAGTTGTATTTCTGTCTGGAGGAAGGTTTACAGTGGGTTCCCCATGGTTCCTCATAACTTCAGTTATGTGCAGAGACTGGAAAAGCTGGGGTTGTTCTCCTTGGAGCAGAGCAAGTTCAGAACAACATTGACAGAGTTAGAATCAAGGAATCAAATGGTTACAGTACAGAAGGAGACCACTCAGTCCATCATGTCCATGACAGCTCTTTGCAAGAGCAGATCAGCTAATTCCACTCCTCTGCCCTTTCATTGTAGCCCTGCAAATTTTCTCTATTCAGGTGTTTATCCAATTCCCTTCTGAAAGCCACGATTGAATCTGCCTCCAGCACACTCTCAGGCAGTGTATTCCAGATCCGAACCACTCACTCTGTCCCACACCCCGGTACCATTGCAGAAAATCTTTTCTGTTCATTTCATCCCTCATAAATAATTGAAATGAAATGTTTATTAGGAAATGCACAACATAAAAAGGAGAGAGAAATAAATGCTGAGTAAAATAGAAGTCAATGTTTGGAAGGTAAAAAGAGCAAAAGATGTAACTTTTATTCTGGATGAGTGAGAGGAATATATCACACTTTGGGGCTTTTGTAAGAGGATTTACTGATAAACCTGGGATATGAGAGGAAGCTGGTTCATGGTTTACAGAACAAATTCAGCCCCTGGGGTGGAGCCAACAGCTGCACCGTCCAATAACAGACAGGACGGGGACACTGTCTCAGGCCTGGTGAGCTCAGTCGATGAAAGCATGAAACTCTGAATCTCAAGTTTTTGAGTTTGAGCCCACGGTGGGTGTTTTCTATTTCCTTTTTAGGCTGATTTTACAGGCATTCTCCAGCTCTGAATTCCTCGGCAGAGAGTTCAAGGAGTGTTTGAAATGAGATTCAACAGCAGTATGAGAAAGTCTGTCCTTGATTGAGGACTCTTACCTCTCTGCAGCATCTCGCTGCTGAAGATTGAACTTTTTCTCATTTCATTCTCAGCTCAGGGTCAGTGTGGATCACTGGGACTTCTGTCTGTCTCCCACTTCACAATCCATCAGTGCTGAGAAATCAATGGGGAATATTACTCACATGTTGTAATGTTTTATAAATACTTGAATGCATTTCACACTGTGTCCAACAGTGTGAATCTCCCCTGGTATATCAGCGCACCAACACTTCAACAGAACATTCACATAATGTGAGCTCTGAGATCTGTTCAGATCCCATTCCCAAGACCTGGAAAGTGGGATTGGGCTGGATCACTCTTTTTCAGCTGGCACAGACACGATTGCTAAATGGTCTCATTCTGTGCCATAAATTTTCTCCATTTTCTATGTTCTATGAAGTGAGGTGTGATTGGGAGGGGCAATTCCACCAGGGTTATATTTTCTACCAAAGGAATGACACAAGGGATACTTCACATTTTTATTCATTCATTCATGCGATGTGGGCATCGCTGGCTAGGCCAGCATTTATTGCCCATCCCTAATTGCCCATGAGAAGGTGGTGGTGAACTGCCTTCTTGAACCGCTGCAGTCCATGTGGGGTAGGTACACCCACAGTGCTGTGAGAAAGGGAGTTCCAGGATTTTGACCCAGCGACAGTGAAGGAACGGCGATATAGTTCCAAGTCAGGATGGTGTGTGGCTTGGAGGGGAACTTGCAGGTGGTGGTATCCCGTGCATTTGCTGCCCTTGCCCTTCTCGGTGGTAAAGGTCGCTGGTTTGGAAGGTGCTGTCGAAGAAGTCTTGGTGCATTGCTGCAGTGCATCTTGTAGACGGTTAACACTGCTGCCACTGTGTGCCGATGGTGGAGGGAGTGAATGTTTGTAGATGGGGTGCCAATCAAGTGGGCTGCTTTGTCCTGGACGGTGTTGAGATTCTTGAGTTGGAATTGCACCCATCCAGGCAAGTGGAGAGTATTCCATCACACTCTTGACTTGTGAATTGCAGATGGTGGACAGGCTTTGGGGAGTCAGGAGTCATGGATGAGTGAGAGGAATATATCACACTTTGGGGCTTTTGTAAGAGGATTTATTGATAAACCTGGGATTTGAGAGGAAGCTGCTTCATGGTTTACAGAAAAAATTCAGCCCCTGGGGTGGAGCCAACAGCTGCACTGTAATTACTCATCTCAGGATTCCAAGCCTCTGACCTGCTCGTCTAGTCAAGTTATTTGTATGGCTCCCCATGGTAACCTCCATGATGTTGATGGTGGGGGATTCAGTGATTGTAATGCTATTGAATGTCAAGGGGAGATGGTTAGATTCTCTCTTGTTGGAGATGGTCATTGCCTGGCACTTGTGTGGTGCGAATGTTACTTGCCACTTATCATCCCAAGCCTGTGAGACTGAAATAGCTCAGTTGGGAGTGTGTTAGACTGAAGATCCCTGGTTCAATCTGGGGTTTTGGCAGTTCTCCTTTATTCTGCATCGCCCTTTGGTTTTGACTCTTGAGCTGCACAATTTACACTGAAATTATTTACCCAACTCTGAAGGTTGGATTGGAATAGAGAGATATCAAGGATGGGAAATATTTACATTGTCTGCTTTTGCTTATTCTCTATCTCCTTGTGTCCTTTTCCCCAGTTTTTGAATCTTTCGGGGCCGGGTGAACATTTGATTTGCTGCACATGTCCCAAACTGAAGCCTTTTCCACATCTCTGTTCGGTCAGACCTGCTCTGTCTGTTTTTGCTGCTCGTGACCATTAACGAGAACAGGCCACGAGTTCAATGTTTATCAGCAAACGGAAGATAATTGGAATGAATTCTGTGTTACTCCAGACCAGTGACAAAGATGCAATGGATGTTATTCAAAATAAATTCCCTTTGACATTTGATGTAAAGTTGTTTGCATCTAAAAGTTGGATTTTAAGTGTGACAAAAATGTGTCAAATTAATGACTGACCATGTGACAGCGCACATGGGGATCAAATCCACAGCCTTGTTGTTATCAACACTGCGTCCGAACCAACTGAACTAAACGGCCTATAGACAGAGCCAGGTATGGGTTTGAGCCGCACGCTGTGCGGTTTGTGTTTTGTTTCTCACGCTGGGTGACAGAGCGATTGTCCAAACAATGGACACATCACATCCCTGAAACATTGTTCTGATAGAAAACAGTGTGAAATAAGAATTGAGCATGGAAATGGAACGGAACCAGAAATCAGGACTTTAATCTATTAAAGTTGATCTTGAAATTCCACCATGCACGAACATTCCAAGAGAACGAACTCTCTTCTGAGAGAAAATCCAGGAACATGAGCTGCTGTAAAATATAAGTGAGCCTGACATGATTTGAACACGCAACCTTCTGATCTGGAGTCAGATGCGCTGCCGTTGCGCCACAATCTCACAGGTAAAGCAAAGTTTTACATTCCTTGCAGATTTACTTCTTGTTTAGATTCAGTGATTGAAATTAATTCACTCCTCATCTGACCTCCGCTCTGAAAAGGCCTGCCACCCCGACCTGAACCCAACGGGACCCGACGACCTGTGTCGGGTCCGGGTCGTGTTGGGTCGCTCTTCCGGGTCTGGCTTTCGGGCTCGGGTCAGGTCGGGCCAGGTTCGGGTCGGGCTGGGTCCAGGTCGGGCTGAGTCCGTGTCAGACACACACAGTAAGTATTACATTTAACTCTGCTGGGAAGTTGAGTTTAATAAGTGTCAAAAGTTGAAAAGCCAACCTAAGCTGGGAGTCCGGGTCATCAAGGAGGGAAACTCTGAGTCTGCTCAGTGAGCAAGTGAGCATCTCTATGACGTCATTGCGCTCATGCTGCAGCTTCCTGTAGATTCGGAATCGGGAGGGAGGTGAAGTGAACATTCCGGTGGTCGGGTAAGGCTCGGGTCGGTTCGGGCGCGGGAATAAATGGAGATACTCGGGCCGGGTCGGGCTCGGGTCCAATGTGGTTCTGTCAGGTTCGTGTCGGGTTTTTTTTCCTGACAGTTCAGTGCCTTATTTAAACTATTACTTGGAGTTCTGTTTTACAGGGTCTCGGCAGTTTAAGTGTTTCCCAGACCCACTACTCTGATTAATCAGACATTTTGCTGCTAACTGCTGCTGCTACAATTGAAATGTAAAAAAGAATTTCCAGTGACCTGCAACCAATGGACAAATACATTTCAGAAAGATAAAGCTCATTCACCAATCCACAAATGTGTTTTTCTGCTTATATTTATAAACAACTCCTTCTCTCCACTATGAGAACTATACAATCACTACAGTTATTTGAAAGTTAGTATAAGATGTTCCAGTTCATCAATTTTAAAACTGCAGCAGGTATTTTCCAGAAAACTTCTCTGTTGGAACCTCAGTCCCATTTCGATTGAAAGTGGACAATTAATGTATTCACTTGTTCATTGTGGACAGGTTCTGACTTAGAATAAATCTCATTAACTTTCAATGAGGTGGCAGTATTTCTGTGCTCCCATTTTACACAGTCTGTCCTGTTCATGCACCATGTTTTTGTTCTCCTCTCCCATTCTCCACAGGATACAGATTGCAAGCATCATCAATCTAGCTGTTGAAAAGCATTGGAAGAATCTGGTCACACAGGTATTGAAACGTTCATTTTCTGCCATTTTACAAGTTGGTTGCTTTAAACACAGTACGATGTGCAATCATCTTGAAAAGAGATTCTCTTCAATATCCAATACAAACTGAATTACAAACCTGACAGACAAACACAGGAGAACAAGTGACCAGTGAACACAAACCTCATGGTGCTCATTTTCAGATTTATTGCAGTCATCCGAGAAAACAAGTGAAAGAATATTCCAATGAAATGATTTGGAAAGTAGGTGTGACTTTTGTTGGTGTTTTCTTTGCTCTGTTGGTGAAACTTTCTTGCACCTGACTCCTGTTCATGTCTCTGTTTCCTCTATTGAATGAGGAAGGAGGTATTTGATCAGAAATCAACTGGATTGTGTACCTTTGAGAGGGGATTTCTGCACCATCAGGGCTGGAAACAGGAGTGAGTGAAAGACAATGTGTGGAGTTTGATTTTGTACAGAGGGAGAGCAAATCTAACAGGACTGTGAGATATTGGCCTGGATTTTACAGCCCCAATAGCGGTGAATTCTGAGACTTTCACTGCTATTGAGGGTCTGAACAGCACTGCAACTGCTGGTACATGCACACACTAACACCAGCATCTGGAAGTTGTGGTGGTGAGAAATGTGCTTAGAAGGAGCCTCTGATCATAATCGCACCAGCCCACTCTTTAAAGTGACAGGGACCTGTAGTTCAGCAATTTGGGCTCATTGCCCACAATGTACCCTGATTTTTACCTGGGTTGGATTAAAGCCGGTACCAACAGGCTGCTCGGGAAAGACTTTTCTGTTGACACAACAGCTCCACTATTCCAGGAAGACACCGGCAGCAGCAGTGGTCAAATTTCAGTGGGAGTTCAGACATTTTAAATGTTGTATTTTATTTCTTAATTGTATGTAACTTTTTAGCATAGCCTGATCAGAGTTCTTAAATTTACATCTTACTTTTTATTAACAAGATTGAAGTGCTTTTAAAAGATCTCTAAATGAATACGACTTTTTATCAAGATTTACTTGGCTTCTTTGTAAAGACTCTTGAGCAAGATTGAAGTGACTTTTAAAAACTACATCTTATCCTTTAAAATCCTGCTTCCATGTAGATGACATTGGAAGATGACTTCAGAATAGCTTAGACTATCTTTCTAACAGGTACTGCAACAGCTTAAGACCTACTTTTCTGCAAAAGCTGGTGAATTACCTTCCGGGAGCGGAGAGGAGCGGAGCGGAGCAGACCTATATTGACCGATATGAGGAGAACGTTGAGAGCAGAGCCTATAAATCCAATCCGAGGATCGAGGCCCAGTCTCTTCCCTTCCAGGAGTGGAGTGGAGCTCTTCCAGTGTGCTGGAGTTTTGAAAAAAAAGAAGCCAACTGTGATGTCAGAGGAGAGCTGCAAGGTGATTGGTTGGTGAGTCACTGCTGTTCGTGTATTTAAATATCATAAAGAAAAGGGCAAAGTTTTTTACTTGAAAAAAAAACCTCTGCTGATAAGATGAGTACTACTAAAGTGTTTTTTTAAATTCAGTGTCGCTTATGAAGGACTTGAGATTGTAGTGGGTAGAACAAGGCCCCTAGTGTCATTAGTATTTTTTAATTAAGGGAGTAACTAATTAATCTAAGGGTAAGTCATGGCAGGAGAGCTCAGCCCCGTGATATGCTCCTCCTGCGCTATGTGGGGATTCAGGAACCCTCCCAGTCTCCATGACGACCATGTGTGCAGGAAGTGTATCCAGCTGCAGCTACTGGCTACTCGCATTATGGAGCTTGAACTGCAGGTGGTTTCACTGTGGAGCGTCCACGAAGCTGAGGGCATCATGGATAGCATGTTTAGTGAGGTGGTCGCACCGCAGGTCATGGATGCACAGGCAGAAAAGGGATGGGTGACCACCAGATGGAATAGTAGGAGCAGGCAGGTAGTGCAGGAGTCCCCTGTGGCCATCCCCCTCTCAAACAGAGATACTGCTTTGGTTACTGTTGGGGGGATGACCTCCCAGGGGAAAAGAGCAACAGCGCGGTCCGTGCCACCACGGAGGGCTCTGCTGCACAGCAGGGGAGGAAAAGGGGTGGAAGAGCTATTGTGATAGGGGATTCTATCATAAGGGGTGCAGATAGGCGTTTCTGTGGCCGCAAACGAGACTCCAGGATGGTATGTTGCCTCCCTAATACTAGGGTCAAGGATGTTTCGGAGCAGCTGCCGGAAATTTTGAAAGGGGAGGGTGTGCAGCCAGAGATCGTGGTCCATATTGGTACGAACGACATAGGCAGGAAGAGAGATGAGGTTCTGCAAAGTGAATATAGGGAGTTAGGCAGAAGGTTAAAGAGCAGGACCTCTAGGGTTGTAATCTCAGGATTACTCCCTGTGACACGTGCTAGTGCGGGTAGGATTAGGAGGATTAGGCAAATGAATGCTTTGCTGAAGACTGGCGAAGGCGGGAGGGCTTCAGGTACTTGGATCATTGGGATCTCTTCTGGTGCAGAGGTGACCTGGACAAGAGGGACGGGTTGCATCTGAACTGGAAGGGGACCAATATCCTTGTAGGGAGATTTTATAGTAATACACTGGAGGGTTTAAACCAGTCTTGCAGCGGGGGTGGGACCCAAAGTAGTAGTCTCTCCGATGAGATAGTTGAGGCAAATGGAGAGGTTAAAGCAAGCAAGTCCAGTAGGCAGGCCAGGAAGGGGCAGGACAGGGAGCGTGGAAGGTCTGGTGGGCTAAACTGCATTTACTTTAATGCAAGTATCCTTACAGGTAAGGCAGATGAACTCAGAGCATGGATAGGTACATGGGATTGTGGTATTGTAGCTATTACGGAAACGTGGTTGAGGGATGGGCAGGACTGGCAGCTCAATGTTCCGCGGTACCGATCCTTCCGGCGTGACAGAGGTGGAGGTAAGAGAGGAGGGGGAGTTGCACTATTGATTAGGGAGGGCATCACGGCAGTACTTAGATAGGATATCCCGGGGTGAATGTCCAGTGAGGCCATACTGGTAGAACTTAGAAATAATAAAAGGGTGATCCCTTTGATGGGATTATACTATAGGCCCCCCAATAGTCAGAGGGAAGTGGAGGAGCATATATGTAGGGAAATCACAGATCGGTATAGGAATTATAGGGTTGTAATAGTAGGTGATTTTAACTTCTCTAATATTGACTGGGACTGCCTTAGTGCTGAGGGATCAGATGGGGAAGAATTTGTTAAGTGAGTCCAGGATAGTTTTCTGAAGCAGTACGTGGATGGCCCGACTAGAGAAGCGGCTACACTCGATCTCCTCTTAGGAAATGAGGATGGGCAGGTGGTTGATATGGCAGTGGGGGAGCACTTTGGGACCAGTGACCATAACTCTATTAGCTTCAAGATAGTTATGAAAAAGAATAGGACTGGTCCTCAGGTTGAAGTCCTAAATTGGGGGAAGGCTAATTTCCATGGCATCAGACAGGAACTCTCAAACGTTGAATGGGAGAGGCTGTTTACAGGTAAAGGGACGTCTGGCAAGTGGGAGGCTTTTAAAAGTGAGATAGGAAGAGTTCAGGGCCAGCATGTTCCTGATAGATGGAAGGGCAAGGCTAGCAAGTTTAGGGAACCTTGGTTGACGAGGGATATTGAGGGTCTGGTCAGGACAAAGAAGGAGGCATACGTCAGGTATAGGCAGCTGGGATCGAGCGAGTCCCTCGAGAAGTATAGGGGATATAGGAGTATACTTAAGAAGGAAATTAGGAGGGCGAAAAGGGGCCATGGGATTTCCCTGGCAGATAAGAAAAAGGACAATCCTAAAAGATTCTATAAGTGTATTAAGAGTAAAAGGGTAGCTAGGGAGAGAGTAGGTCCCCTTAAGGATCAGTGTGGCAATCTATGTGTGAAGCCACGCGAAATGGACGAGGTCTTAAATGAATATTCCTCGTCTGTATTTACCGTGGAGAAGGTCATGGAAGCTAGTGAGTTCAAGGGAGGGAACAGTGATATCCTGCAGCATATCAACATTACAAAGGAGGAGGTGTTGGAGGTTTTGAAGCGCATTAAGGTGGATAAATCCCCAGGGTCTGATCAGATGTATCCTAGGATGCTATGGGAAGCAAGGGAGGAGATTGCTGGGGCGCTGGCAGAGATTTTTGTATCATCGTCAGCCACGGGTGAGGTACCGGAAGACTGGAGGATAGCTAATTTGTTAATTAATAAATTAAATAACAAATCATGTCGCCTCTTTCTCTTCTAAACTCTGGTGGAGACAAGCCTCGCTTGTCCAATCTTTCCTCGTAAGACAGCCCACCCATTCCATGTATTAGTCTCGTAAACTTTCTCTGTACTACCTCCAATGCATTTACATCCTTCCGCAAATAAGGAGACCAGTACAGTACTCAGTACTGCAGAAGAGGTCTCACCAATGTCCTGTAATGCTGAAGCATAACCTCCCTACTATTGTAATCAATTCCCATGGTGATAAATGATAACATTCTATTAGCTTTCCTAATTACGTGCTGGACCTACATACTAACCTTTTGCAATTCATGCCCTCGGTCACCCAGATCCCTCTGCATCTCAGAGCTCTGCAATCTCTCACCATTTAGATAATATGCTTTTTTATTCTTCCTGCCATAATGGACAATTTCCGACTTTCCCACATATACTCCATTTGCCAAGTCTTTGCCCAATCACTTAACCTATCTATATCCCTTTGTAGCCCCCTTATGTCCTCTTCACAACCTACTTTCCTACCTATCTTTGTGATCAGCAAATTTAGCAACAATACCTTCGGTCCCTTCATCTAAGTCATTTATATAAATTGTAAAAAGTTGAGGCCCCAGCACAGATCCCTGTGGCACACCACTCGTTACTTCTTGCCAACCAGAAAATGACCCATTTATGCTGACTCTCTGTTTCCTGTCAGCTAGCCAATCTTCTATCCATGCCAATATGTTACCCCCGACACCATGAGCTTTTATTTTCTGCAATAACCTTTGATATGGCACCTTATCCTTCTGGAAATCGAAATACAATACATCCACTGGTTCCCCTTTATCCACAGCACATGTAACTCCCTCAAAGAACTCCAATAAATTGGTTAAACATGATTTCCCTTTCAAAAAACCATGTTGACTCTGCCTGATTACCTTAATTTTTTCTAAATGCCCTGCTATAACATCCTCTGTAATAGCTCCAAACATTTTCCCTAAGACAAATGTTAAGCTAACTGGCCTGTCGTTTCCTGCTTTTTGTCTCCCTCCCTTTTTGAATAAATGAGTTACATTCACTCTTTTCCAATCTAACGGAACCTTCTCGAATCTAGGGAATTTTGGAATATTAAAACCAGCGCATCAACTATCTCACTAGCCAATTCAGGACCTGGCGACTTGTCAACCCGCAGCTCCAACAATTTGTTTAGTACCACTTCCCTGGTGATTGTAATTTTCTTGAGTTCCTCCATCCCTTCAATTTCCTGATCGCCGGCGAATACTCGGATGTTATTTGTATACTCAATAGTGAAGACCGATGCAAAGTATCTGTTCAATTCATCTGCCATCTCTTCATTATCCATTATTAATTCCCCAGACACACTTTCTATTGGACCAACAGTCGCTTTGTTAACTCTTTTCTTTTTAAAATATCTATCGAAACTCTTACTAGTTGTCTTGAAATTCCTTGCGAGCTTTCTCTCATACTCTAATTTTACCTTCCTTATCAATCTTTTAGTAATTCTTTGCTTTTTTTTTTATATTCTGTCCAATCTTCTGACCTGCCTCCCACCTTTGCACAATTACAGGCTTTTCCTTTAAGTTTGATAGTATCTTTAACTGTTTTCGTGAACCATGGATGGTGAGTCCCACCTTTGGAACTTTTCTTTCTCGTTGAAATGTATCTATTCTGTGTATTCTGAAATATCCCCTTAAATGGCTGCCACTGCATCTCTATTGACTTATCCCTTAACCTAATTTGCCAGTTCACTTTAGCTAGCTCTGCTTTCATGACATTATAATTGCCCTTATTTACATTTAAAATACTAGTCTGGGACCCACTCTCCTCTCCCTCAAACTGAATGTAAAATTCAATCATATTATAATTGCTACTACCTAGGGGCACCTTAACTATGAGGTCATTAATTAATCCTATCTCGTTGCACAATGCCAGGTCTAGTATAGCCTGCTCTCTGGTTGGCTCCAGAATGTATTGTTCCAAGAAATTATCCCCAAAACATTCTATGTACTCCTCATCTAGGCTACCTCTGCCCATCTGAATTTTCCAATCTATATGTAGATTAAAATCCCCCATAATTATCACAGTACCTTTCTGACAAGCTGCCATTATTCTTCCTTTATATCCCATCCGACAGTGTGGTTAATGTTAGGTGGCCTGTACACCACTCCCACAAGTGACTTCTTGCCTTTATGATTTCTCATTTGTACCCAAACTGCTTCTACATCCTGATCTCCAGAACTCAGGTCATCCCTCTCTATTACGCTAATACCATCATTAATTAACAGAGCTACCCCGCCACCTTTTCCAAGCTTCCTGTCCTTCCAAAATGCCATGTCACCTCCAATATTCACATCCCAATCTATGTCGCCCTGCAGCCATGTCTCTGTAATGACTATCAGATCGTACTTATTTATTCTATTTGTGCTCCCAGTTCATCTGTTTTGTTTCAAATGCTCCATGCGTTCAGATACAGAGCATTTAGTTTTGTCCTTTTATTATTTTTGTCACCTCCAGCCTTATCTGTCGATATACTCTTAGATTTGTACATTCTGTCCCTTCCTGACACAGTCTGTTTATCATTTCCCATATTTATACCTTTCTCTCTTGCCTTGTCTCTCCTCCTTGATTCACCATATCTTCCCAAATTTGATCCCTTGCCCCCACTATTCGGTTTAAAACCGTCTCTACTTCCCTCGTTATGTGGCTCGCAAGAACACCGGCACCAGCACGGTTCAGGTGTAGACCGTCCCAATGGTACAGCCACCTCTTTCCCCAGTACTGGTGCCAACGCCCCATGAACCAGAACCCACTACTACCACACCAGTCTTTCAGCCGCACATTACTTTCTCTAATCTTATTTGTCCTATGCCAATTTGCACATGGCTCAGGTAATAATCCAGAGATGATTAACTTTGAGGTTCTGCTTCTTAATTTGGTACCTAGTTCCTCATACTGACTTTGCAGAACCTCTATCCTTGTCCTGCCTATGTCGCTGGTACCGACATGGAACACGACGACTGGATCCTCCCCCTCCCATTGTATGTTTCGCTCCAGCCCTGAGCAGATGTCCTGAATCCTGGCACCGGCAGGCAACACAGCCGTCTGGACTCTTGCTTTTGCTGCAGAGAACAGAGTCAATCCACCTGACTATACTGTCCCCTACTACCACTACATTCCTTTTTTCTCCCTCTTTGAGCTGCAAACACTTACTGCAGACGTGTTTGCCCTGGATCACACTGGCATCCAGGAACTCCCAGATGCTGCAGCTGTGACACATCACCTGTCCTGTCATCCTTAACGTGTTTCAATTAACTACTTAAATATTTTATTCAATTATTCATTTTATTGCATATTTTATTAAACTTACCACTAGTTTGTTTACTATTTTAAACGTTAGGACTGAAATGGATCTTAATCACTTACCAGATGCGCATCAAACATGCAGCTTTTTCCAAACCAATCAACTACCTGCTTGCCTGTGATGTCACAGCTCAACAGATCCTCACCAAACAGCTCCTTCCACTGCACCGAAGCAAGAACCAAATTCTGTAAGACCGCAATTGTTGACAACGCGATCGGTAGGTGGCGCTGTTTTGGCACATGCGCAGATGCAGCATGTGCCACGAAAACGTCATAGCCAGCGACTGTTGCAGCTGCCAGGACCAAAGATGGCGCTATTCAAAAAATCACAGAGATGAAACCTAACAAACACGTGGCAGAATACAATGGCCGGAGTGAGAGAGTGGAGCGGGCCGGGGAGATCAGCGCGGGGGCCGGGGAGATCAGCGCGGGGGCCGGGAAAGGCAGCGCGGGGGCCGGGGAGATCAGCGCGGGGGCCGGGAAAGGCAGCACGGGGGCCGGGGAGATCAGCGCGGGGGCCGGGAAAGGCAGCACGGGGGCCGTGGAGAGCAGCGCGGGGGCCGGGGAGATCAGCGCGGGGGCCGGGAAAGGCAGCACGGGGGCCGGGGAGATCAGCACGAGGGCCGGGAAAGGCAGCACGGGGGCCGTGGAGAGCAGCGCGGGGGCCGGGGAGAGCAGCGCGGGGGCCGGGGAGAGCAGCGCGGGGAGACCAGCGGTAGCGGTGCCGGGGAGGTGGGGGGGAGAAAGAGGGAGAGGGAGGGGGGGAGAAAGAGGGAGAGGGAGGGGGGGAGAAAGAGGGAGAGGGAGGGGGGGAGAAAGAGGGAGGGGGGAGGGAGAGGGAGGGGGGAGAAAGAGGGAGAGGGAGGGGGGAGAAAGAGGGAGAGGGGGAGAGGGAGGGGGGAGGGGGAGAAAGAGGGAGGGGGGGTGAAAGAGGGAGAGGGAGGGGTAAGGAAGGGGGAGGGGGAGAGCTGGGGGGAGAGGGAGGAAGGGGAGAGAGTGGGGGGGGGAGCAGCGGAACGGAAGAGGAGTGCAGCAAAAGACTTACTGGCCAGTCCCTGGACCCGGTGACACCAAGGTCTTCGCACGCTCGCTCCCCGCGGCTCTCTACGGCCTCTCGCTTCCGGCCCTCTCCATTCAGCCGTTCCCTCCAGCTGCGGATGCGCAATCCAGTTGCTTTCTCCCCTACCCAGTTGCTTTCTCTAAATCTCCTCAGTACTTCAGGCATTGCAACTGTTTGGTCCCTGCATTTTGCATGCTCCCTCTCCCCACCCCTCCCCGCACTCCCCACCCCTCCCCCTCTTCAAACACCCCTCCCTATGCCCCCCCCCCACCATAGTTGAATATCTGAAGTGCAGTTGCAAAGTCGGGGAAATAGCATGCAAAACAAAACCTCAACAATTCTGGGTTTAATTATTGAAAAGTTTTATTAAGTTCATTAAGTATCTGAGGAACTGCTGTGCATGGATACATGAGTGTTGTGTCCAGCATTCCCGTTAGACAGACAGGCCGATTCTCTGCTATGCACAGCTGAAGAGATTGTTCCTGGAGAGCCTTGTGGTGAATAAAAGCTTGGCTCTCTATTCCACTACTGTATTGTCCATGTGAAGAAGGCAAAGTCACAAGAGTCTGAGCTCAATCTATTCTTGGTGAATGTTCCCCAAGTGCATCCCAATGTTCATTCCCAATTCATCCATAAATGCAATGTTCCTTTTCACATCGTGATGAGCTCCGCAGCATGATCCAGTTGCCTTCGTTGCTTGAATGCTGACCGTAAGTCTCGAGGATTGTTTTCTCGACGGCATGTTTTACATGAAAACAAGAAAAGCAAATCAGAGTCAGAGCTTGCCTCCCTCCATCCACTGAAATTACTGTTGCGCACACCTTTTTAAGTTCTGCAGTGAAGGCACCAATTGATAACGTCGCCAATGAAGCACTTATTACCCACCTCAGATGCAGGAATCATCACATCCTTGCGTCCTCTCCCGCACTGCCTCCTTTGCTTGAATGCCGTCCTTAAGTGTCAAGGATTGTTTTCTCAAGGGCACGTTTTACATGAAAGAAAATAAGGAAAGAACATCAGTGTCAGAGCTTCCCTCCCTCCAATGAAATTACTGTTGAGCATGCTTTGTGTTCTGCGGTTAAGGCATGTACTGATAACACCGCCAATGAATCACTTAGTACCCACCTCAGCTGCAGGAGGCAGGATGATGTTACTGCCCCTATCTCGTGATGGTTCAATGCTGCTCTCAGGGAAAACATAAATGATGTGAGGGTGCTGGAAAAGAAGCACATTTCTTTTGGGCTATGAACATAAAGCTGGCCATTTAGCCCAGCAGTTCCCTGCCAGTGGTTATGTTACTCGTGCGTCTTTCCATCCATTCCCATTTAATCCTGCCTACTACTATCACCAGTTGTGTTCACAGCAAGAGCATTCACATTTCTGCTACCACTGGACACGGCATGCTTGTTTCTTTTAGTGCTCAGTCTCTTCTTGCTGAATGTTCCCCAAGTGCTTGACCCCTTTGGACGCCCTCTCTGCTTGACAGGCAGCAACTGGCAATTGCGGAGACTCACAAGGCTCTGCATGGTTGTTTCAACGTCGGATGGGGTAACAGGTGGCTGTGTGTCCATGAGCACTGCCCTGATGGGTGTAGGAGCAGGTAACTGTGTGCCCATGAGCACTGCCCTGATGGGTGTAGGAGCAGGTAACTGTGTGCCCATGAGCACTGCCCTGATGGGTGTAGGAGCAGGTAACTGTGTGTCCATGTGCACTGCCCTGATGGTTGTAGGAGCAGGTGGCTGTGTAACTGAGCAGCAAGGAGAGGGTACCGCAGGTAGGGGAAGTGGAGATTTGAACAGGTAGGCATATGTATGGTCCATCAGATCATTAGGCCAGGGGGTGAGACGCTCAGGATCCAGGGTTTGTGACACGTGACTGATGTCCAGCGCGCGGCCACCTCCATCCGAAGGTGCTTCCGGGCAATTGTTGGGCATAGTAAATGGCTCCATCTCATCAGCCAGTCCTTGCTGCCAGCGGAGAGTCTGTTGCCGCAGCCAGTCCAGTCTCCTCATGAATGCTGCCGTTCCACTCTGCAGAACGGCCTGTTGCAGCTGGTACAATTGATCTGAAAGCAAGCGGTATTTTTCATTGTGGCTGAGGGGCCTTGGCTGTTCCTCTGTAATCACAATGGCAGCAGCCATGCCTGTCGTCGTTGGTGTCTAAGATGCACGCCAGCGACAATTGGGGGCGAGCCTGTCCAAAGGCAGACCCAGATGCCTCTGCACAACAACAGCACGTTTGCAGGGCAACAAAGTCTGAATGGAGAAGATGCAGCTGCAGGTAGCCTGGCCATCATGTATCTGCAGTGTGTACTGTTTGGCGCCAGAAATCACAGTCACTGTGCCTTCATCCTGCTACCTGCAGTGGCCCAGACAATGGAAATGTTTTCAGAGCAACTCTCAACAAGGGCTGGAGAACATGCGGTGGCCCAGACAATGGAAATGTTTTCAGAGCAACTCACAACAGGGACTGGAGAACATGCGGTGGCCCAGACAATGGAAATGTTTTCAGAGCAACTTACAAAGGCAGAGTAACTTACCTTGGAACAATCTCCTGTGTCAAATAAAAATGAAGCAAGTCTCCAAAACGAATAAATAATTCAGATAAGATGCCCGACGAAACCTCCGCTCCTTCCACTTTCAAAAAGTCGCGCCGAAGCTTTGACGCATGCGCAGAGGCCAAACTGGCGCGTCAGGAGGAAGACGAAATAACGCGATGACGTCATCTGCGCATGCGCACAACCTTACCGGCAGGTTGGTCCGCAGCGCATGCGCAGAGATGAATAGACTGTGTGCGCATGCGCGTACCGCGTCCTTTGCGCATGCGCAAATCAGTCCTGGAGAGTCGGACCGCAGCGCATGCGCAAGGGGCATGACACCGTCTGCGCATGTGCGCAACGCGGCGCATCCTGATGACGTTATCCGATGAAGTAGCGTTGTCATGAATTACTTTGATTCTGTAAACTCACCCCAGCGGCTCTCTGTTTCCCTGCTCTCACTCTCCATTGTGATGTCACTCCTTGATTTTTTTACCCCAGCACTGCTCCTGCTGTGCTCCTCTCTCTCTCTGTCTCTGAGTCAGTGCTTTTGACACACTTGTTAACTCTCTGTTCCGTCGTGCTCTTCTGCCTCTGGTCCAAAATCTGACCCTGGTGGGATTTGAACCCACAACCTGTGAATGGCTTTTTTTTATCATTATTTAGAAGTCCAACACGCTATCCATTGCGCCACAGAGCCTCACCCATTTTTATCAACATCACTAAGGCCTTTGATCTTGTCAGCAGAGACGGCCTCTTCAAACTGCAATGGAACACAGGCTGCCCTCCTGACCTCTTGGGCATCATCTCTTCTTTCCACGAGAACATGCACAGTTCCATCAGTTACAATGGAGCAACATCAGACGCTTTCAAGATCAGCAGTGAGGTAAAGCAGGGCTGCGCGCTGGCGCCAACTCTCTTAGGAATAGAGGAACATAGGAGTAAGGTATTCAGCCCGTCGAGCCTGCTCTGTCATTCAATTCGATCATGGCAGATCACCTACCTCAAAGCCCCTTTCCCATGCTATCCCCATATCCCTTGATGTCATGAGTATCAAGATTTCTATCAATTTCTGTCTTGAACATGCTCAATGATTGAGCTGCTGCAGCCCTCTGGGGCACAGTATTCCAATGATTCACCACCGTCTGAGTGAAGAAATTCCACCCATCTCAGTTTTAAATGGCCTACTCCTTATTCTGAGACGATGTCCTTTGGTTTTAGACTCACCAACCAGGGCAAACATCCTATCTACATCCACACTGTCACGCCCTGTAAGAATTTTGTCAGTTTCAATCAGATCACCTCTCATTCTTCGAAACTTTAAGGAATACAGGCCCAGTTTCCTCATAAGACAATCCCACCATCCCAGGGATTAGTCTGGTGACATAAAAACAAGAAATGCTGGAACCACTGAGCAGGTCTGGCAGCATCTGTGAAAAGAGAAGCAGAGTTAACGTTTCAGGTCAGTGACCCATCTTCGGAACTGACATATATTAGAAAGGTCACAGGTTAGAAGCAAGTGGGGTGGGGGTGGGGCAAGAGATAACAAAGGAGAAGGTGTAGATTGGACAAGGCCACATAGCTGACCAAAAGGTCATGCAGCAAAGGCAAACAATATGTTAATGGTGTGTTGAAAGACAAAGCATGAGTACAGATTAGGTGTTAATGGACTGAATATTGAACAGCAGGAAGTACAAACCTGAAAAAAAACAGTAGGTAAGCAAACTGAACAAACTGAGATGAAATGAAATAAATGCAAAAAAAAGATTAGTCTGTTGACCCTCTGTTTCACCCCCTCTATGGCAAGTGTATCCTTCATAAGATGAGGAGACTAAACTGTACACAATACTCCAGTGCGGATTCACCAAGGCTCTAGACAATTGCAGCAAGACATCTTTACTCCTGTACTCATGACCCCTCGTGTGGGTACAACATACCATTTGCCTTCCTAATTGATTGCTGCACCTGCACAAGAGCTTTTAGTGTCTCAGGAACAAGGGCACCCAGGTCCCTTTGGACATCGACACTTCCCAACCTCTCACCATTTAAGAAATACTCTGTCTTTCTGTTTATTCTACCAAAGTGAATAACTTCACACTTATTCACATTATATTCCATGTTCTTGCCCATTCACTTAGCCTCTCCAGGTCCCCTGGAAGCCTCTCTGCATCCTCCTCACAACTCACACTTCACCGAGCTTTGTGTCATCTGCAAACTTGGAAATATTACATTTAATCCCCACATCCAAATCATTTATATAGGTTGTTAACAGCTGTGGCTCCAACACTGATCCTTGCAGTACCCCAATAGTAACAGCCTGCCATCCTGAGAAGGACCCGTTATTCCTGCTCTCTGTTTTCGGTCTGTTAACCAATTCTCAATCCATATCAGTATATTATCCCCAAGCCGATGTGCTCTAATTTTGTTTACTCACCTCCTGTGTGGGACCTTACCAAAGGAAAATACAAATACCACACATCTACTGGTTCTCCTTTATCTGTTTTATAGGTAACATCCTCAAAAATCTCAACAGGTTTTTCAAACCTGTTTTCCTTTTCATAAATCTCTCTTGACTCTGCCCAATCATGTCATCATTTTCGAACTGTCTAGTTATCACATCCTTTATAATTGGCATATTCTTCTCCATGCTGCTATTGTCCACTTTCAATTACTCAGATATAGGTGTTCACCTGCACATCAGAGCTGACGACAAGCTGTTCAAATTGGCAAGACTGTGCGCCAAGACCAAAGTGGGTAAATTCCTAGTCTGTGAGTTGCTATTTGCTGATGATGCTGTGCTGACATCCCATAATGAAGTTCAGTCACAGCAGCTTGTAGATCGGTTCTCCCTGGCCTGCAAAGAGTTTGGACTGACAATCAGCATCAGAAAGATGAAAGTTACGGGCCAGGACGAAGAGACTCCACTTTCCATCAACATCGACAACCTCACTTTGGAGGTTGTCAACAGCTTCACATACCTTGGATCAACAATCACCAGCAATCTGTCCCTTGATGCTGAAATCAGCACCAGGATTGTCAATGCTGCAGCTGTCATGTCAAAGTTGAGAAGAAAAGTGTGAACCGACAGCAAACTGACCGAAAATACAAAGCTCCACGTGTTCCAGGCTTGTGTTCTCAGCACCCTCCTTTATAGTAGAGAAGCATCAACAACTTATACAAGCCAAAAAAAGCGGCTGAACAGCTTCCACCTCCACTGCCGCAGATGGATACTGGGCATCTCCTGGCAGGACAGAGTGCCGAATGCGGAAGTACACCAGAGTGCAGGGATCCGCAGCATGTTTGCCCTCTTGAGTCAGCGGTGACTCTGTTGACTGGGCCAAATGGATGACGGTCACATTGCCAAAAACATGCTCTGTGGTGAACTTGCTATCAGCATGAGATCAACAGGTCAGGGAAAAAAATCAAGTCCTTTGGAGAGGTTTGAGTTAATTCAGGAGAGTGGGCATGGATTTATCAATGGGAGTTCATGCTTGACGAATCTAACTGCATTTGTTGATAAACTATCTGAGAATACTGATGAAGGGAATGCAGTGGATGTTGTTTATATGGATATTACGAAAGCATTTTATAAAGTACCACATAAAAGGGTGGTTAACAAAATTGGGGTTCATGGATTAGGAGGGTCAGTGTCCATTTGGATAGTAAATTGTTTTAAAGACTGAAAACAGCGAGTCTTATTAAATGGTTCTTGGTCAGACCGGAGGATAGTCGACAGTGGTGTTCCCCAAGGGTCAGTGCCAGAACCACTGTTTTTTTTGCTAAAGGTAAGTGACTTGGATCTTGGAATACAGAGTAGAATTTCAAAATAAGCCGATGACACCAAACTTGGAGGAGTGGCAAACAGTGAGGATGATATGAACTGCCTGCAACAGGACAGTGATAGGCTAGCAGAATGGGCAGACAGGTGGCAGATGGAATTTAATAGTGACAAGTGTGAGGTGATGTATTTTGGCATAAGGAATAGGGAGAGGCAATATATACTTAATGGCACAGTTATAAAGAGTGTGCTGGAATAGAGGGACTTGGGGTTCATGTGCACCGATTTTTGAAGGTGGCAAGACATATTGCGAGAGTGGTTCGCAAAGCATATGGGATCTTGGGCTTTATAAATAGAGACATTGAGTACAAAAGCAGGGAAGTTATGCTGAACCATTCTAAAACTCTGGTTAGGCCCCAATTGGAGTGTTGCTTCCAGTTCTGCTCAGCAGACTTTCGAAAGAATGTGAGGGTCCTTGAGAGGATGCAGAGGCGATTTACCAGAATGGATCCAGGGATGGGGGATTTTAGTTACAAGGTTAGGTTGGAAAAGCTAGGATTATTCTGCCTATATCAAAGGAGATTGAGTGGAGAATTGATAGAGGTGTATAACACCTCTAGAGAACAGGCCATCCTGGACTGGGTATTGTGTAATGAGAAAGGATTAGTTAACAATCTTGTTGTGTGGGGTCCCTTGGGGAAGTGCGCCCATAATATGATAAAATTCTTGATTAAGATGGAGAGTGAGAGAGTTGATTCCGAGACTCGGGTCCTGAATCTAAACAAAGAAAACTATGAAGGTATGAGGCGGGAGTTGGCTATGATAGATTGGGGAACGTTACTTAAAGGGTTGACAATGGATAGGCAATGGCTAGCATTTAAAGAGCGCATGGATGAATTACAACGATTGTTCATTCCTGTCTGTGCAAAAGTAAAACAGGAAGGGTGGCTCAACTGTGGCTTACAAAAGAAATTAAGGAAAGTATTAGATCCAAGGAGGAGAAATATAAAATGGCCAGAACAAGCAGCAAACCTGAAGATTGTGAGCAGTTTGGAATTTAGCAGAGGAGGACAAAAGGATTGATTAAGAAGGGGGAAATAGAGTATGAGAGTAAGCTAGCAGAGAACATAAAAACTGACTGTAAAAGCTTCTCTAGATATGTGTCGAGAAAAAGATTAGTGAAGACAAATGTGGGTCCCTTAAAGTCAGAAACGGGGGAATTTATAATGGGGAACAAAGAAATGGCAGACCAATTAAATACATACTTTGGTTCAGTCTTCACAAAGGACGATACAAATTACCTCCCAGAAATGTTGGGGAACATAGGGTCTAATGAGAAGGAGGAACTGTATGAAATCTGTATTCGTAGGGAATGTTTGGGAAATTGATGGGAATGAAGGCCGATAAATCCCCAAGGCCTGATAATCTGCATCCCAGAGTACTTCAGAAGGTGGCCCTTGAAATAGCAGATGCATTTCTGGTCTTTTTTCAAAATTCTATCGACTCTGGAACAGTTCCAATGGATTGGACGGTAGTTAATGTAACTCCACTATTTAAAAAAAGAGGCAGAAAGAAAACAGCGAATTATATACCGGTTAGCCTGACATCAGTCGTGGGGAAAATGCTGGAGTCCATTATAAAAGATGTAATAGCAGAGTGCAATAATAACTCGTCTCCACTCCTAGTATTTCTAAATCCCACACATTCACTATAATGTGAACAATTATTTCCTGTTGTGTCTCTCTCAGATTTGTAAACTTCACTGTATTGGAGTGAGGTGACATCTACTGGCGGGAAGCAAGAACTGCAATCAAGCAGCAGAAACTCCACAGTCTGTCAGGGTTAAAGAAACATTGCAATGTGAGGATCCAGCAAAGTGGTTTGATTGGGTAGATGGAGACATGATTCCACTTCTGGTGGTGTCTGAAGCAAAGGCCAGAAATACAAAATTGTCATTAATAAAAGAAATGAGGAATTCATGAAAAATGTAGCAACGTAGTGAATGGTTAGAATGTGGATAGAATAGAAAGTGAGATTGGATGGACAGAAGCAGTCTGAAAGGATGGCTGAAACAAAAGGTGAGTGCCCAGAAACGTTAACTGTGTTTCTCACAGCACAGATGCTGCCAGAGCTGCTGAACATTTCCAGCACTTTCTGTTTTTATTTCAGCATTTGCAGGATGTTGCTTTGATCTGAAAAAAAAAATGGATGATTGGCTGGGGGGTTCCAGTGAAATTCCACAGCAGCTAAAACAACCTGACTGGTCAGTGGCTCGTTGGTCTAGGGGTATGATTCTCGCTTGGAGAATGTGGTTGATTAACATTTAAGAAATCCAGGGTTCTTATCGCAGATGAGCCCTGGCCTGCTGGCATTTTTAGATTCAGGTTATCTATTGATTTCAGCCTTGCAGAAGGTGGATTTGACTTCCAAACAGAGCTGGCATGAGGACCAGACAACTGGATTCAAAGAGCTTGTCGACAAAATTGCAATAAACTAAATGTACAGATAGCCAAGTGGGAATATCAAGTTGTTGCTGGAATTGTGACCTGACTCCAAAAACAACAGGACTGGGTTCTGGACTGGAATGGAATGGAATTCTTCAGTGTTTCTGTTGTTTGGCTTGCATTGAATCATCGATTTTCTTGTTTTTCACTTTGTCCATGCCTTTGAATAATTGTGGATCCTTCTTCAGGGTGTCTTCTTTCACCAGGTAGTTCTGACCTCTGATGATGTTGATTGTAATCAGCTTCAATTCGCTGATAGTTTTGGAAGTGAGCAGATTTCCTTTGCTTGAGTCTACAACATGGAACTCAGTCTGACATGTGGACCCATGGGAGGATTTGAATGCCATCCCTGCGTTGGAGTTGCATCCATCCAATAAGAGACCGAGTAGAAGTGACACTTCTGTCAGTCGAATATGAGACTTTTAATGGCAGGGTTGTGAGTTTGAGTGCCATTCTGTTATTCCCTTTTTTAAGGCTTCATGAGCAGAGAGTACAGGGAGTGTTTGACATGAGCAAGTCTCGCTTTGATTCAGGACTCTAACCTCTCAGCAGCATCTCACTATGAAAGATTGAATTTGATCTCATTTCATTCTCAGCTCGGGGTCTGTGCGGCTCAGTGGTACTTCTGGCTGTCTCCCGCTTCACAATCCATCAGTAATGAGAAAGCAATGGGAAATATTACTCACATGTTGTGTTCTTTAATTTTTTGGAAAACTTGAATGTATGCATTTTCTTCCAAAACAAGGACACCAAGCTGCTGTTAATGCAGGTTTGAAATAGCTCAGTTTGGAGAGCGTTAGACTGGAAATCTAAAGGTCCCTGGTTCAATCCCGGGTTTGAGCAATTTTGCTTCCTTATGCGTCCCTTGCCTTGGTTCTGATTTTCCAGTTGCACAATTTACTTTGAGATTATTTCCCAAGCACCAGTGGATTGAATTTGAGAAACAACACAGAGTCATTTACAACATAGAAGGTGGTCATTTGGCCTATCACGTCCATGCTGGCTCTCCCCGGAGCAATCTAGTCAGTTCCACTCACCAGCTCGATCCCTTTCCTCCTGCAAGTTTCTTTCCTTCAAGTATCCATCCAATTTCCTTTTCAAATCATTGATTGTCTCTGCTTCCACCACACTCGTGGGCCAAGACATTACCACCCACAACATAAAAAATTCCAACTCATCAAGGATGGGAAATACTTACATCTTCTATATTTGCTTATTCTCTATTTCTATGAGAATAGACTGGCAGTCAACATGAAAGGAAACCCAAAAATCTTCGAGCAGCATGTAAATGATAAGTGGGTAGTAAGAGGTTGAGTCGGGCCTATTAGGGACAAAAAGGATAATATAAGCTGAGAGGTGCAGGGCAATGTTAATCTACTTAATGAGTACTTTGTATCAGTGATCACTAAGGAAGTGGAATTTGACAAAATATCAGTCGAAGTGAAGAGAGTAGAGTCAATGGAGAGGGTACAAATTGAGAGAGGGAGGTACTAAAAAGGCTGGCTGTGCTTAGGGAAGATAAATCACCTGGTCTGGATGGCTGGCATCCCAGGTTGCGAAAGGAAATGCGGATGCAGATAATGGAAGAGTTTGCCATAATCTTCCAATCTTCCCTGGATACGGGGGAGGTGCCAGAGGATTAAACAGCAGCAAATGCGACACCCTTATTCAAGAAAGGGTGTAAGGACAGTCCAGGTAACTACAGGCCAGTTAGATTAACAGCAGCGGTGGGTAAGGTTTTAGAAAGAATAATCAGGGTAAAAAATCAACAGTCACTTGGAGAGGTTCGAGTTAATTAAGGAGAGTGAGCATGGATTTATAAATGGGAGTTCATGCATGACTAATCTAACTGCATTTTTTGATGAACTAACAGAGCAGGTTGATGAAGGGAATGCAGTGGATGTTGTTTATATGGATTTTAAGGAAGCGTTTGACAAGGTACCACATAAAAGGGCGGTTAACAAAATTGAGGTTCGTGGTATAGGAGGGTCAGTGTCCAATTGGATAGAAAATTGGTTTAAGGACAGAAAACAGCGAGTCTTATTAAATGGTTCTTTGTCAGACTGGAGGATAGTCGACAGTGGTGTTCCCCAAGGGTCAGTGCTAGAACCACTGCTTTTTTTGCTCAAGGTAAGTGACTTGGATCTTGGAATACAGAGTAGAATCTCAAAATATGCCGATGACACCAAACCTGGAGGAGCGGCAAACAGTGAAGATGATATGAATTGCCTGCAACAGGACAGTGATAGGCTAGCAGAATGGGCAGACAGGTGGCAGATGGAATTTAATAGTGACAAGTGTGAGGTGATGTATTTTGGCATAAGGAATAGGGAGAGGCAATATATACTTAATGGCACAGTTCTAAAGAGTGTTCTGGAATAGAGGGACTTGGGGTTCATGTGCATCAATCTTTGAAGGAGGCAAGTCATATTGCGAGAGTGGTTCGCAAAGCATATGGGATCTTGGGCTTTATAAATAGAGGCATTGAGTACAAAAGCAGGGAAGTGATGCTGAACCATTATAAAACTCTGGTTAGGCCCCAATTGGAGTGTTGCTTCCAGTTCTGCTCAGCAGACTTTAGAAAGAATGTGAGGGTCCTTGACAGGACGCAGAGGCGATTTACCAGAATGGATCCAGGGATGGGGGATTTTAGTTACAAGGTTAGGTTGGAAAAGCTAGTATTATTCTGCCTTTCTCAAAGGAGATTGAGTGGAGAATTGATAGAGGTGCATAACACCTCTAGAGAACAGGCCATCCTGGACTGGGTATTGTGTAATGAGAAAGGATTAGTTAACAATCTTGTTGTGTGGTGTCCCTTGGGGAAGTGCGCCCATAATATGATAAAATTCTTCATTAAGATGAAGAGAGTTGATTCCGAGACTCGGGTCCTGAATCTAAACAAAGAAAACTATGAAGGTATGAGGCGGGAGTTGGCTATGATAGATTGGGGAACGTTACTTAAAGGGTTGACAGTGGATAGGCAATGGCTAGCATTTAAAGAGCGCATGGATGAATTACAACAATTGTTCATTCCTGTCTGTGTAAAATTAAAACAGGAAAGGTGGCTCAACTGTGGCTTACAAAAGAAATTAAGGAAAGTATTAGATCCAAGGAGGAGAAATATAAAATGGCCAGAACAAGCAGCAAAACTGAAGATTGTGAGCAGTTTGGAATTTAGCAGAGGAGGACAAAAGGATTGATTAAGAAGGGGGAAATAGAGTATGAGAGTAAGCTCGCAGAGAACATAAAAACTGACTGTAAAAGCTTCTATAGATATGTGTAGAGAAAAAGATTAGTGAAGACAAATGTGGGCCCCTTACAGTCAGAAACGGGGGAATTTATAATGGGGAACAAAGAAATGGCAGACCAATTAAATACATACTTTGGATCTGTCTTCACAACGGAGGATACAAATTATCTCCCAGAAATGTTGGGGAACATAGGGTCTAGTGAGAAGGAGGAACTGTATGAAATCAGTATTAGTAGGGAATGTTTGGGAAATTGATGGGATTGAAGGCCGATAAATGCCCAGGGCCTGATAATCTACATCCCAGAGTACTTAAGGAAGTGGCCCTTGAAATAGCAGATGCATTTCTGGTCTTTTTTCAAAATTCTATCGACTCTGGAACAGTTCCAATGGATTGGACGGTAGTTAATGTAACTCCACTATTTAAAAAAAGAGGCAGAAAGAAAACAGCGAATTATATACCGGTTAGCGAGGCCTGGACAAGGTATGCCAGCCAAGAGCGACGTCTCAATTCATTCCATCTTCGCTGCCTTCGGAGAATACTTGGCATCAGGTGGCAGGACCATATCTACAACACAGAAGTCCTTGAAGCGGCCAACACCCCCAGCTTATACACACAACTGAGTCAGCGGCGCTTGAGATGGCTTGGCCATGTGAGCCGCATGGAAGATGGCAGGATCCCCAAAGACACATTGTACAGCGAGCTCGCCACTGGTATCAGACCCACCGGCCGTCCATGTCTCCGCTATAAAGACGTCTGCAAACGCGACATGAAATCGTGTGACGTTGATCACAAGTCGTGGGAGTCAGTTGCCAGCATTCGCCAGAGCTGGCGGGCAGCCATAAAGACAGGGCTAAATTGTGGCGAGTCGAAGAGACTTAGTAGTTGGCAGGAAAAAAGACAGAGGCGCAAGGGGAGAGCCAACTGTGCAACAGCCCCGACAAACAAATTTCTCTGCAGCACCTGTGGAAGAGCCTGTCACTCCAGAATTGGCCTTTATAGCCACTCCAGGCGCTGCTTCACAAACCACTGACCACCTCCAGGCGCGTTTCCATTGTCTCTCGAGATCAGGGGGCCCAAAAGAAGCCTGACTTCAGTCGTGGGGAAAATGCTGGAGTCCATTATAAAAGATGTAATAGCAGAGTGCAATAATAACTCGTCTCCACTCCTAGTATTTCTAAATCCCACACATTCACTATAATGTGAACAATTATTTCCTGTTGTGTCTCTCTCAGATTTGTAAACTTCACTGTATTGGAGTGAGGTGACATCTACTGGCGGGAAGCAAGAACTGCAATCAAGCAGCAGAAACTCCACAGTCTGTCAGGGTAAAAGAAACATTGCAATGTGAGGATACAGCGAAGTGGTTTGATTGGGTAGATAGAGACATGATTCCACTTGTAGTGGTGTCTGAAGCAAAGGCCAGAAATACAAAATTGTCATTAATAAAAGAAATGAGGAATTCATGAAAAATGTAGTAATGTCGTGAATGGTTAGAATGTGGATAGAATAGAAAGTGAGATTGGATGGACAGAAGCCGTCTGAAAGGATGTCTAAACAAAAGGTGAGTGCCCTGAAACGTTAACTGTGTTTCTCACAGCACAGATGCTGCCAGAGCTGCTGAACATTTCCAGCACTTTCTGTTTTTATTTCAGCATTTGCAGGATGTTGCTTTGATCTGAAAAAAATGGATGATTGGCTGGGGGGTTCCAGTGAAATTCCACAGCAGCTCATGAAGCCTGACCTGTCAGCGGCTCTTTGGTCTAGGGGTATGATCCTCGCTTAGAGTGTATGGTTAATTAACATGCGAGAGATCCCGGGTTCAAGTCCTGGGCGAGCCCTGGTCTGCTGCCATTTTTAGATTAAGGTTATCTATTGGTTTCAGCCTTCCAGAAGGTGGAATTGACTTCCATACGGAGCTGGCTTGTGCACGAGACAACTGGATTCAAAGAGCTTGTCGACAAAATTGTAATTAACTAAATGTACAGATCGCCAAGTGGGAATATAAAGTTGTTGCTGGAATTGTGACCTGACTCCAAAAACATCTGGACTGGAATGTAATGGAATTCTTCAGTGTTTCTGTTGTTTGGCTTGCATTGGCTCATCGATTTTCTTGTTTTTCACTTTGTCGATGCCTTTGAATAATTGTGGATCCTTCTTCAGGGTGTCTTCTTTCACCAGGTAGTTCTGACCTCTGATGATGTTGATTGTAATCAGCTTCAATTCGCTGATAGTTTTGGAAGTGAGCAGATTTCCTTTGCTTGAGTCTACAACATGGAACTCAGTCTGACATGTGGACCCATGGGAGGATTTGAATGCCATCCCTGCGTTGGAGTTGCATCCATCCAATAAGAGACCGAGTAGAAGTGACAGTTCTGTCAGTCGAATATGAGACTTTTAATGGCAGGGTTGTGAGTTTGAGTGCCATTCTGTTTTTCCCTTTTTTAAGGCTTCATGAGCAGAGAGTACAGGGAGTGTTTGAAATGAGCAAGTCTCGCTTTGATTCAGGACTCTTACCTCTCAGCAGCATCTCACTATGAACGATTGAATTTGATCTCATTTCATTCTCAGCTCGGGGTCTGTGCGGCTCAGTGGCACTTCTGGCTGTCTCCCGCTTCACAATCCATCAGTACTGAGAAAGCAATGGGGAATATTACTCACATGTTGTGTTCTTTATTTTTTTGGAAAACTTGAATGTATGTATTTTCTTCCAAAACAAGGACAACAAGCCACTGTCAATGCAGGGCTGAAATAGCTCAGTTGGGAAAGCGTTAAACTGCAGATCTAAAGGTTTCTGGTTCAATCCCGGGTTTCAGCAATTTTGCTTCCTTCTGCGTCCCTTGCCTTGGTTCTGATTTTCCAGTTGCACAATTTACTTTGAAATTATTTACCAAGCACCAGTGGATTGAATTTGAGAAACAACACAGAGTCATTTACAGCACAGAAGGTGGTCGTTTGGCCTATCACATCCATGCTGGCTCTCCCCGGAGCAATCTAGTCAGTTCCACTCACCAGCTCGATCCCTTTCCTCCTGCAAGTTTCTTTCCTTCAAGTATCCATCTAATTTCCTTTTCAAATCATCGATTGTCTCTGCTTCCACCACACTCGTGGGCCAAGTCATTACCACCCACAACATAAGAAAGTTCCACCTCATCAAGGATGGGAAATACTTACATCTTCTATATTTGCTTATTCTCCATTTCTATGAGAATAGACTGGCAGTCAACATGAAAGGAAACCCAAAAATCTTCGAGCAGCATGTAAATGATAAGTGGGTAGTAAGAGGTTGAGTCGGGCCTATTAGGGACAAAAAGGATAATTTCAGCTTAGAGGTGCAGGGCAATGTTAATCTACTGAATGAGTACTTTGTATCACTGTATGGGAGTGAAGTGACATCTACTGGCAAGAAACAAGAACTGCCGTGATGAGATCAGCCATGATTGTATTGAACGGCAGAGCAGGCTCGAGTGGCTGACTTGCCGACTCCGGCTCCTCGTTCTTATGTTCGTAGAATCATGCAGCACAGAAGGAGGCCATTCGGCCCCATTGTGCCTCTGCTGACTCTCTGACAAAAAGATGCAATTAGTCCAACCCCCTGCCTATTTCCCCATAATCCTGGAGAATTTCACTTTGAAATATTTGTCCAATTCCTTTATGAAAGTTATAATTGAATCTGTTTCCACCACCCTGTCAGACAATTCATTCCAAATCCGAATCAGTTACTGGGTAAAAAGATCTATCCTCACCTCCCCTTGACATTTTTGGCCAATTATTTTAAATCTGTGTCCTCTGGTTACTGACCCCCAGGACAGTGGAAACAGTTTCTCCCTCTCTACCCTATGAAAATCCTTCATGATTCTGAACACCTCTATTAAATCTTCCCTTAACCTTCTGTACTCTGAGGAGAACAATCCCAGCTTCACCAGCCTGTCCAGAGAACTGACACCCCTCATCTATGGTATCATTCTAGTAAATCTCCTCTGAACTGTCTCAGAAGCTTTGATGTCCTTTCTAAAGCCTGGTGCCGATAACTGGACACATTACTCGAGCTGAGATCGAGCCAGCGACGCCCACATCCCACGAACGAATAAAAAAACGCTCCCGAACCAGTCCCCAATTCTGAAGCATTTATTACGTTCCCTGCCCAGTCCCCAAATCTTATTCATTTAGAAACGCTCCCTGCCCAGTCTCCAACTCTTATTCAATTATCGACACTCCCTGCCCAGTCCCCAATTCTTATCCATTTACAGACGCTTCCTGACCAGTACCCAAATCTTATTCATTTAGAGACGCTCCCTGCCCAGTCCCCCAATTCTTATCCATTTGCAGACGCTCCCTGCCCAGTCCTCAATTCTTATCCATTTACAGACGCTCCCTGACCAGTACCCAAATTTTATTCATTTAGAGACGCTCCCTGACCAGTCCCCAATTCTTATCCATTTATGGACGCCGTTTCGGGAAGCCTCACCGGGAAAAGCTTCACCACCGCCATCCGCAGGGATACAGATGGGATTGTTCCATCTTATTGTGGCCCTGAGGCCCTGCTCCAGCTGTGTGAGCCCGCAAAGTCTTCTCGCACTTTGTGAATATCCCGCTCCAACTCCGAACCCGCAGCTCGAGCTGCTGACAAAGCTCCCTACCGAGCCTGCGCACCCCGCTCCTGTCACAGATAGGGCGGATTCTAGGCCGCTGAGCATTCTGGGTATCACACCTGTCATCAATGCTATTCTTTCAGCTGAAAGGTTTTATTACGTACATTTCATGACCTGGAATCGTCGTGAGTGTTTTCTTTTGCACCTGTCAGTGCCTGGCAGGATAGAGTCAGCTTCACTTTGCAGCCATGAGTTTCTGGAGTGAGAAAGTGGTGTTTAACTCAGTATATTTCAGTTTTTGGTCTGTGACTGTGGGTATTATTCAGTACTTGTTTGTTTCTGCTATCTTTCAACAACTTGTATGTGAGCATCAGCTTTTGTCGATATCTATCAGTTTCTGAGAAGTGAGAAAGGGTTTGATTCTATCCCTATTAGTTTCTGTTACATGCATGTGTCTTTAATCTGCACCTCCTCTGAGTGTGTCTTCGTCTCTGTACTTGTAGGTGAGTATGTGTTTTGCTTTGTATCTCTCAGTCTTTGAAGTGTGAGCCTGGGTTTGTACCTAATTTCCTTTGTACCTTGCAGTTGGGATATGAAAGAAAGATTTTTACACGTTACCTGCCAACTGCTGCTACGTGACTGTGGGTTTCACACTGCATCTGTCAATTTCTTGTCTGGTAATGCGAAGTTTACAGTGTACCTGTCAGTTTCTTGCATGTGAGTGTTGATTTCACTCTGAAAAGAATCATAGATCATAGAATAGTTACAGAACAAAAGGAAGCCATTCAACTCATTGTGCTTGTGCTGCTTCTATGCACGAGCAACTCAGCTCATGCCACAGACTCATGTATTCCATGAAAACATGCAATCTTTCCACTTCAGATATTTATCTTATACCATTTTGAAAGCCATGGTTGAATCAGCCTCCATCACACTCTCAAGCAGTGCATATCAGATCTTAACCACTCGCTGTGCAAAAGAAGTTTTTCCTCATGTTGCCTTTGGTTCTTTTGCCATTCACCTTAAATCGGTGTCCTCAGGTTACAGAGCCGTGAATAATATTCCCCATTGCTTTCTCAGCACTGATGGATTGTGAAGCAGGAGACAGCCAGAAGTCCCACTGAGCCGCACTGACCCCGAGCTGGGAATGAAATGAGATGAAGTTCAATCTTTCACAGCGAGATGCTGCAGAGAGATGAGTCCCGAATCAAAGTGAGACTTTCTCACACTTTTGCTGAATTTCATTTCAAACACTCCTTGTACTCTCTGCTAATGAAGCCTTAAAAAAGGGAAAAACAAAATGGCACTCAAACTCACCACCCTGAAATTAAAAGTTTAATGTTTGACTGACTGAACTGTCACTTCTACTCGGTCTCTTATTGGATGGATGCAACTGTATTCTCCAACGCAGGGGTGGCATTCAAATCCTCCCATGGGTCCACATGTCAGACTGAGTTCCATGTTGTAGACTCAAGCAAAGGAAATCTGTTCAGTTCCAAAACTATCAGTGAGTTGAAGCTCATTACGATCATCATCATCAGAGGTCAGAACTACCTGGTGAAAGATGACAATCTGAAGAAGGATCCACAATTATTCAAAGGCATCGACAAAGTGAAAAACAAGAAAATCGATGAGTCAATGCAAGCCAAACAACAGAAACACAGAAGAATTCCATTCCATTCCAGTCCAGAACCCAGTCCTGTTGTTTTTGGAGTCAGGTCACAATTACTGCAACAACTTTATATTCCCACTTGGCTATCTGTTCATTTAGTTAATCAAGCTCTTTGAATCCAGCTCTCTGGTCCTCAAGCAGGCTCCATATGGAAATCAATTCCGCCTTCTGCAAGGCTGAAACCAATCAATGACCTGAAACTAAAAATGCCAAAGAAGTAGGACTTGTCCAGGATTTGAACCCAGGATCTCTCACACATTAATTAATCACTCACCCTAAGCAAGGATCATACCCCTAGATCAACATGCCACTGATATCAGAACTTCCTTTTAGCTCCTGTGGAATTTCACTGGCAGCCAAAGCCGACCATCCATTTTTTTTTCAGAGCAAAGCAACATCTTGCAAATTCTGAAATAAAAACAGAAAGTGTTGGAAATGTTCAGAAACTCTGGCAGCATCTGTGGAGAGAGAAACAGAGTTCACCTTTCAGGGCGTTTACCTTTTGTTTGAGCCATCCTTTCACACTGCTTCTGTCCACCCAATCTCACTTTCTATTTTATCTAGATTTCACCCACTCACTACCTAAATACATTTATCATGAATTCCTCATATCTTTTAATAATGACAATTTTATATTTCTGGCCTTTGCTTTGGACTCCACCACAAGTGGAACCATGTCTCCACCAACCCAATCAAACCCATTCACTATTTCCTCAAATTGCAATGTTTCTTTCACCCTGACATACGATGGAATTTCTGCTGCTTGATTGCAGTTCTTGCTTCCTGCCAGTAGATGTCACCTCACTCCAGTACAGTGAAGGTGACAAATCTGAGAGCACACAACAAGAAGTAATTGTTCACGTTGTTCATTGTTCAGTGAACAGGTCCCTCTATTCCTGCACACTCTTTAGAACTGTGCCATTAAGTATATATTGCCTCTCCCTATTCCTTCTGCTAAAATGCATCACCTCACACTAGTCACTATTAAAATCCATCTGCACCTGTCTGCCCATTCTGCTAGCCTATCACTGTCTTGTTGCAGGTGGTTCATTTCATCCTCACTGTTTGCCACTTCTCCAAGTTTTGTGTTATCGGCATATTTTGAGATTCTACTCTATATTCCAAGATCCAAGTCATTTATCTGTCGCAAGTAAAAAGCAGTGGTTCCAAACGTGACCCTTGGGGAACAGCACTGTCGACAACCTTCCAGTCTGAGAATGAATCATTTATTGCGACTTGCTGTTTTCTGTCCTTAAGCCAATTTTCTATCCAATTGGACACTGACCCTCCTATTCCATGAACATCAATGTTGTTAATCACCTTTTATGTGTCGTTTCTTAAAATCCATATAAAGAACATCCACTGCATTCCCTTCATAAACCTGCTCTGTTAGTTCATCAAAAAATGCAGTTAGATTAGTCAAGCATGAACTCCCATGTATAAATCCATGCTCACTCTCCTTAATTAACTCAAACCTCTACAAGTGACTGTTGATTTTTTCCCTGATTGTTCTTTCTAAAACCTTACCCACCACTGCTGTTAATCTAACTGGCCTGTTGTTAGCCGGACTGTCCTTACACCCTTTCTTGAATAAGGGTGTCACATTTGCAACTGTTTAATCCTCTGACACCTCCCCCGTATCCAGGGAAGATTGGAAGATTATAGCAAGCCTTTCTGTTATCTGCATCTACATTTCCTTTCGCAATCTGGGATGAAAGCCATCCGGACCAGGTAATTTATCTTCCTGAAGCATAACCAGCCTTTTCAGTACCTCCCTCTCTCAATTTGTACCCTCTCCATTGCCTCTACACTCTCCACTTCTCCTGATATTTTGTCAAATTCCACTTCCTTAGTGATCATTGATACAAGGTACTTATTAACTAGATTAACATTGCCCAGCAGCTCTAAGTATATATTACCCTCTTTGTCCCTAATGGGGCCCACTTCACCGCTGACTACCTGCTTATTATTTATATACTGCTCGAAGATTTTTGGGTTCCCTTTCATGTTGACTGCCATTCTATTCTCGTAGAGATAGGGAATAAGCTAAATAGAGAAGATATAAATATTTCCCATCCTTGGCTGAGGTGGAATTTTTTTATGCTGTGAGTGGTAATGTCCTGACCCACGAGTGTGGTGGAAGTAGAGACAATCAATGATTTGAAAAGGAAATTGGATGGATACCTGAAGCAAAGGAACTTGCAGGAGGAAAGGGATCGAGCAGGTGAGTGGAACTGAGTAGCTGGCTCCGATAATTGCTGCAGTCACTGCGATCCCCCTTAATTTTGTACAAGGTGACAATGTTTGCATCACGCATGTTTTGAGCCCTTGTTGAGCTGGACTATGGTGGGCTCACTGTCCAGTTCCTCCATGACAGGGAAGTCTGGAATGGCACTGAGAGCTACTTCAATGACAATGTTCTCCGTTATGTAGAGTTCAAGATAATGCTCCACTCACCTTTCCATCTGCTTGTTAGGTTCAGTGATGATCACCCCTCTCTTTGTCTTCAACAGGTGCTGATTTAGTTACTACTTGGCCCATTGCTTTCTTAATTCCTTCAAACATAGCATCCCCGGATTCATCAGCAGAGTTTTAACCAGTATTGATTGGTGCAGTGCCGAGCAGTCTGCAGAGACTTGTTTCTGGCAGCTCTGAGAGCATTTAGATGTTGTTTGCTGGGGACTTGTTTGTAGTTCATGAGGGCTCTCCTCTTAGTTGCAGTAACTGACTCCATTTCAGTCCAATAAGCCTCAAACCAGTCAGCATTCCTCCCATCTCTTCTCCTATACACAGTGAGTGCAGAGTTATAGATGGTGGTGTGCAGATGATTCCACTTTGACACTGCACTGAGGCCTTGAGCATTGTTGTCTGAAAGAGCCTGATCGAGGATGTTGAGGAACTCCTGGGTCCTTTCTGGATCAGTGGTTCGGCAAGTGTTGATCAGAAGACGAGCTTTTATCATGGATGGATGAAGCTTCCTTGGCTGAAGCCTGACCTTGTTACACACCAGGGAGTGATCAGTGTCACAGTCAGCGCTGTGATAGCTGCGAGTGATGAGGACACTGCTGAGGGTGTTATGTCTGGTGAAGATAAGGTCTAGCTGGTGCCAATGGCATGATCTCGGATGTCTCCAGGACACCTTGTAGCACAGCTTGACCTGGAAGTAGCTGTTCATCACACAGAATCCATGGTGACAGCATAGCTCCAGCAACCTCTGTCCATTTTCACTCATCTTGCCAATCCCCTGGTGCTCTATGCACATTGGCAAAGCTGTGTAGTCTGTACCCAAGCTTGTGTTGAAGTCTCCTAGAAGGTACAGTCCCTCAGTGCTGGGAATTCTACTGATGGCAGTGTCAAGTGTCACATAGAATTGATCCTTGACATCTGGGGTGGAGGTGAGTGTCGGGACATAGATGCACATGAGATTAACTGGGCCCACACTTGTTGACAAGTAAGAAGTCTCTCTGAGCCTACTGTGGGTGGTTCACTCATTTGAAGTGGCGTGTATTTTACTGTGAAACCCACTCCATGCTCACGAGTTGCCTCTTGGGCTTTCCCCTGCCAGAAGAAGGTGTAGTGTTTCTCTTTGAGGGATCCACTTTGAACGAGTCTAGTTTCTTGCAGCACAGCAATGTCCACATTGAGCATTCACAGCTGTCTTGTGTGTGTCATCAACCTGCAGAAGGTTGTCGGTAAGGCCAGGACACATGGTCCTCACATTCCAGCTTGTGATGCGAAGGACTGGTGTCTTCTTTGTTGAGTTTGTTTTTCTTGGTGCATAGATTATCAATCCGTCTGTTGAGAGATGACTCTCCAAGCTCCAAGCACCCATTGAAGCAAGCAGGTCGTGGCTTCACAGCACCTAACTGACTGGGGGCTGCCCAGCTTGGAGTGAATGGTAGCTATCCAATGAGACACTAAGAGCTCTCCCACTGTCCGAAGTAACCCCTGGCGCTCATACTCTACACCAATTGAATGAGAGCTTATAATCAGTAACTGTTTATTCCCGGGTTGTGCTCATGTTTAACCACGAAGCTGGAGTGTCCTCTCTCGGGCACAGGCCTGGGCAAACAGTATGGAGACCCTGAGCATCAGGACCCCCTCTCAGCATTGCTCGTATCGTCCAAAGGAAAGGAAAATCCAGTACTGTTTGTTACCAGTTCTGTTGCAGGAGTTGCTGGAAAACTGCCTGATAAGTCACAGGTAACCGCCCCCAGGACTCCACTCCGGATTTACTGTCCAGGTTTACTGCCTCAGCCTTCTTATTTATTTATTTAGAGATACAGTACTGAAACAGGTCCTTCCAGCCCACCGAGTCTGTACCAACCATCAACCACCCATTTATACTAATCCGACATTAATCCCATATTCCTACCACATCCCCTCAATTCCCCTACCACCTACCTACACTAGGGGCAATTTACAATGGCCAATTTACCTGTCAACTTGCAAGTCTTTGGCTGTGGGAGGAAACCAGAGCACCCGGCAGAAACTCACGCAGTCACAGGGAGAACTTGTAAACTCTGCACAGGCAGTACCCAGAATCGAACGCGGGTCACTAGAGGTGTGAGGCTGCGGTGCTAACCACTGCGCCACTGTGTCTTCTCCAGACACCCCTTGAGAAGTGAGACTTTTTGCCCAGAGATGGGGCTCTGTTTCTTGGCATCAGGATGGAACCACACACCAGTGGGCCTGTATGACATGCACAAGGATATCACACACTGCCCCATCTCTGGTACAGATCAGAGTCAGACACTGAACAGATTGCAACCCACAAGGACATCACAACATTCCCGTTCTCTGGGACAGGTCAGTGTGATACACCAAACAAACAGCACCCCACAGGGACCTCATAAATGCCACGTCCCTGTGACAGATCAAGGTCAGACACTACAAATATTGCAACCACAGGAACATCACAAATTGCCCCATCCCTCGGACAGCTCGGGGTCTGACATTGAACATATTGCAACAACAAGGACATTACTGTATTACTCCCTCCATTCTGAAAAACAAGCATTCACCCTACTTTTTACCCTGCAGCCAATTTTGGATCCACACTGCCACTGCCCCTTTAATCCCATCTGCTTGAATTTTGTTAGCAAGTCATAGAGAGATGCAAAACTGAAACAGGCCCAACGGCCCACTGAGTCTGTGCTGACCAACCACCACCCATTTATAGTAATCCTACACCATAATCCCATATTCCCTATAACATCCCCACCATTCTCTTACCTACACGAGGAGCAATTTACAACAGCCAGTTTACCTATCAACCTGCAGTCTTTGCTTGTGGGAGGAAACCGGAGCACCCAGCAGAAACACACAGTCACAGGGAGAACTTGCAAACTCTGCACAGGCAGTACCCAGAACTGAACCTGGGTTGCGAGAACTGTGAGGTTGCAGTGCCAACCACTGTGCCATTGTGCTGCCCCAAGTCTAGTTTATTGTACCTTTTCAAACACAATTTTGACGTCCAGACACGTACCATTAACCTCACCACCCTCGTCAACTCTCTCTGAAACTTCATCAAAGAAATTAATTCATTAATTATTTCAGACACAATCTTCTGTTAACCAATCTGTACTGGCTGTCATTTATCAGCCCATGTTCTACCAAGTGACAGTTAATTTCCTCCTGGATAATTGTCTCTAAAAGCTTCCCCACCACCGACATTAGGCTAATTGGTCTGTAGTTCCTGGGTTTATCTCTCTTTTTAAACAGGGCTGTAATATTCACAACCCTTGCAGACTTATCTTTTAATTCTGAAAAGTCTATTGCAGACAATCACTTTGGGCATGACTTTAACCAATTAAAGCAACAGGATACTTGATTAATAAGTCCAGAACTTTTATTGAGAGTAAAATAGTACTTAATAATTGAAAGTAAAATTATACTTAACAAACTTGGGGAATATAACTTTACAGCTCTGGGGACTGGTCGAGCTTGGTCTCAGAGTGTCACGGTCCTCTTTGTCCAGTCTAGATCCCTCGTCAGATGGAGAACTTGGTTGATGATCTGAGTCTTTACCCCTGAGATCTTCTAGTGTTCCTGCACACTGAAACCTTACAAGATCTCTACTTTTAACCCCTGGATGGCCATCACACCACCATGTAAAATAATAATTGGTCCTAGCTGTTGCGAGGTACATTTAATTGGTTCTTAATAATGTCTTCCACTAACAGTCACCTGTCCTCAGAATCTCAGACAAGAGTACAATGGAGTGGTTTCACACTGTCTCCCAATCTGATCTGAAACAAGTTTCCTGTTCATTAAATCTAGACTCTTGAAGGTCACGATGTACCATACCATGGGTTTTATCAGGGGTCCGAGAAAGGTCCATTGTTTGAATACATTTAGCTGAAACTGTCCTTTCCCACACAGACCCAGAAACTCACAGTAATTAGATTGAACTAACTTTAAATGAAAACCCATTCTCTCTAAAATGTTTATTGATTCATTAATTATAACTCAATCAAGGTTCATTACGTTTACAATCATCTGTTTCAGGATGGGTAGCTACTCATTAATTATACAGGATATAAACGTTAGTACTGAACACAAAATGGTTCCTTTGGTCATGTGTTCATTATAAAATGGCTTTCTTAACGTTGTTAGTTATGACAATGGATACATGATAAAAATGGTCAAGTTAAACTGAGATCGAACTACCCAAGCTTACCTCCATCCTCCAGTCCTCTGGCATCATTCCCACATTCAAGGAGGATTGAAAGATTGTGGTTCGAGTCTCTGCTATTTCCACCCTGACTTCCCTCAGCAACCCAGGATGCAGCCCATCCAGACCGGGTGACTTTTCTACTGTGAGCACTGCAAACCTTGTAATTGTCTCCTCTTTAACTATTTTCATCCCCTACAAATTCTCCACTTCCTCCTCCTTTACTGTGACATTTGCAGCACCCGTTTGTTTTGTGATGACAGATGAAATGTACTTAATTAGTACCTCAGCCACACCCTCTGCCTCCACAGGATCTCCTTATTGACCCACCCTTTCATTGACTGTCCATATGTTGGTAAAAGACTTCAGTGTTCCCAGTTATGTGACCTGCTAATCTTTTCTCATACATTCTCTTGCTGATCTCATTTCCTTTTTCAGCTCTCCTCTGTACTTTCTGTATTCTGCTTGTTTCTCTACTGCATATGAGTCCTCACATGATTTTTCAGTGAATGGTTTTTGAACTATTTTGTAAAAGGATTTAGTTTTGTAAATTTCTCCCTCGCTCCCCTCATGGTCAGGCAGAAAGTTGAACTGCTGTGTTTTCAAACAGCAACAGCTTTATTTGAAAAGCCATTGGGACAGGATTCCGGGTTTTAATCCAGTCACAAATCTGGTTCTGATGTCTTGTGGCTCCAGCTGTCACATGACCTGTCAGAGGATGACCTCATAATTGACCCAGTCATGGAGCTGTGGGTTGATGTTTAAATTGCTTCAAAATAATTTTCCAGAAGGACAATCAAAATGAATCGATATATAAAAGGTAGATTTTGTGAATTTGTGCTCCCAGTGGAAATTCCTGCAGAGTCTGCTGGTTTTCATATCCCCAATTCCCCACAGGACGCTCTGTGCTCGGAGTCTGTATTCATTACATCAACATTATACAGAATCATTTCATGGGAGACCCCAGTGTGAATTGTAGACAGGTGGGTCAGTTTCAACTTTCAAAGTAACACAGAAGCAAAATACTGCTGATACTGGAAATCTGAAATAAAAACAGAAAATGCTGGAAATACTCAGCAGGTCTGGCAGCATCTGTGGAGAGAGAGACAGAGTTAACTTTTCAAATCTGTGACCTTTCATCAGAACTGAGCTGAAATTGTCTGAGGGACTGCGATTGTGGAATCAATTTCAGGGTCAAAGACATTGTACTTGGTAAGGATAGGAAGATGGAGATTATTAAGTACAGTGCAAAAATATAGATGCTTTTACATTATTTTAATCAAAATTGATTTAAACTTTGTGCTCATGAATCCTATCTTTTGATCACAATGACACTGATAACAATGGAAAAAGCAAGACTTGCATTTCACGACCACAGAACATGGCAAACCCTTTTACAGCCAATGAAGGAAGGACTTTTAAAGTGTAGTCACTCAACAGTACAATAGAGTACCCTACAATAAAGATGTATAAGATTCTCACCACACAACTGCCAGACAATGACCATCCCAAACAAGAGAGAATCTAACCATCTCCCTTTGACATTCAATGGCATTACCATCGCTGAATCTCCCACTCTCAACAACCTGGGGGTTACCATTGAGCAGAAACTGAACTGCAGTAGCCATATAAATATTATGGCTACAAGAGCAGGTCAGAGACTAGGAATCCTGCGGCAAGTAACTCACCTCCTGACTCCCCAAAGCCTGGACATTAGTCAGGGGTATGATGGAATACTCTCCACTTGTCTGGCTGGGTGCAGCTCCAACAATACTCAAGAAACTCAACAGGACAAAGCAGCCCGCTTGATTGGCACCCCATTTACAACATTCATGCCCTCCATCACTGGCACACAGTGGCAGCAGTGTGTACCATCCACAAGATGCACTGCAGCAATGTGCCAAGGCACCTGAGACAGCACCTTCCAAACCCGCGACCTTTATCACCTAGAAGGACAAGGGCAGCAGATGCATGGGAACACCACAACCTGCAAGTTCCCCTCCAAGCCACACACCATCCTGAATTGTAACTGTATCACCGTTCCTTCACTGTTGCTGGGTCAAAATCCTGGAACTCTCTTCATAACAGCAGCACATGGTCTGCAGTGGTTCAAGAAGGCAGCTCAGCACCACCTTCTCAAGGCAATTAGGGATGGATAATTAATGCTGGCCTAGCCAGCGACACCCACCTCCCATGAATGAATTTAAAAAATGATAATATCCTGTAATCCTCCAAAGTAGAAAATACAGATGGAAATGAAAAATAATAAAACAGTCAGCATGGATTTCATAAAGAAAGACTTGATGAACCTTATCTTTGAAAAAGCAACAGCAAGAGTAATATAGCAGATGTAGAAGAGTTTAAGTTAATAAAGCCTCATCCATTTATGTGCTTGAACCATCAAATTGTGGGTTAACAAACAAACATACTAACTGACAGAGCTGCATGTTGTGCTTTCTAAATTACCCTAAAGTAGGGTGTTAATGAGTTAAAGCTTCAGGTTGCTGCAACCAGAATAGCCATTGTCCACTATCAGTTTTACTGTTATAAATAAAGATGGAACATTCATTGTGAATCTATAGAAACAGTCTGGTCCTGCACACTGCAGACACATCCACGTCATCACCAACCAGCTCTCCTATAATTGGTGCAGTTATTTGACTTTGCCCCATTCGCTCCATGGAATGACTTTTAAAAGATTTTAAATTACAAGCAGTTTTGTTAATGTTCAGCCTTTGAGAAGAAATCATTCCCTGGCCACAGTGGAAACAGCATTGAATATAAAACAGTAGACTACCAGGGAACACAGTGAAAGCTGATCAGCTAATCTATAATTACTTACATTTCTTAATTTTGCTCTTGCTATTCGGTTTTTCATCATTTTCAGCTACTGACTGTGGATATTATTGTGATTAAATGTGAAAAGATTCACTGTGTCTCAGCCCCGGTATATTGGCTCTTTCTCTGTACAGTGCTGTATGCACTCAGATACTGACAGTGTCTCTCCCTCCCTCAACTTTCCAGCCCTGACGGTGCAGAAAGCGCTGCTCAAAGTTACACATTCTGACTGTTTGCAGTTGATTAGTGAGAGATTATTAACGTATCCTTCTGCAGCGCTGCCTCGGTTAATAACAGCAGATCGAAGTCACATTTCAGATACAGAAACAGATGCATCAATTATTCACTCTTTCCCAGAGTTAGTGAGGCCGGGACAAGCAGCAACATTCCGGCCCCACACTCTGCAATTACCCAGCACCAGTGGAAAGCAGTGAATACAGATTCAATCAGTGGGTTAATGTCCATTACAGGGATGCAAGATTCCACAGCCCAGGATAAACATCCCCATACACCGAGAACAAGCTCAGGAAAACCCGGGGGAGTTAATATCCCAGTCACTGAGCATTCCAGCAACATTGAACAAGTTCCTGAACTGAGTGAACCTTTCAAAGTACAGAAGTGCGGACGAGGTCAAAAAGGTCTGAACAGTTGAGGTGACTGAGCGGTTTCAGCTTCTCTGTTCAGGTTGCAGCTTTCACTGGAGGCATGTGTTTAAATTCCACTTCTGACAACTTGATTTTCAGTTACTTTGCAGAGCTTCCTTGAAGGTTTGAGGTAGAGTAAATACTGAGGAACTGTTTCTAACTGCTGAAAGGTCAATAACCGAAGGTTATAGATTTAAGGTGACTCACAAAACCAGAAGGAACTTGAGGAAAAATCGATTTCTGAAACATGTGGTTAGGATTTCAGTTATGTGGATAGATTGGAGAAGCTGGGGTTGTTCTCTTCAGAGAGGAGATTTGAGAGAGGTGTTCACAATCATGAGGGGTCGTGACAGACCCGATAGAAATTGTTGGTAGAAGGATTGAGACTCAGGTAAAAGCTGTGGCTCAGTTGGTCACACTCACCTCGAAATCACAAGCTTCTGGGTTCAGATTTCACAGCTGACACTCCAGTGCAGTACTGAGGGTGTTGAAGGTGCTGCCTTTCAGGTGTGATGTTAAACCAAGACCTGGTCTGCATGTTTGGGTGAATGTAAAAGATCCCATGCTGCAATTTCAAACAAGTGAAGAGCAATTCTCCCTTGTGTTGTGATCAATATTTGCCCCTCAATCAGATCAGTTGGTCATTATCACATTGCTGTTTGTGGGTATTAGCTGCTGCATTTCTGACATTACAACAGTGATAACACTTCAAAAGTATTTCATTGTCTGCAAAGGGCTTTGATATGTCCAGTGGTCTTGAAAGGTGCTATATAAATGCAAGTCTTTTCTTTCTTAATCACAACACCTTGCTGTGTAAACAATGGTTCTTCATGTCACCTCTGGTTCTTCTGCCAATCACCTGATATCTGTGTCCTCTGCTTACTGACCCTTTTACCACTGGAAACAGTTTCTCCTGATTTAAACTATTGAAGAACTTCATGACTTTGAACAAATGTGTCAAATCTTTTCTGAATTTTCTCTGCTGCAAGGAGAACAACCCCAGCTTCTCCAATCTCTCCACATAACTGAAATCCCTCACCCTGCTACCATTGTGGTAACTCTCTTTTTTATTCTTTCATGGGATGTGGGCACTGCTGACACAATGTGATTCCTATCAACGGAGCGGCCCGCTGACATCATCGGACTGTGCCAAGCTGTGCATAGGCACAGCTACATCTTGCCAGGATTAAGTGGCACATGTGGAGGATGATGTCATTGCGCAGCGCCAACATCATCGCATATCCGCGCTTGGTCCATCTTCGCACATGTGCGCTAAAGCGTCATTCAGGTATCCAGCCCCTCACTCAGCTGGAGGAAGCGGCTGAATAGGAGACTTTGAGGCTGGAGCTCTCCCCCGTCGGCAACTCGCTCCAGGCCTCGACGCTTCCTCCCCTCAGCCGCTCGCTGTGCACCTCGATGCTCCCCTGGACAATTGTTCCCCACTCGCGTCATCCAGCTCTATGGCCGCTTGCTCTCTGCCCCCCAACCCCCGCTCCAGCCGCCAGCTCTAGGCCATGCCACTTCCCTCCTCTGGGCCACTCACTACTCACTTCTACGTCACACTTTGCAGCCCACCTTGCTTCTTCGGGCGGCGCGTGGAGACTGGACAAACGTGGGAGCAAGTGGCCGAGAGAAGGGAAGCAGCGCAGCCTAGAGCTAGTGGCTGGAGGGGAGGGGGTGGGGAGGGAGCGAACGACTGGAGAATGGGGTGACATGATCGGGAGACAATCGGCCAGGGAAGTAGGGGGGGAGCAGCGAGGTCTGGAGCGAGCGACTATGGAGGGTGGAAGCGGCCGGTGCAAAGCAGGGGGAGAAAGCGAGTTGTGCCACCTAGTGGTTGCGTTGTCAGCAAACGCAGCCTTTATTGTCCATCCTTAATTGCCCTTGAGAAGGTGGTGGTGAGCTGCCTTTTTGGAGCTGCTGCAGTCCATGTGTTGTACGTAAACCCACAGTGCTGTTAGGAAGGGAGTTCCAAGATTTTGATCCAGTGACAGTGAAGGAATGGTGATACAGTTCCCAGTCAGGACAGTGTGTAACTTGGAGGGGAGCTTGCAGATGGTGGTGTTCCCATTCATCCAATGTCCTTCTAGGTGGTCGAGGTTGGAGGTTTGGAAGGTGCTGTCGAAGGAGGCTTGGTGAGTTGCTGCAGTGCATCTTGTAGATGGTACACACTGCTGCCACTGTTCACTGGTGGTGCAGGAAGTGAATATTTAATGTCGTGGATGGAGTGCTGATCAAGTGATCTGCTTTGTCCTGGATGGTGTTGAGTTTCTTTGGTGTTGTTGGAGCTCCACTCATCCAGGCAAGTGGGGAGTATTACATCACACTCCTGACTTGTGCCTTGTAGATGGTGGACAGGAGGTGAGTTCCTTGCAGCAGAATTCCCAGCCTCTGACCTGCTCTTGTAGCTACGGTATTTATATGACTGATCCAATTCAGTTTCTGCTCATTGGTAACCCCCCCGGATGTTGATTGTGAAGGATTCAGCAATGGTAATGTCATTGACTGTCAAGGGGAGATGGTTAGATTCACTCTTGTTGGAAATGGTCATTGCCTGGCATTTTTGTGGCGTGCATGTTACATGCCACTTATCAGTCCAAGCCCAATCTTGCCCAGGTCTCTCTACATGTGGACACAGACTGCTTCAGTATCTGAGGAGTTACTAATGCAACTGAACATTTTGCAATCGTCAGTGAACATTTCCACTTCTGACCTTATGATGGAAGGAAGTTTATTGATTCTAGACAGATACATGAATGGGCAGGAAGAAAAGAGATACAGACCCTTAGAAAATAGGCGACATGTTTAGATAGAGGATCTGGATCGGCGCAGGCTTGGAGGGCCGAAGGGCCTGTTCCTGTGCTGTAATTTTCTTTGTTCTTTGTTTGTTCTTTGATGAAGCAACTGAAGACGGTTGGGGCCTAGGACACTACCCTGAGGAACTCCTGAGCGATGTCTGGTACTGAGATGATTGGCCACCAACAACCAGCACCATATTCCTTTGCGCAAGGTATGACTCCAACCAGTGGAGATTTTTCTCCTTGATTGCCATTGACTTCAATTTTGCAAGGGCTCCTTGATGCCCTTGGCAAGAGCAGTCACTGTCACCTCACCTCACCTCCTGAATTCAACTCTTCTGTCCATATTTGGGCCAAGGCCATAATGAGGTCAGGAACTAAGTGGCCCTGGCGGAACCCAAAATGAGCATTGGTGAGTAGGTTATGGCTGTGTAAGTGCTGCTTGATAGCACTGTCAACGACACCTTCCATCACTTTACTGATGATCAAGAGGAGGCTGATCGGGCAGGAATTGATCGGGTTGGATTTGTCCTGCCTTTTGTATACAGAACATACCTGGGCAATTTTCCACATTGCTGGGTAGATGCCAGTGTTGTAGCTTGGCGGGCGGTGTGGCTAGTTCTGGAGCACAAGTCTTCAGCACTGCAGCCAGGATGTTGTCAGTATCCAGAGCCTTCAGCCATTTCTTGATATCATGTGGAGTGAAGTGGATTTAGCTGAAGATTGGCACCTGTGATGCTGGGGACCTCAGGAGGAGGCCGAGATTGATCATCTACTTGGCACTTCTGGCTGAAGATGGTTGCAAATGATTCAACCTTGTATTTTGCACTGATATACTGGTCTCCCTTATCATTAAGGATGGGGATATTTGTGGAGCCTCGTCCTCCTGTTAATAGTTTAATTATCCACCACCATTCAGGACTGGATGTGGCAGGACTGCAGAGCTTTGATCTGATCTGTTGGTTGTGAGATCACTCAGCTCAGTCTATTGCATGCTGCTTCCGCTATCTGACATGCAAGTAATCCTGTGTTGTAGCTTCACTCATTTTTAGGTCTGCTTGGTGCTGTTCCTGACATGCCCTCCTGCAAACTTCATTGAACCACTATTGTTCCCCTGGCTTGATGGTAATGGTAAAGTGAGGGATATGCCAGGCCATGAGGTAACATATTGTGTTTAAATACAATTCTGCTGCTGCTGATGACACACAGTGCCTCATGGATGTCCAGTTTTGAGCTGCCAGATCTGTTCATTTCTTCCCTCAGATATAATTGAAAAAAAAATTCTGAAGAAATGCATGAACTAAATAAAAATGAGAGAGAAATAAATACTGACAAAATGGATGGCAGAATTTGGAAGGTAAAAAGATTTCAGTTTTATTATTGATGAGTGAGAGGAATATATCACACTTTGGGGCTTCTGGAAGTGGATTTACTGATAATCTGGGGAATTGATAGGAAACTGCTTCATAGTTGGTGGAACAAATTCCCGCCCTTGGGGTGGAGCCAAAAGCTGCATCCGTCCAATAACAGACAGAGTAGAAGTACTGTATCAGGCCTTGTTAACTCAGTAGGCAGAGCATGGGACTTTTAATCTCAGGGTCTTGGATTTGAGACCCTTGTTGTGTGGTTGTTCTTCCCTTTTTCAGTCTTCATCAGCAGAGAGTTCAAGGAGTGTTTGAAATTAAATTCAACAACATCACCAGATTTCAACTACTCTCATCCCGCCCCCTCCCAGTGTAGTTGGCAGGACTCTCAACCTCTGCCTTCCCCCTTCCCCTCCCTCCCAGATCTGCGACAGGGTTCCCCTTGTCCTCACTTTCCACCCCACCTGCCTCCACATCTAAAGGATCATCCTCCACCATTTCCGCCACCTCCAGCGTGATGCCACCACCAAACGCATCCTCCCCTCCCCTGTCAGCATTCCGAAGGGATTGTTCCCTCCGCGACATCCTGGTCCACTCCTCCATTACCCCCAATACCTCGTCCCTTCCCAAGGCACCTTCCCATGCAATCGCAGGAGATATAATACCTGCCCTTTTCCCTCCTCTCTGCTCATTATCTAAAGCCCCAAACACTCCTTTCAGGTGAAGCAGCGATTTACTTGTACTTCTTTCAATTATGTATACTGTATTCACTGCTCACAATGCGGGCTCCTCTAAACTGGGGAGACCAAACGCAGATTAGATGGAACACCTCTGCTCAGGCCGAAAGCATGATCCTGAGCTTCGGGTTGCTTGCCATTTCAACACTTTCCCCTGCTCTCATGTCAACATTTCTGTCTTTGGCCTGTTCCAGTGTTCCAGTGAAAATCAACCCAAGCTCGAGGAGCAGCACCTGACCTTTTGATTCGGCACTCTACAGCCTTGTGAATTGAACATTGTGTTCAATAACATCAGAGCATGACTGGTGTCAGGCAACCACAAGCATTAACACACTCTTTGCCTTTGTCCCAGGACAGCTTTGTTATTTAATCTCTCCTTCCCTCTGCACTATCAAACACCTTCCCCTTTGTTCTCTCCCACATGCCCCTCCCCGTCACTTGTTTAAAACCTAATTCTTTTCTAACCTGTGTCAGTTCTGATGAAAGGTCACAGACCAGAAACGTTAACTCTGTTTCTCTCACCACAGATGCTGCCAGAGCTATTGAGTATTTCCAGCACTTTTTGTTTTTATTTCAGATTTCCAGCATCTGCAGTATTTTGCTTTTATTGTGTCAGAAAGTCTTTCCTTGATTCAGGACTCTTACCTCTCTCCAGAATCTCTCTGCTAAAGATTGAACTTTATCTCATTTCACTCACAGCTCAGGGTCAGTGTGGCACAGTGGGACTTCTGGCTGTGTCCCACTTCACAATCCCTCAGTACTGAGAAAACAATGGGGAATATTACTCACATGTTGTGTTCTGTAACTTTTTACAAACACTTTCATGTATATATTGACTTCCAAAGCAGTGACAGAATGGTGGCTTTAGTGTGTTGTTGAAATAGCTTTGTTGAGTTCGTGCTGTACTAACAGTTAAACAGTTCTTGGTTCAATACCAGGTTTTGGCACTTTCAACCTCTCCTGTGTCTTTTTCTTTGGCTCCAATTGTCAAGCTGCATGATTTACTCTGAAATTAGCACCAGAGAACCAAGGCACCAGCGAGCACGAGGAGCTGAAATAAGCACAGATCAAATCCACTTAATATTTCTGACTGAAGATGGTTGCAAATGCTTCAGCTTCATCTTTTGCACTGACGTGTTCAGCACCACCATCATTGAGGATGTGAATGTTTTTGGAGCCTCCTCATCTTGTTAGTTATTTAATTATCCACCACCATTCACGACTGGATGTGGCAGGACTGTGGAGCTGTGATCTGATCCTGAGGGAGATATCCGTGTGTGGAGTGGCGGGATGTATGGAGAGTGATCCTGAAGAGGGTGTCCGAGCCTGGAGTGGAAGCTTTCCGTGGAGGGACAGGAGTAGGTCATTCAGCCCCAGTGTTTTATAAAGGTTTAGCATAACTTATTTGCTTTTACTCTATGCCTCTATTAATAAAGCCAAGTGTCCTGTTTGCTCTTAGCAACCTTTTCAAACCTTGATCAAAAAAGATTGGTGTACATTGTCTCATTCTTCCTCCCAAACTGTATCACTTCACAAGTCTCTGTGTAAAATTTTATCTGTTGTGTGAAAGCCCATTTTACCAGTGTGTTTAAGTTCCTCTGAAGTGTGTTACTGTCATTGGCATAGGATGAAATTCACGAGCATTCTTTGATGCTATCTCCGTGGAAAGAGCAATCTTACACACTAGATCAAATTGGGATTTTGTGCGTTCAGTATCTTTCCTCATCCACCAATATAAGCACAAATCTGTCTCATAATGTACGGTCTAAGAATGTGCCAATGTTGCAATGTGGTGATAAATTCTTCAGTGTCACAATGTACTCACCAACTGTTTCACTACTTTTCTGATTTCTGGATCCAAGTCTGTAGCTTTCCGCGATCTCTAGTGGCTTAGGGTTGAGCCTCACTTCAACGAAGAAACGGAAAATTATGATTTAAAGATTACACTGTCAATCATTCACATCTCTGTCTTCTCCTGAACTTCGAGTTCAAATTTGTTTGTGAAGTTGATTCACACGTTAAGACAGCACAGTCTTTGTCTTTGTGAAGGAAGTGATTTGGGAATGGCTGTTTGAAACTGTCCCTTCTTGCACAGAAATTCAGTGCAAATACTTGATCACTCACAATTTCCTTGAGAGAAATTTGTTCACAATCGCATTCGACACAGAAACGGCCTCAGCATTAATCTCACTGAAGCAGAATGTGACCGTGTTGTTTGTTTCAGAATGTTGTTGCCGTTATTTTCGCTTTTAACCAAGACTGGGAGACAGGGCAAGGTTGATCCGAGGTTGGAATATATTATCATTCAGGAGCAAGAAAAATCAAAAGGAACAAAATAAGAAAACCCAGTCTCCGGATTTGAGAATCTGTAGATCCGCTTTGGGAAAGTGAATCAGAGCAGAATGAAGGGTGAACTGTCCAGAAGAGATGAAGACACAGCTCAGTCAACACGTTCCCCTGGTTTATGATGCTGGAACATTCCTCACACAGAAATGATTCAACCCAATGACAAACATTCTTCCAGATGATAATTTATGCTACTGATTTATGGACTGTCTCATGTGGTTACCGAGTGACGACGAGAAGATATTAAACTTTGTTCTATTCAATCTAGCTGTGATAAAGTTTGAATTTTTCTCCCTTTTATAAACAGTATTTGAAGGGTCTCGGTAACAATGTTCAGTGTTGATGAGAGTGGGGTCTGGGTGAGAAGCTGCTGAGTGTGACAGGGTCAGGACTGGATGCAGGAAGTTCTCTGACAGTCTCCCTCTATCTCTCTAATGGGTTTGAGTTGATTTACGACTGGTAGCTTTTATTTTACTTTTCTTATTTAGAGATATAGCCCCTTCGGCCCACCGAGTCTGTGCCAACCAGCAACCACCCATTTATACTAATCCTACATTAATCCCATATTCTCTACCACATCCCCACCATTCTCCTACCACGTACCTACACTAGGGACAATTTACAATGGCCAATTTACCTATCAACCTGCAAGTCTTTTGGAGGTGGGAGGAAACCAGAGCACCCGGCGGAAACCCACACAGACATAGGGAGAACTTGCAAACTCCACACAGGCAGTACCCAGAACTGAATCCTGGTCGCTGGAGCTGTGAGGCTGCGGTGCTGCGGTTCTAACCATTGCGCCACTGTGCTGCTGTTGGTGTTTTGATAAATGAAGGAAGGTCCCTCCACCCATTTTTGTTGGACAGACAGTGTGGTATAAGGATGTAAAGGGTTAATGCTGAAGTTAGTGGGATCAACCCCTCCCACTGTCAGAGTGATGATAGAACAGTCACATGAGATGAAGTTTTGGAGAAGAGAGAGCAGCACCAAGGATGCTAGCTTAGCAGGCTTGATGAGTGTGTATAGAGTATTGTGCAAATTAGAAAAGAGTTCTTAGTTCTTTCAGCAGGAACTGTGTCCAGAAAATATCGAGAAACTCACAATTTTATTATTCAGGAGTCGGAACACAGATATTAATTGCAAGTGACAGTTCTGGGACCAATTAACAAAAAAAGTAGAGAATAATATTGCTCACTGATTGAAATCCCCTAGTGAGGAGACAGTTAAACAGGTGATCTTTTGGGGCATCCTTCGATCCAAGGTTTCAGCAACATTTAATCTCCCTTTTTGGTGAAATTCTCTGTTATTTGCAACTTTTTTTTATCAGCTTTGATGGGCGAGTGAAAAAACTGAAAAGATTGAACAGTTCCATCCTTTCTTTTCTTCCTTCTTCTCTTCTTTCCATCAGTTTCTCTTTTCTGTCCCAGATCAATATAATGATGAGAATGCCAATTTAATCTGCTGTTTCTGGTGTTTTATCCATTCCAATCAAAATTTCAACATTCCAATCAAATCTATTTGTTATTCCACAGTGTCTCTCCATGTGTTTTATTCTGTTGTATTCTCTCACAGTCTGTTTGATGATCAATGTTACATCTCACTCTCTGTTCTGGTGAAGATCAGAAGCAGTGATATCTGTTTACACCACCCGACAAGTCGGCCTGATGCTGTGGCTCGCTGATCATGTGGGGTTAAAGCAATTCTTCCAGTCAGTTAGTTCAGTTTTCATTTCATGAGAAATTCGGTCATCATGACTTCGTCAGTGACCTAATGGTTCAGGTGTCTGAGTGATGTTAATCATGATGTGATGAAATGATTGTATGTTCCAGTCTTTCCGTGGTGGGTTTTCACACTGAGTAGAAACGTGTTGGACATGGTCTGGAAATGTTTCACACTGCTCCATTCCCAACTTCATTTACTGACAGAAGATATATTTCCATCATTCCACAGCTGGCTGCACAGCCAGAAGCTGTGCTGAAGGTGACAGCTATATCTCTGCAACTGACAAGGTGGCCGAGAGGTTAAGGCGATGGACTGCTAATCCATTGTGCTTTGCACACGTGGGTTCGAATCCCATCCTTGTCGCTAGTTTATGAGCTGTTTCGTGTATTGTTTATGTTGGGTGAGCTTATGAATCAAGTCAGCCTCGAAACCTGTTCTTGTCAATGTCCAGACAGTGATTCCAGAATTTGTTATACTTTATTAAAATTGAGACAGACAATTGGAATTCTTCACCCAAACTGCACTGGAATGAAGATCAAATAGGGATCACGAAACGGAGCAAGATTTTTCCTCCCCTCCTTCCTTCCATCATTACTTTCTCTGGATTTGCACCAAGTGAAAGACAAATGGGAAAAGCAAATGGCGAGGGAGCAGATGCAGAAAATTATCCTTTGGCAAGAAATTTATTTTCAAATCTTCTTGATAGATTAAGTGAGTGAGCAATGCTTTGGCAGATGGAGTTTAAAATGAGGGGTCATCTACTACCTACGATAGATCAGAGTGTTTTTTTGTAAGAGGTGAGATGTTAGAAACGGTTGAGGAGCAGAGACCCGAATACTGAATTGATAAAAGCTGGTAGAAAATAATGTGAAAAGTGAACAGAATCTGAAGTTTGGAACTCATGTTGTAGTGATATAAAGCTCTGTGCTCCTGAAGTATATGTCCAAGCCCAGATTGTGGGTAATCTGTGGAGAGTGATTTGGTTTTTATTCATTCTTGGGTGTGAGTATCGCTGATAAGGCTAGCATTTATTACCCATTCCTATTGCCGTTGAGAAGGTGGTGGAGAGCTGCCTTCTTGAACTGATGCAGTCCATATGGTGCAGGAACACCCACAGTGCTACTGGGGAGGGAGTTCCAGGATTGTGACCCAACAACAGTGAAGAAATGGCGATATCATTCCAAGTCAAGATGGTGAGTGACTTGGAGGGGAACCTGCAGGTAGTGAGTTCCCATGCATCTGCTGCCCTTGTCCTTCGAGGTGGTAGTGGTCACGAGTTTGGAAGGTGCTGTTGAAGGATACTTGGCGAGTTGCTGCAGTGCATATGGAGATGGTACACACTGCAGCCACTGTTTACTGGTTGTGGAGGGATTGAATGTTTAAGGTGGCGGGTGAGGTGCCGATCAAGTGCGCTGCTTTGTCCTGGATGGTGTTGAGCTTCTTGAGTGTTGTTGAGTGGGATGTATTCCATCACACTCCTGACTTGTGCCTTGTAGATGGTGGACAGGATTTGGGGTGTCAGGAGGTGAGATACCTGCTGCAGAATTCGTAATCTCTGACCTGCGCTTATAGCCACAGCATAGATGTGACTGGTCTTGTTACGTTTCTGGTCAAGATGTTGATGGTGGGGGATTTAACGATGATAATGCTTCTGAATATCAAAAGGTAGATTTTTTTTCTCTCTCATTGGAGATGTTCACTGCTTGGCACTTGTGTGGCCAGAAGGTTGCTTGTCACTTATCAGCTCAAGCCTGAATGTTGCTCAGGTCTTGCTGCTTGCAGGCACAGACTGCTTCAGTATCTGAAGAGTTGTGAATCATCATCTAACATTCCCACTTCTGACTTATGTTGAAGAGAAAGTCGTCAATGAAACAGCTGGAATGTTTGGGTCTACGACACTACCCTGATAAACTCCTGAGGCAATGTCCTGGGCTGAGATGATTGGCCTCCACTAACCACAACATCTTGTTTTGTGCTAGGTATGACTTCAACAAGTGGAGGGTTTTTCCCCTGATTCCCATTGACTTCAATTTTGCGAGGGATCCTTGATGCCACACTCACTCAAGGGCAATCACCCTCACCTCTCCTCTGGAATTCCAGTCTTTCGTCTCTGTTTGGACCAAGCTGCAATGAGATCATAAGAACAGAAGATCGGAAGAACTCATAGCAGCAGTAGGCCATTAGGCCCCTCGAGCTTGCTCCGCCATTCAATAGGATCATGGCTGACCTGATCATGACCTCAACCCCACTTTCTTACCTGCCCACATAACCCTTGGCTCTCTTGTAGATAAAAATCTTGAAGACATTCAATGACCCAGCCTCCACTGCTCTCTGCGGTAAAGAATTCCAAAGATTAATGACCCTCTGAGAGAGGAAATACCTTCTTAAATGAAAAAGCCCTAAATCTGAAACTGTGTCTCCTAGTTCTAGATTCAACCACGAGAGGAAACATCCTCTCAGCATCTACCCTGTCAAGCCCCCTCAGAATCTTATATGTCTCAATACGTTCTCCTTTCATTTTTCTCAACTCCAATGAGTATCGGTCCAACCTGCTCAACTTTCCTCATGAGACAACACCTTCATCACAGGAATTAATCAAATGAACCTTCTCTGAACTGCCTCCAATGCAAGTATATCACTCCTTAAATAAGGAGACCAAAACTGTACACAGTACTCTAGGTGTGGTTTCACCAGCACCATGTACATTTGTAGCAAGACTTCTCTACTTTTATACTCCACCCCCCTTGCAATAAAGGGTAACATTCCATTTGCCTTCCTAATTATTTGCTGTACCTGCATGGTAACTTTTTGTGATTCATGTACGAGGACACCCAGATACTTCTACACCGCAGCATTCTGTAATCTCTCACAATTTAAATAATATTTTCCTTTTCTATTCTTCCTACCAAAGTGGATAACCTCACATTTTCCCACATTCTACTCTATCTGCCAAATTATTTCCTGGAGTTGAGAGACCCTGGCAGAACCTAAATTGAGCATCGATGAGCAGATTATTGCTAAGTGTGTGGTGCTTGATAGCACTGTTGGTGACATCTTCCATCACTTTGCTGATGCTTGATAGTAGACTGATGGGGCGGCAATTGGTCAGATTGGATTTGTCTTGCATTTTTTTTGTGGAGAGGGCACACTTGGGCAACTTTCCACATTGTCAAGTAGATGCCCGTGTTGTAGCTCTACTGGAACAGCTTGGCTGAGGGCGCAGCTAGTTCTGGAGCACAAGTCTTCAGTACTAGTGTGGAAGTGAGCAGAAAGGCATGGCACTATGCTTAATGGGAAATATAGCCAAGTTAGGAATAGTAGCTTTGCTGAGCTTTGATTTTAAGTAGCAGAAACCACAATGAAATAGTTAAAAGTAAAGGCAGAGCGTGTGAGACTGTAAAGACTAGCCGACACTGGTAATTGCAAAGACATCTGTTCTTTATGGCCTGATTGTGTGACTCCCTGTGGTTTGGAACAAATGGACTCCTGTGAATCAAATGATGTCCATCCCTGTGTGAGTGATAAGGAGTGCTCGGCCCCTCTTATCTTCGTGAACTGCCACTACTTGATGTAGCTGCAGACTGCATGAAACACTCAGGAATGTACACCTAACAGAGATAGCAGGAAGCGCCGCAATTACTTGTCACAAGGTAGAGACAGACTCATGATCCATGTAGGGAGTGAGACTAGAATGATTATTGATGACTCCTATGCTCTTGCTAATTAGCTTGCTTGTCCGCTTTGTTTTATCTTGCTGGTACAAAACAATATTTTATTAGTAACAAGTATGTATTGAAAATGGAGTGTATTGGAACCTCAGTAACAGATGTACTGCATTTCACCACGTGGGTGAAGTCGAATTGTATCGCACTGATTGGTTAAACAAGGGGGTATAGCATGAATCTTAATGTATAAACAGTAGTACCTGTATCAAAAAACTTTACTTACTCTAGTGGACCAGACAGACTCTGGGTGGAGTCAGTGTCGTTGCATTAGAGGAAGTCAGCCGGCTAAATGCGCAAATAAAGTAATTGATTTTACCTACACATCCGACTCAGTATATTTAATGAACCAGACTGAAGCCAAAAAGAACTCAGATTTACACTAGAGCCGGAATGTTGTTCGGGCCCACAGTCTTTGCTGTATCGAGTGCTTTCAGCTATTTCTTGCCATTATGTGGAGTGAAGCAAATTGGCTGAAAACTGGAAGCTGTGATACTGGGGACCTCAAGAGGCCGAGATGAATCATCCACTGAGCAATTTCTGACTGAAGATGGTTTCAAATGCTTCAGCTTCATCTTTTGCACTGACGTGCTCGGCTCCACCAACATTGAGGATAGGGATGTTTTTGGAGCCTCCTCATCTGGTTCGTTATTTAATTGTCCTCCACCTTTCATGACTGGATACCTAGTTTCTCAGGGCAGTGACCAAGGCCCAATCATCCTCAGCTGTTTCATTGATGGCTTTCTCTTCAACAAAAGTCAGAAGTGGGAATGTTCGCTGATGATTCACAACTCATCAGATGCTGAAGCAATCTGTACCTGCAAGCAGCAAGACCTGAACAACATTCAGGCTTGAGCTGATATGTGACAAGCAACATTCTTTGATCTGATCCTGAGGGAGATATCCGTGCGTGGAGTGGCGGGATGTATGGAGAGTGATTCTGAAGAGGATGTCTGAGCCTGGAGGGCAGAATCTGTGGAGAGTGGTCCTCAAAGGATGTCCGTGTCTGGAGATTTAGGATCTCTGAAGAAGGTCTCCGAGCCCATAGTGCTGGGATCAATGGAGAGTGATCCTGAAGTGGGTGTCCGAACCTGGAATGGCGGGATCTGTGGAGAGTGATCCTGAAGTGGGTGTCTGAGCCTGGAGGGCAGAATCTGTGGAGCGTGATCCTGACGAGTGTGTGTAAACCTGGAATGGAAGCTTTCTGTAGAGGTACAGGTGGAGGCCATTCATTCCCAGTATTTTATAAAGGTTTAGCATAACTTATATGCTTTCACTCTATGCCTCTATTAATAAAGCCAAGTGTCCTGTTTGCTCTTAGCTACCTTTTCAATCCTTCTAACATTGGTGTACATTGTCTCTCTGCTCCTGCACCCAGTTTAGAATTGTAACGTTTCATTTATATGGCATTCTTCCTTCCAAATTGTATCACTTCACACTTCTCTGTGTAAAATTTCATCTGTTCTGTGAAAGCCCATTTTACCATTTTTTTTTAAGTTCCCCTGAAGTGTGTTACGATCACTGGCATAGGACAAAATTCCTGAGCATTCTTTGATGCTATCCCCATAGACAGAGCAATCTTTTACGCGAGCTCAAATGTAGGATATTGTGTGTTTAGTATCTTATTTCACCCACCAATATAAGCACAAATATGTCACGTAAATCCTGTTCACTGCAGTCCCTGCTGCTGTTTGCTGCCTATATTTACAGATTTTTATCTCAACCTCGTCACCATGTTCTCTAATATATTCAGGGGGCATCAGCAGAGAAAATGTTCAACAAGCATGGCAAGTGCAATGAAATGTTTATTTATTTCATTATGTCATGAACATAATATACAAATTTTTACATGTGTGAATCATCAATATGTGTCTTCATAAATGGAACCCCGTCACAATAAACACTGCCACCGTTCAATATTTAGCAGACAGGTTTGACGGCCTGATGTGTGTGATTCCCATATTAATGTGTTTGTACAAAGTTCGGGGAAAGATGGAGATACGAATAATTTACAGGGAAATCTTTTAAGCATATTACCACATCTCTCACTCATAAAGATCTGCAAACACATGGATTCCAAAAGAACCTGAGTACAAAATCACCTAAAATAAACACAGCCAGAGAGACTTGCAATAACCTGTAGCTCAGGGAAAGTACATGATGTTATGGAAGGGATTCTGTTTCTTCTGTTGAAATATTTTTTGAAGAAGTCATAATCAAACTGAATAAATGTAGGACCAGTTCTTTTTCAAGAGAGAACCAAAAGAGCCAATTTGGCAACTATGTTTACTGGTTGTCACATGATTCAAGTTAAATATAGAACAGAAACCCTGGTAACCCGGAGAAATATGGTTAGTGAAGTCAGTCATGCCCCTTGATTGGGCAACCTTGGCAGCAGCAGCGCAAACCTAAGACAGCAGAAAACTCACAACCTTTGGTTGTAGCAGTAAGTGTGTTTTACCTGCTGGAGTGAGCAGCTGATAAAGTTAACCTGAAGAATCGTCAAGGAAGGAGAGAAGACCACAACCCAGTTTGTTTTCCAGAAAATCTTTAAAAGACCCTGAGAAGTCCACTGAGTTAATTCATCTTGTCGCATGTCTTTGAAGAAGGCCTGCTAAAATTAATTCTCAATGCCTTCTGAAAAGAACGGATCTAAAATACCCTAGTGACCTGTCTACGTATGCTCGGAAGTTAGACTGTATTCCAGTTTTGGAGCAACATATCTCATCTGATGATTTCTTCAAAAATGAGCAAATAAACAGCCCAAGAGGTTTTTTTTGTCTGCAACAGAGTGCTGAATTAAAAAAAAAATCCCTTTTATTTTTTTCAGCTATCCGGTGTGTGTGTGTGCGTGTGGCTCGAAGATAAAAAAAAGGACTTTAAAAGTTGTTCAAGGTGAAAAAGGAACTTTTAAAATTTCCACCTGTGTGTTTATGCTTTACTTCATGACTAGTTAAAACTTGTTCGACAATAAATGGATAATTTTGTTGTTCATTAAAGAAACCTGGTCAGTGTCTTCTATTCTGGGAAAAATAGAGTATATGATTGACTGTATCAGTATGTGGGAAAAGTTCACATAGATGTTGTGACCTGTGGAGAAGTGGGATGAGAATAAAGAGTGCCCTCCTCTGCCCTTAGTTGTCACAGCACTTGTGATCTGGCTCAGCAGCTTAACTGGTTCGAGTGTTTGTCTAATAATCAGAAAATCATGGATTCATATCATGGCTTCAAAAGTTTAGCTATCAATCATTTACATCCATTTTCTTGTGAACTTTAACTTTTCTTATGAATTTCATTCACAAAAGAAAACAGCTCAGATGTTGCCTTTGTGAAGGATGTGAGTTTGAAATGGCTGTTCCTGCTCGTACAGATGTCCAGTGCTAATATTTCAACGGCAACTCAATCCCGTACAATTTCTTTGAGAGCAATGTGTTTGCATTTGCATTTAACCTGGAAAACAGCTCAACATTAATCTCACTGAAGGAAAGTGTGACCGTGTTGTATGTTTCAGAGTGTTTGTGTCATTTTGTGTCTCTTTTAACCAAGACTATAACACGACGCAAAGGGGAGGGTTGATCCGAGGTTTAGAATATATTATCATTCAGGAGCAAGAAAAATCAAATGGAACAAAATAAGAAAACCCAGTCGCCAGATTTGAGAATCTGTAGATCCGCTTTGGGAAAGTGAATCAGAGCAGAATGAAGGGTGAACTGTCCGACTGCCCAGAAGAGATGAAGACACAGCTCAGTCAGCACGTTCCCCTGGTTTATGATGCTGGAACATTCCTCACACAGAAATTATTCAATCAATATTCATCTGCCAAGTCGGTCTGAGGCTGTGCCTCTCTGATCATGTGGAATTAAAGCAATTCTTCCAGTCAGTTAGTTCAGTTGTCATTTCATGAGAAATTAGAAGTCATCATGACTTTGTCAGTGACCTCATGGTTCAGGTGTCTGAGTGATGTTAATCATGATGTGATGAAATGATTGTATGTTCCAGTCTTTCAGTGGTGGGTTTTCACACTGAGTTGAAACGTGTTGGACATGGTCTGGAAATGTTTCACACCGCTCCATTCCCAACAGGCCATGACATGATGTGATGGAAATTTCATTTACTTACAGAAGCTGCATTTCCATCATTGCACATCTGGCTGCACAGCCAGGATCTGTACTGTCCAAACAGCTGACAAGGTGGTCGAGAGGTTAAGACGGTGGCGTGCTAATGCATTTTGCTTTGCATGTGTGGGTTCGGATCCCAATTTTGTCGTTAGTGTATGTAGTGTCTAGTACATTGTTGTGGGGGAGCTTTTGTGGAAAGTTGGCCTGGAAACATGTTCTTATCAGTATATCGCTGGTGATTCCAGAATTGTTTATACTTTATTAAAATTGAGACAGACAATCGGAATTCTTCACCCAAATTGGACTGGAATGAAGATCAAATAGGGATCACGAAAAGGAGGAAGATTTTTCCCTCCCTCCTTCCTTCCATCTTTACTTTCTCTGGATTTACACCAAATGAAAGACTAACGGGAAAAGCAAACGGCGAGGGAGCAGAAGCAGAACATTATCCTTTGGCAAGAAATTTATTTTCAAATCTTCTTGATAGATTAAGTGAGTGAGCAATGTTTTGGCAGATGGAGTTTAAAATGTGGGGTCATCTAGTACCTACGAAAGATAGATCAGAGTGTTTTTTATAAGTGTTGAGATGTTAGAAACTGGAGAAGCAGAGACCCACGTGCTGAATCACTAAACACTAACGGACTGGTAGAAAATAATGTGAAAGGGGAATGGAATCTGAAGATTGGAAATCACGTTGTAGTTATATAAAGCTCTGTGCTCCTGAAGTAAATGTCCAAGCCTGGATTGTGGGGAATCTGTGGAGAATGATTTGTTTTTTATTTATTCTTGGGTGTGAGTATCGCTGGCAAGGCTGGCATTTATCGTCCATCCCGAATTGCCCTTGAGAATGTGGTGGGGAGCTGCCTTCTTGAACTGCTGCAGTCAATGTGGTGTAGGAACACCCACAGTGCTATTGCAGAGGGAGTTCCAGGATTTTGACCCAACAACAGTGAAGAAATGGTGATATCGTTCCAAGTCATGATGGTGAGTGACTTGGAGGTGAACCTGCAGGTGGTGGTGTTCCCATGCATCTGCTGCCCTTGTCCTTCGAGGTAGTGATCACGGGTTTGGATGGTGCTGTCGAACGTTACTTAGCGAGTTACTGCAGTGCATCTTGTAGGTGGTACACACTGCTGCCACTGTGCTCTGGTGGTGGAGGGAGTGAATGTTTAAGGTGGTGGGTGAGGTACCGATGAAGAGGACTGCTTTGTCCTGGGTGGTATTGAGCTTTTTATGTGTTTTTGGAGCTGCAGCTATCCAGAAAAGTGGAGAGTATTCCATCACACTCCTGACATGTGCCTTGTAGACAATGGAAAGGCTTTGGCATGTCAGGAGGTGAGATACTTGCTGCAGAATTCCCAATTTCTGACCTACGCTAAAAGCCGCAGCATAGATGTGACTAGTCCAGTTTAGTTTATAATCAATGATAACCCCCAAGATGTTGTTGGTGAGGGATTCAGTGATGATAATGCTGCTGAGTATTAAAAGGTAGATGGTTTGATTCTCTCTCATTGGAGATGTTCACTGCGTGGCACTTTTGTGGCAACCAAGTCGCTTGTCACTTATCAGCTCAAGCTGAATGTTGTTCAGGTCTCGCTGCTTGTGGACATGGACTGCTTCAGTATCTGAGGAGTTGTGAATCATCACCTAACATTCCCACTTCTGACTTAAGTTGAGGGGAAACTCATTAATGAAAGAGCTGAGGATGGTTGAGCCTAGGACACTACCCTGAGAAACTCCTGAGGCAATGTCCTGGATTGAGATGATCGGCCTCCAACAACCATAATCATCTTGCTTTGTGCTAGGTATGACTCCAACAAGTGGACAATTTTTCCCTGATTCCCATTGATTTCAATTTTGCGAGGGATCCTTGATGCCACACTCACTCAAGGGTAATTACTCTCACCTCTCCTCTGGAATTCCACTCTTTTGTCTCTATTTGGAACAAGCTGCAATGAGATCACAAGAACAGAAATAGTAGCAGCAGGAGGCCATTTGGCCCCTCGAGCCTTCTCCGGCATTCAATAGGATCATGGCTGATCTGATCATGGCATCAACCCCACTTTCTTGCCTGCCCCCCATAACCCTTGACTTCCTTGTAGATAAAAATCCAAAGATGAACAACTGTCTGAGAGAAGAAATTCCTCCTCATTTCCTTCTTAAATGGAAAATCCCGAATTCTGAAACTGTGTCCCCTAGTTCTAGATTCCACCACGAGGGGAAACATCCTCTCAGCATCTACCCTGTCAAGACCCTTCAGAATCTTATATGTCTCAATACGATCACCTCTCATGTTTCTAAACTCCAATCAGTATAGGTCCAACCTGCTCAATCCTCCTCACAAGACAACCCCTTCATCACAGGAATAAATCCAGTGAACCTTCTCTGAACTTTTTTTTAAATTTCCAACATATACTTTATTCGTTAAAAAAACTATAAAAAGATACATTACAAAACAGTTCAAAAACAGCACCAAGTCAACAATACAAAGATTGCAAAGGAGATCAGTTTCCTTCAGTACAGGAATGAATTGCCTCACAACCCTTCCATTTCATTTTACCTGCCATGTACTTTTTGCAGCAAACAAATATTTTCTGGAATAAAAACAAGAAATACTGGAACCACTCAGCAGGTCTGGCAGCATCTGTGGAAAGAGAAGCAGAGTAAACGTTTCGGGTCACTGACCCTTCTTCGGAACTGACAAATATTAAAAATGTCACAGGTTATAAGCAAGTGAGGTGGGGGTGGGGCAAGAGATAACAAAGGAGAAGGTGCAGGTTGGACAAGGCCACATAGCTGACCAAAAGGTCAGCAATATAAAAGGTTGTAATAAATGTAAAAAAGCAAAAAAGAAGAAAAAAGAAAAAACAACTAAAAATGAAAGTAAAATGGGGGGCCGTCATGCTCTGAAATTATTGAACTCAATGTTCAGTCCGGCAGGCTGTAGTGTGCCTAATCGATAGATGAGATGCTGTTCCTCGAGCTTGCGTTGATGTTCACTGGAACACTGCAGCAATCCCAGGACAGAGATGTGAGCATGAGAGCAGGGGGGAGTGTTGAAATGGCAAGAATCCGGAAGCTCAGGGTCCTGCTTGCAGACCGAGCGGAGGTGTTCCGCAAAACGGTCACCCAGTCTGCGCTTGGTATCCCCAATATGGAGGAGACCACATTGTGAGCAGCGAATACAGTATACTACATCGAAAGAAGTACAGGTAAATCGCTGCTTCACCTGAAAGGAGTATTTGGGGCCTGGGATAGTGAGGAGAGAGGAGGTAAATGGGCAGGTATTACACCTCCTGCGGTTGCAGGGGAAGGTGCCATGGGATGGGGACGAGGTGGTGGGGGTAATGGAGGAGTGGACCAGGTTGTCGTGGAGGGAATGATCCCTTCGGAATGCTGACAGGGGAAGGGAGGGGAAGATGCATTTGGTAGTGGCATCACGCTGGAGGTGGCGAAAATGGCAGAGGATGATCCTTTGGATATGGAGGCTGATGGGGTGGAAAGTGAGGACAAGGGGAACCCTGTCACGGTTCTGGGAGGGAGGGGAAGGGTTGAGGGCAGAAGTACGGGAAATGGGCCGGACACGGTTGAGGGCCCTGTCAACAACAGTGGGGAGGATTCCTCGGTTGAGGAAAAAGGAGGTCATACCAGAAGCACCGTCATGGAAGGTAGCATCATCAGAGCAGATGCGTCGAAGACGGAGAAACTGGGAGAATGGAATGGAGTCCTCACAGGGGGTAGTGTGTGAAGAAGTGTAGTCGAGGTAGCTGTGGGAGCCGATGGGCTTATAATGGATATTGGGAGACAACCTATCCCCAGAGATGGAGACAGAGAAGTCGAGGAAGGGAAGGGAAGTGTCAGAGATGGACCACGTTTGGGTGAGAGAAGAGTGGAAATTGGAAGCAAAGTTGATAAAGTTTTCCAGTTCGGGGCGGGAGCAGGAAATGGCACCGATACAGTCATCAATGTACCGGAAAAAGAGTTGGGGGAGGGGGCCTGAGTAGGGCTGGAACAAAGAATGCTCGACATATCCCACAAAAAGACAGGCATAACTAGGACCCATGCGGGTACCCATAGCGACACCTTTTACTTGAAGTGCGTGGAGTTGAAGGAGAAGTTGTTCAATGTGAGAACAAGTTCAGCCAGGCGGAGGAGGGTGGTGGTGGATGGGGACTGGTTAGGCCTCTGTTCCAGGAAGAAGCGGAGAGCCCTCAAACCATCCTGGCGGGGGATGGAGGTGCAGCGCGATTGGACGTCCATAGTGAAGAGGAGGCGGTTGGGACCAGGAAACTGGAAATTGTCAAAATGACGTAAGGCGTCAGAAGAGTCACGGATGCAGTTGCGAAGAGACTGGACCAGCGGAGAAAAGATAGATTCAAGATAGGAAGAAATAAGTTCAGTGGGGCAGGAGCAGGCTGACACAATGGGTCTGCCGGGACGTACCCGTTTGTGGATTGTGGGAAGGAGGTAGAAGCGGGCTGTCCGGGGTTGCGGGACTATGAGGTTGGAAGCTGTAGAGGGAAGATCTCCAGAGGAGATGAGGTCAGTGACAGTCCTTTGGACGATGGCTTGATGTTCGGTGATGGGGTCATGGTCCAGTGGGAGATAGGAAGAAGTGTCTGTGAGTTGGCACTGAGCCTCTGCAAGGTAGAGGTCGGTACGCCATACAACAACAGCACCACCCTTGTCTGCAGGTTTGATCACCATGTCGGGGTTAGACCTGAGAGAACGGAGTGCCTCAAGATCAGAGGGGGACAGGTTAGAGTGAGTGAGGGGGGCAAAGAAATTGAGATGACAAATGTCCAGCCGACAGTTTTCAATGAAGAGATCAAGAGCGGGTAAGTCGCCGGGGTGGGGGGGGGGTCCAAGTAGAGGGAGAATGCTGGAGGTGGGAGAATGGGTCTGCTGGTCGGTAGGAGGACTCCTGGTCAAAGAAGTGAGCCTGGAGGCGGAGAAATATTTTCTGGATACAGCCCGAGGGGATTTCCATGGATCCAGTCCCTCACTTCACCTTGGTGGTGGTACCTTACACAGTGGTCTTCCCCAGTGAACCTTTGCAGCGGCTGCCCCAAGCTGTAGTGCGTCCCTCAGCACGTAGTCTTGGACCTTGGAATGTGCCTGTCTGCAACATTAGGTCGTGGACAACTCTTTGCGCTGGAAGACCAGCAAGTTTCGGGCAGACCAAAGGGCGTCTTTCACCGAATTGATAGTCCTTCAGCAGCAGTTGATGTTTCTCTCGGTGTGCATCCCTGAGAACAGCCTGTGGAGCACAGACCCCTGTGTTACACAGCTGCTTGGGATGAACCGCAATAAAAACCACTGCATCTTTTTCTACACCTGCTTTGCAAAGACAGACAGGGCAGTCCTCTCTCCTCTGTCTTGTTTGTTTGCTGTATTGAATCCTTTGCTGAGTCTATTAGGAAGGATGCAAGCAGAAGGGGCGGGTTACAATCCGAGGCAGTGGAGTCACTCAGGTTAAAACTTCCCTGTACCTGGATGACGTCGCCGTCTTTTGCTCGGATCTGCTGTCCGTTCGCAGACTGATCAGCATCTGCGACCAGTTCGAACTCACCTCGGGAGCCAAAGTTAACCACGGCAAGTGCGAGTCCATGTTCTTTGGGAACTGGGCTGACCGATCCTTTGTCCCCTTCACCGTCAGGTCAGACTACCTGACGGTGCTGGGGATATGGTTCGGAAGTGCCGGGGCGTGCACCAAAACCTGGAAGTAGCGAGTAGCCAGGATACACCATAAGCTGAGCATGTGGGAGCAGCGATCTCTCTCCATTGTGGGTAAGAACCTGGTGATCAGGTGCGAGGCGCTCACGTTGCTGTACGTGGTGCAGGTCTGGCCCATACGTCACTCCTGCGCTGTGGCGATCACCCGAGCCATTTTCCGCTTCATATGGGGTTCCAAAATGGACCAGGTCTGGAGGGACACGATGTTCAAACCCCTGGATAAGGGCGGGAAAAATGTACCCAACGTCGCCCTCATCCTGATGACTACCTTCGTGTGCGGCTGCATCAAGCTGTGCGCAGATTGCCAGTGCACAATCTCCAAGTGTCACTACGTGCTGAGGTTCTATCTGTCCCCAGCGTTGTGAAGGATGGGCCTGGTCACATTGCCGCGGAATGCTCCATCCAGTTGGACCGTGCCGTACCACCTATCCTTCGTGGGAAAGTTTCTGTGGAAAAATATCTTTGACCACCAATCCTTCAGGTAGTGGTCTGCACGGAATGTCCTCAAGGCCCTACAGGAAAAGGAGATGGTGGATCCAGTCGGATGGTTCCCCGAGCAAACTTCCAAAGTCATTTGGCGGAATGCCTCATCACCAGAACTTTCAAACAAGCACCAAGATGAAACTTGGCTGGTAGTGAGAAGAGCCCTCCCCATCAGATCCTTCCTGCACGCCCGAAGTCTAACCCCCTCCGCACAATGCCCTCGAGGTGGCTGTGGTGAGGAAGAGACAGTTGCCCACCTCTTTCTCTGAATTGCCTCCAATGCAAGTATATCCATCCTTAAATAAGGAGACCAAAACTGTGCACAGTACTCCAGGTGTGGTTTCACCAACACCCTGTACATTTGTAGCAAGACTTCTCTCCTTTTATACTCCATTCCCCTTTGTAATAAAGGGTAACATTCCATTTGCCTTCCTAATTATTTGCTCTAGCTGCATGCTAGCTTTTTATGATTCATGTACGAAGACACCCAGATCCTTCTATACCGCAGCATTCTGTAGTCTCTCGCAATTTAAATAATATTTAATTTATCTGTTCTTACTACCAAAGTGAATAACCTCACATTTTCCCACATTATACTCCAGCTTCCAAATGTTTGCCTGGATCTGAGAGGCCCTGGCGGAATCTAAACTGAGCATCGATGAGCAGATTATTGCTAAATGCGTGGTGATTGATATCACTGTTGATGACATCTTCCATCACTTTGCTGATGATTGATAGTAGACTGATGGGGCGGTAATTGGTCAGATTGGATTTGTCCTGCTTTTCTTTTATGGACAGGACACACCTGGGCAATTTTCCACATTGTCGAGTAGCTGTTTGTGTTGTCGCTCAAAAAAAAATTATCTTAATAAATTATCGGCTGTAAGCACGTTTGTCATCGGGTTGAATAATTTCTGTGTGAGAAATGTTCCAGCATCATAAACCAGGGGAACGTGCTGACTGAGCTGTGTCTTCATCTCTTCTGGGCAGTCGGACAGTTCACCCTTCATTCTGCTCTGATTCACTTTCCGAAAGCAGATCTACAGATTCTCACATCTGGAGACTGGGTTTTCTTGTTAGGTTCCTTTTGATTTTTCTTGCTCCTGAATGATAATATATGCCAACCTTGGATCAACCTTGCGTTGTGTCCCAGTCTTGGTTAAAAGCGACACATAACAGCAGCAACAATCTGAAACAAACAACACAGTCACACTTTCCTTCAGTGAGATTAATGTTGAGGCGGTTTCCATGTCGAATGCAATTGTGAACAAATTTCTCACAAAGAAATTGTGGGTGATTTGAGCATTTGCACTGAATTTCTGTGCAAGGAGGGGCAGTTTCAAACAGCCATTCCGAAATCACTTCCTTCACAAAGACAAAGACTGTGCTGTCTTAACGTGTCACTCAACTTCACAAACAAATTTGAACTCGAAGTTCAGGAGAAGACAGAGTGGTGAATGATTGATCGTGTAATCTTTGGATGAGAAAAGATACTTAACATACAAAATCCAACATTTGAGCTAGCGTGTAAGATTGATCTTTCCATGGAGATGATCACTGGAACACTGGAACAGGCCCAAGACAGAAATGTTGACATGAGAGCAGGGGGGAGTGTTGAAACGGCAAGGAACCAGAAGCTCGGGGTCATGCTTTCGGACTGAGCAGAGGTGTTCGACATAATCTGCGTTTGGTCTCCCCAGCTTGGAGGAGACTGCAATGTGAGCAGCGAATACAGTACACTAAATTGAAAGAAGTACAAGTAAATCGCTGCTTCACCTGAAAGGAGTGTTTGGGCTTTCAATAATGAGCAGAGGAGGGAAAAGGGTAGGTATTATATCTCCTGCGATTGCATGAGAAGATGCCTTGGGAAGGGGACGAGGTGTCAGGGATAATGGAGGAGTGGACCAAGGTGTCGTGGAGGGAACTATCCCTTCAGAATTGTGAGAAATGTAGCCCACTTAATAATAATTTACACCAAGTCAAACTCTGAAGAAGTAAGTTTATTTAACGTTCTTGCAAGATCGGGTGTCCTACAAGCAGGCACACCGATCAACATATTCAGTTCATGTTTATACAATACAAATCCATTTGTCCACGCCTTTATTTTACATTATTTGTTATAACGTATTATGACACTAACCTATCCTATGGTTGCTACAGTCTCCTCCTCTGTTTACTTCTCCCCCTACTCTAACTTTCTAGCCCCTAACTCTTGTTTTTGTTTTACCTTATTTGGCTCTCCATTGTGTGTTTTAACTTGCAGCTGTCAGCCTTTATCTTAGTGGGGCAGTTTCTTATTCACTACATCCTTTGTTCTAACTCTTGCTGTTTCTCTTTTATCTGCCTAAGCACAATTTTTAAGTGATGTACTGTCCCAAGGTCTGTACTTACATTCCCTTATCAGTTCTCTTTTTCAGTGATGTACTGTCTTAAGGTCTCCACTTACATACCCTTATCAGTTGCCTTTGTCAGTGATGTACTGTCTTAAGGTCTCTACTTACATACCCTTATCAGTTCTCTTTTTCAATGATTTCATTATGTTGTGTACAAATGACTTCTTGGTAATTTTCCACAAGCTGTAGAAACAACATTTCAGTATTTCTTATTCTCACAATTCCCCCTTTTCTTTTACTTAATCCTTGTTGTTTTCTACATACTGCGGAGGTTTCTCATATGTCCTCTCAAATCCTCTGAGCATTATTTCAGCCGCCTTTTCAATGTCTGTATTTCCGTTGATACTATCCACTTTGTCATTACCTAACAGGTACATACTCTCTTCCTGGCCTCTTTGTATTGACATCTGCTTCGTCAAAGCTGTCTCAATCAATCGCTGTGTCAGCCCTCTTACACAAGGAATAATACAACACCCGATGGCTATTAGTATTCCGACAACCATGATCAGGGAGGTAAAAACCGAGATTATCATGCCTTTCCATTTTCCAAACCAGGATTCAAGCCACCCCGTCAGGGAAGTGTCTGCTCCTGAATTTTCGGCCATCTCCTCTGCTAAATTTGTTAACCCTTGCAGTGCTCGGGTGATTGAACCATCGGGTGCTGTGTTATTTGGGATAAGTGTGCAACATTTCCCTCCTAACATTATACACACACCTCCTTTTTCTGCGAAGATCATATCTAGAGCCAGTCGATTTTCCCAAGCCATTCTACTAGTGGCGTCTAATTGTTCAGCTATACCTTTTACCGCATCTCTAGTATAATTTATAAATCTTTGTTGGTTGTAATAAATATAATTTATCCAATCTACATTTTTGTTAATAGTGACCCACCAAAACAAAGACTCGAAACCGGCGGTTATTTGGTTTCGGGCCTTGAATTCATCAGGTACCCCTCTTGGGACCCCTATGAAATCCATGTATACCTGGTCGTCAAAAGAGTTCGCTATCGCTTCCCTTTTACCCCTTTCCCTCGTTATTATCTTTTGTTTCTCAAATGCCAAGGTGAATGGTATTGCCAATTGAACAATTGCACACGTCCCCTTCCACTGGGAGGGTAGGGTCTGTCTCAGGATTTTTCCTCCGCAATACCACCATAAATCCGCTCTGGGAACATTCAATGATGAGTAGTTCCCTCCGCTGACTCTTCCAGTTACGTCCACAGTCTCCATGCATGACTTCAACTCTCCCATATTGCTGGTTAGCTCCGCACCGTGTCGACATACGCATGATGTGTGATTCACACTGGTGGCTAAAAATGAAGGGGGAGTCCTTGAATCTTCTTTCTCTAGGGGAGGGAACATTATTGACAAGGATATGCAAGTTTGAATACCCCAAGCCGTCTTATCCTGATATTGGGCTAACATGCATTCCATGCCCTTTCGGTCACGCTCCCACCCCAGCGGGAAAGGTACTACTTGAGCTATCGGTCTACCAGATGCACAAGCATAGCAATTGTTTTTGTTCAAACTTTTTACAGTATATTTTATCCATTCTACCCAGGCATTTGTGTCCCCGTAACCGGTTTCTATCTCAATTGTCTTTCTCAAGTCTTTTACCGCTATTATTTTTACTATGTTAGGATCGTTATGAGAGGTCCCCTTTAGTTTGTTAGCTGGTTTACCAGTCTTATCTATTGTTACCTGAAAACAACATTTTAATTCACCTTTCTTTTTCCCTTCTCTAACTGTTACTCCAAACACCTTGTTGTCTCATTGGAAGTGGGTAATACAAAAACATCCAACCCATTTTATTTCCTGGCTACTTTTGAAAAGAAAGAAAGAAGGCACACAATATTACAGACAGTATTTCCGCGCTCGCGCCGTTATATTAAAAAAAAGTTTGTTACTCAAAATCTTTTTAGCTTTATTTTCAATGGTTCTTCTGTTAATTCGGTTGTCCAAGTTCCTTCCTCGGCCGGGGTTTGTACCGGCCCCTTGATTCTTGTGTAGTGGGTCCAACCTCTTTCTGCCGTTCTTATGGCTGTTTCAGTGGTTAGGAGAGTCTGGTATGGTCTTTCCCAGTTCAGTTGTAGCTTAGTCTCTTTCCACGATTTCACCAGAACCCAATCTCCTGGTTGGATCTTGTGCACTGCAAATTCGAGAGGTGGGGTCTGTGCTAACAGGCCTTGCTTCCTGAGGAATGACAATGAGGAAGACAACGCCAGTATATAGTTCTTTAGAAACCAATCTTTAGTTTCTAAGGTTGGCATCTTGCCCCTGGTTCCCATATAGGGTAATCCGAATAGCATTTCATAGGGGGACAGTCCCACATCTTTTCTAGGGGCTGTCCGAATTCTGAGTATCGCTGTAGGTAAACATTTTGTCCAGGGTAACCTTGTTTCAAGTATCAGTTTGGACAGGTGTTTCTTTAAGGTCTGATTCATTCTTTCCACCCGCCCTGAAGAGGGAGGGTGCCAAGGGGTATGGAAGTCCCATTGGATTCCCAATCCCCTAACTATTTCTTGTTATAGCTTCGAGGTAAAATGGCTTCCTTGGTCTGAAGTGCTGTGGCTGCCACAGCTTGCACACACTCTGGCCATCCCTTTTAGCTATTTCATTGTGGTTTCTGCCACTTAAAATCAAAGCTCAGCAAAGCTACTATTCCAAACTTGGCTATATTTCCCATTAAGCATAGTGCCATGCCTTTCTGCTCACTTCCACATTCCCCCCTTTTATCATTCTATGATAACCTTCTCTCTCTACTGATCAACGTATATATGATTATATATATTCACTAGGATTATATGGATCTATTTGCTCAAATAACATTTAAACAGTATAAGATAAAAGCAAATATAAAAAACTCAGCCACTGCTGAATCAGAAGGGTAGGCTGAGCCACCCTCTAACAAGGGGGTGTGTATTCGCCTGGTCGGTATGTTTTTCATTCTAACTTTTCCCTAGGATTGTCATGTCTGGGTGATAAGAAGAGTGCTGTTGAAATACAATGTCTCTCTCTCTCTCTCTCGCTGTACCAGCTGCAAGGCCAAGTTGCCTCTGCAGCCCTGAAGTTATGAAGTCATTTCTGATAAGCTGTCCCTCCCTGCAGCACTGAAGCTAGCTTGTTAGCAGTACATGACTGATTAATTGTTTCAGGGTAGGCTGAGCCACCCTCTAACAAGGGGGCGTGTATTAGCCTGGTCGGTATGTTTTTTATTCTCGCCTTTCCCTGGGATTGTCATGTCTGGGTGATAAGAAGAGTGATGTTGAAGTACAATGTCTCGCTCTCTCTCTCTCTCGCTGTACCAGCTGCAAGGCCAAGTTGCCTCTGCAGCCCTGAAGTTATGAAGTCAGCTAGCTTGTTAGCAATACATGACTGATTAATTGTTTCATCTTAAACGTTCCCATGTAATTCTGTTCTTAAAAATTCTAAAATCTAAATTCTGTTCTCACAGTCCCCCCTTTTGATTCTTCAAAACATTTTTAAAAATCAATCCCTTGATCCCACCTAGGTGCCTTTAATGGTCTCTATTTGTCTAGAAACAGCCTTCAACACCCAGAGGGGTCGCACTCAATACGTCGCCTGCTTGTGCCATAAGAGGGGCCTGCGGTAACTCTGTAAAGGCATAAGTTTTGCAGGGGCTTCAACTACTTGTTTACAACAATGCCTTTTACTATCAGATTTCTAAGGTCTTTCATCTGGCCCCTATGGCCGATATTATTGTTCTGCCACTGCGGGTCTTGATTAGGGTATTTTTGTTCAGCTGGTTCGTTTCCCCCTACCCCGGGAGGGTTTTCTCTTTCCCAAATTTTCAGGGGTCTTCTACGAGGACTTTCATTTCCTTTTTAAACACTCTTACCTCTCCTGACGTTAATGGTGCACTAACAAATCCAATTTCATTATTTCCTATTGGTACCTCTCTCAAGGGCATCATTGTCTTAGGAGACTCTCTGTCTCTATCGTCGTCGTTATCGTCGGGTTTAGGGGTGGTCCTTCTTGCTGTCCTTAGATCATATTTGGGTCTTTTTCTCCTTGGTTTTTGACTCTAAATCCCAATACTCCAACATCCGTCCCAATGGACTTTCTGGAGGGATGTTGCCGGCAGACTTTCCTTGTCTCCCATCGTCTTCCTTTTTAGACGATTTATTTCCCATGGTTAACTGAAGGGTCTTGTACCCTACGGTATTCACCTCCTAGCTGAAGGGTCTTATACCTTACGGTATTCACCTCCTAACTGAAGGGTCATATACCCGACAGTATTCACCTCCTAACTGAAGGGTCTTGTACCCTACGGTATTCACCTCCTAGCTGAAGGGTCTTATACCTTACGGTATTCACCTCCTAACTGAAGGGTCTTATACCATACAGTACTCACCTCCTAGCTGAAGGGTCTTATACTGCAGGACTGTAAAATTCACTCCTCAAGGACATTTGGTACTTCGAAGGTCTTTTCCTACAGTTAACCATAAGTCACCAAGATAATACTTAAAAGTCGTTTTTCCTACCTTGGTCCGTGCACGGAGTTGCCTGACTTCACATGTGTACCTGCCGCACGAAATACTCGTTCAGAGTGACTTCCCTAGGATCGTTTTCAGTCAATTACTCGGGTCCGCTACCAACGAGAGAAACGAGACCGTTTTTAAATTAACGGGACGCCTCTTCTCGTCTGTCGTCGGCCGCGGTCCCGGCAATGATGAAGAGATCCCGGACGAGCCCCCAATTGTGAGAAACGTAGCCCACTTAATAATAATTTACACCAAGTCAAACTCTGAAGAAGTAAGTTTATTTAACGTTCTTGCAAGATCGGGTGTCCTACAAGCAGGCACACCGATCAACATATTCAGTTCATGTTTATACAATACAAATCCATTTGTCCACGCCTTTATTTTACATTATTGGTTATAACGTATTATGACACTAACCTATCCTATGGTTGCTACAGTCTCCTCCTCTGTTTACTTCTCCCCCTACTCTAACTTTCTAGCCCCTAACTCTTGTTTTTGTTTTACCTTATTTGGCTCTCCATTGTGTGTTTTAACTTGCAGCTGTCAGCCTTTATCTTAGTGGGGCAGTTTCTTATTCACTACATCCTTTGTTCTAACTCTTGCTGTTTCTCTTTTATCTGCCTAAGCACAATTTTTAAGTGATGTACTGTCCCAAGGTCTGTACTTACATACCCTTATCAGTTCTCTTTTTCAGTGATGTACTGTCTTAAGGTCTCCACTTACATACCCTTATCAGTTCTCTTTGTCAGTGATTTCATTATGTTGTGTACAAATGACTTCTTGGTAACTTTCCACAAGCTGTAGAAACAACATTTCAGTATTTCTTATTCTCACAGAATGCTGACAGGGGAGGGGAAGATGAGGTAGGTGGTGGCATCACGCTGGAGGTGGTGGAAATGGTGGAAGATGATCCTTTGGATGTGGAGGCAGGTGGGGTGGAAAGTGAGGACAAGGGGATCCCTGTCGCAGTTCTGGGAGGGAGGGGAAGGGGGAAGGCAGAGGTTGAGGGTCCTGTCAACTACACTGGGAGGGGGGCAAGGGGTGGCGGTTGAAATCTGCTGATGTTGTTGAATTTAATTTCAAACACTCCTTGAACTCTCTGCCGATGAAGACTGAAAAAGGGAAGAGCAACCACACAACAAGGGTCTCAAATCCAAGACCCTGAGATTAAAAGTCTCATGCTCTACCAACTGAGCTAACAAGGCCTGAAACAGTACTTCTACTCTGATACAGTAAATCCACTGACAGAAGCCCCAAAGTGTGAGAAATTCCTCTCACTCATCAATAATAAATCTGAAATCTTTTTACCTTCCAAATGCTGACATCTATTTTTTCAGTATTTATTTCTCTCTCCTTTTTATTTAGTTCATGCATTTCTTCAGATTTTTTTTTTTAATTATATCTGAGGGAAGAAATGAACAGATCTGGCAGCTCAAAACTGGGCATCCATGAGGCACTGTGGGCCATCAGCAGCAGCAGAATTGTATTTAAACACAATATGTTACCTCATGGCCTGGCATATCCCTCACTCTACCATTACCAGCAAGCCAAGGGAGCAATAGTAGTTCAATGAAGTGTGCAGGAGGGCATGTCAGGAGCAGCACCAAGCAGACCTAAAAATGAGGTGTCAACCTGGTGAAGCTACAACACAGAATTACTTGCATGTCATATAGCGGAAGCAGCATGCAATAGACAGAGCTAAGCAATCTCACAATCAACAGATCAGATCAAAGCTCTGCAGTCCTGTCACATCCAGTCCTGAATGGTGGTGGATAATTAAACAATTAACAGGAGTCACAGAGAGTCATAAAGTCGTACAGCATAGAACCAGGCCCTTTGGCCCACCGCGTCCATGCCGACCATAATGCCTATCGAGACTAATCCGACCCGCCTGCATTTATTCCATATCCCTCCATGCCTTGCTCATTCAAGTACCTGTCCAGGTGCCTCTTAAATGTGACTACTGTTCCTGCCTCCACCAGGCAGCTCATTCCAGATACCCACTATTCTTTCTGTGAAAAATTTACCCCTTTGACCCCCTTTAAACCTCCTCCCTCTTAGATTAAATCTATGCCCTCTAGTTTTAGTCACCCCTACCATGGGAAACAGAGTCTGGCTATCTACACTATCTCTGCCTCTCATAAAGCGTGACGTAGGAGTGAAGAACGAGTGACCAAGAGGAGGAAAGTGGCACGGCATAGAGCTAATGGCTGGAGTGGGGGTTGGGGGGCTGGGAGCGAGTGGCAGGAGAGCTGGGTGACGCGAACAGGGAACAATCGGCCAGGGGAGCAGCGAGGTGGAGAGCGAGCAGCTGAGGAGAAGAAGCGTCAAGGCCGAGTGGGGAGAGCTCCAACCTCAAAGTCTCCCATTCAGCCGCTTCCTTCAGCTGAGTGAGAGGCTGGATACCCGATGACACTTTAGCGTGCATGTGCGAAGATGGACCAGGCGCTGATTTGCGATGATGTTGGTGCTGAGCCATGACATCATCCTGTGCATGTGCCACTTAACCCTGGCAAGATGTAGCTGTGCCCATGCGCAGCTTGGCGCTCTCTGATGATGTCAGCAGGCCGCTCCGTTGATAGGAATCACATTGTGTCTGCAGTGCCCACAACCCAGGAAAGAATAAAAAAGAGATTTACCACAATGGTAGCAGGGTGAGGGATTTCAGTTATGTGGAGAGATTGGAGAAGCTGGGGTTGTTCTCCTTGCAGCAGAGAAAATTCAGAAAAGATTTGACACATTTGTTCAAAATCATGGAGGTTTTCAATAGCTTAAATAAGGAGAAACTGTTTCCAAGTGGTAAAAGGGTCAGTAAGCAGAGGACACAGATATCAGGTGATTGGCAGAAGAACCAGAGGTGACATGAGGAACCATTTTTTACACTGCAATGTGTTGTGATAAAGAAAGAAAAGACTTGCATTTATATAGCACCTTTCCTGACCACTGGATATATCAAAGCACTTCGTAAACAATGAAATATTTTTGAAGTGTAATCACTGTTGTAATGTCAGAAATGCAGCAGCTAATACCCACAAACAGCAATGTGTTAATGACCAACTGATCTGATTGAGGGGCAAATATTGATCACAACACCAGGGAGAATTGCTCTTCACTTGTTTGAAATTGCAGCATGGGATCTTTTACATTCACCCAAACATGCAGACCAGGTCTTGGTTTAACATCACACCTGAAAGGCAGCACCTTCAACACCCTCAGTGCTGCACTGGAGTGTCAGCTGTGAAATCTGAACCCAGAAGCTTGTGATTTCGAGGTGAATGTGACCAACTGAGCCACAGCTTTTACCTGAGTCTCAATCCTTCTACCAACAGTTTCTCTCTATCGGATCTGTCACGACCCCTCATGATTGTGAACACCTCTATCAAATCTTCTCTCTGAGGAGAACAACCCCAGCTTCTCCAATCTATCCACATAACTGAAATGCTAACCACATGTTGCAGAAAGGAATTTTTCCTCATGTTCCTTCACTGCTTTCCACTGGTGCTGGGTAATTGCAGAGTGTGGGGCCGGAATGTTGCTGCTTGTCCCGGCCTCACTCACTCTGGGAAAGAGGGAATAATTGATGCATCTGTTTCTGTATCTGAAATGTGACTTCGATCTGCTGTTATTAACCGAGGCAGCGCTGCAGGAGGATACGTTAATAATCTCTCACTAATCAACTGCAAACAGTCAGAATGTGTAACTTTGAGCAGCGCTTTCTGCACCGTCAGGGCTGGAAAGTTGAGGGAGGGAGAGACACTGTCAGTATCTGAGTGTACACAGCACTGTACAGAGAAAGAGCCAATATACCGGGGCTGAGACACAGTGTATCTTTTCACATTTAATCACAATAATATCCGGAGTCAGGAACTGAAAAGGATGAAAAACCGAATAATAAGAGCAAAAGTAAGAAAACTAAGCAATTATAGATTAGCTGATGAGCATTCTCTGTGTTACCTGGTCTACTGTTTTATTTTCAATGCTCTCTCCACTGTGGCCAGGGAAGGATTTCTTCTCAAGGGCTGAATATTCACAAAGCTTCTTGGAATTAAAAATCTTTCAAAATTAATTCCATGGAGCTAATGGGGAAAAGTCAAATAACTGCATCTATTATCGGAGAGCTGGTTGGTGATGACGTGGATGTGTCTGCAGTGTGCAGGACCAGACTGTTTCTATAGATTCACAATGAATGTTCAACCCTTTATTTGTAACAGTAAAACTGATCGTGGACAATGGCTATTCTGGTTGCAGCAACCTGAAGATTTAACTCATTGACACCCTGCTTTCGGGTAATCTAGAAAGCACAACACCCAGCTCTGTCAGTTAGTGTGCTTGTTTGTTAACCCACAATTTGTTGGTTCAGGCACTTAAAAGGATGAGGCTTTATTAACTTAAACTCTTCTACATCTGCTGTATTACTCTTGCTGTTGATTCTTCAAAGATAAGTTTAATCAAGTCTTTCTTTGTGAAATCCATGCTGACTGTGTTTTATTATATTTTCATTTTCATATGTATTTTCCACTTTTGGGGATTACAGGATATTGTCATTTTTTATTGATTTTATTTTTATTTATTGCACTTATTGCCCATCCCTAATTCCCTCGAGAAGGTGGTGGTGAACTGCCTTCTTGAACCACTGCAGTCGATGTGGTGCTGTTCGGAAGGGAGTTCCAGGATTTTGACCCAGCCACAGTGAAGGAACGGTGATATAGTTCCAATTCCAGGATGGTGTGTGGCTCAGAGGGAACTTGCAGGTGATGGTGTTCCCATGCATCTGCTGCCCTTGTCCTTCTAGGTAGTAGAAGTCACGGGTTTGGAAGGTGCTGTGTAAGGAGGCTTGCTGCCTTGCTGCAGTGCATCTTGTGGATGGTACACACTGCTACCACTGTGCGTTGGTGATGGAGAGAGTGAATATAGTGAATGAGGTGCCAATCAAGTGGGCTGCTTTGTCCTGGATGACGTTGAGCTTCTTGAGTGTTGTTGGAGCTGCACCTATCCAGGCAAGTGGAGAGGATTCGATCACACTCCTGACTTGTGCCTTGTGGATAGGGGACAGGCTTTGGGGAGTCAGGAGGTGAGTTACTCGCCGCAGGATTCCTAGTGTCTGACCTGCTCTTGTAGCCATGATATTTATATGACTACTGCAGTTCAGTTTCTGGTCAATGGTAACCCCCAGGATGTTCATCGTGGGGGATTCAGCACTCGTAATGCTGTTGAATGTCAAGGGGAGAGGGTTAGATTCTCTCTTGTTTCAGAAGGTCATTGCCTGGGACTTGCGTGACTCGAATGTGAAATATCCTTATTGTAGGGTATTGTATTGTACTGTACAGTGACTACACTTGGAAAGTACTTCATTGGCTGTAAAAGGCTTTACAAATTCCTGTGGTCGTGAAATGCATGTGTTGCTTTTTCCATTGTTATCAATGTCATTGTGATCAAAAGATAGGTTTCGTGAGCACAAGGTTTAAATCAATGTTGATTCAAATAATGTAAAAGCATCTATATTCTTGCACTATACTTAATAATCACCATCTTCCTATCCTTACAGAGCACAATGTTTTTGACCCTGAAATTGATTCCACAATCTCAGTCCCTCAGACAATTTCAGCCCAGTTCTGATGAAAGATCACAGATCTGAAACGTTAACTCTGTTTCTCTCTCCACAGATGCTGCCAGACCTGCTGAGTATTTCCATCATTTTCAAGAGTCTCGATTTAATGAATAGGAAACTTGTTTCAGATCAGATTGGGAGACAGTGTGAAACCACTCCATTGTACTCATGTCTGAGATTCTGAGGACAGTTGGCTGTTAGTGGAAGACATCATCAATTAAATGTACCTAGCAACAGCTCAGACCAATTATTATTTTACAAGGTGGTGTGATGGCCATCCAGGGGTTAAAAGTAGGGATCTTGTAAGGTTTCAGTGTGCAGGAACACGAGAAGATCTCAGGGGTAAAGGCTCAGATCATCCACCAAGTTCTCCACCTGATGAGGGATCTAGGCTGGACAAAGAGGACCGTGACACTCTGAGACCAAGCTCGACCAGTCCACACACCTGCTAGAGCTGTAAAGTTATATTCCCCAAGTTTGTTCAAGATAATTTTACTTCCAATTATTAAGTACTATTTTACTCTTAATAAAAGTTCTGGACTTATTAATCAAGTATCCTGTTGATTTAATTGGTTAAAGTCATGCCCAAAGAGATTGTCCACAATAGACTTTCCTGAACTGAAAGATAAGTCTGCAAGGATTGCTAATTATACAGCCCTGTTTAAAAAGAGAGATAAACCCAGGAACTACAGACCAGTTCGTCTAATGTCAGTGGTGGGGAAACTTTTAGAAACAATTATCCAGGAGAAAATTAACTGTCACTTGGTAGAACATGGGCTAATAAATGACAGCCAGTACAGATTGGTTAACAGAAGATTGTGTATGAATTAATTAATGAATTAATTTCTTTGATGAAGTTTCAGAGAGAGTTGACCAGGGTGGTGAGGTTGATGGTGTGTGTCTGCACTTCAAAATTGTGTTTGAAAAAGTACCATAAAATAGACTTGTTAACAAAATGTGAGCAGATGGGATTAAAGAGGCAGTGGCAGCGTGGATACAAAATTGGCTGAGAGACGGAAAGCATAAAGTAGGGTGAATGCTTGTTTTTCAGAATGGAGGGACTAATCCAGTAATGTCACTGTTGTCGCAGTGTGTGCAGTGTCTGACCCTGAGCTGTCCTAGGGAGGGGGCTGTTTGTGATTTTCCTGTGGGGTATATTATCATCAGGGTATCTCTCTGAGCTGTCCCAGGGATGGGGCAGTGTGTGATATCCTTGTGCATGTCATGCAGGCCCACTGGCGTGTGGTTCCATCCTGATGCCAAGAAACAGAGCCCCATCTATGGGCAAAAAGTCTCACTTCCCCGTGGGTGTCTTGAGAGAGAAGAAGGCTTAGGGAGTAAACCTGGACAGTAAATCCGGAGTGGAGTCCCATACCTGTTACTTATCAGGTAGTTTTCCAGCAACTCCTACAGCAGAGCTGGTACCAAATAGTACTGGTTTTTTCCTTTCCTTTGGACAATACTAGCAATGCTGAGAGGGGGTCCTGATGCTCAGTGTCTCCATACTATTTTCCCAGGCCTGTGCCCTGGAGAGGACACTCCAGCTTCATGGTTAAACATTAGCAAAACATGGGAAGAAACAGTTACCGATTATAAGCTCTCACTCAATTGGTGTAGAGTATGAGCACTAGGGGCTACTTTTGACAGTGGGAGAGATCATCGCGTCTCAATGGATAACTGCCACCTACTCCAAGCTGTGCAGCCCCCAGTCAGTTAGGTGCTGTCCTGCCACGACCTACTTGCTTCAATGGGTGCTTACAGCTTCGAGAGATATCTCTCAACTGGCGGATTGATAATCTATGCACCAGGCAAGACAAACTCAACAATGAAGACACCAGTGCTTCGCATCACAAGCTGGAATGTAAGGACCATGTGTCCTGGCCTTACCGACAACCTTCTGCAGGTTGATGGCACACACAAGACAGCTGTGATTGACAAGGAACTCACAAGGCTCAATGTGGACATTGCTGTGCTGCAAGAAACTAGACTCATTCAAAGTGGATCCCTCAAATAGAAACACTACACCTTCTTCTGGCAGGGGAAAGCCCAAGAGGCAACTCGTGAGCATGGAGTGGGTTTCACAGTAAATAACATGCTACTTGTGATGAGTGAACCACCCACAGTAGGCTCAGAGAGACTTCTTACCCTTCACTTGTCAACAAGCGCGGGCCCAGTTAATCTCATATGCATCTATGTCCCGACACTCACCTCCACCCCAGATGTCAAGGATCAATTCTATGAGACACTTGACACTGCCATCAGTAGATTTCCCAGCACCGAGGGACTGTATCTTCTAGGGGATTTCGACGCAAGCTTGGGTACTGACGACAGCTTGGCCAACGAGCATAGGGCACCAGGGGATTAGCAAGATGAACGAAAATGGACAGAGGTTTCTGGAGCTATGCTGTCACCATGGACTCTGTGTGACGAACAGCTATTTCCAGGTCAAGCTGTGCCACAAGGTGTCCTGGAGACATCCGCGATCATGCCACTGGCACCAGCTAGACCTTGTCATCACCAGACGTACCACCCTCAGCAGTGTCCTCATCACACGCAGCTATCATAGCGCTGACTGTGACACTGACCACTCCCTGGTGTGTAGCAAGGTCAGGCTTCAGCCAAGAAAGCTTCACCCATCCAAGAAGAAAGGTCGTTCTCGGATCAACACTTGCCGAACCACTGATCCAGAAAGGACCCAGGAGTTCCTCAACATCCTCGATCAGGCTCTTTCAGAAAACGCCCAAGGCCTCAGTGCAGTGTCAAAGTGGAATCATCTGCACGCCACCATCTATAACTCTGCACTCGCTGTGTATGGGAAAAGAGATGGGAGGAATGCTGACTGGTTTGAGGCTTATTGGACTGAAATGGAGTCAGTTACTGCAACTAAGAAGAGAGTCCTCATGAACTACAAACAAGTCTCCAGCAAACAAACTCTAGATGCTCTCAGAGCTGCCAGAAACAAGTCTCTGCAGACTGCTCAGCACTGCACCAATCAATACTGGTTAAAACTCTGCAACAGCATACAAACTGCCACTGAATCTGGGGGATGCTAGAGGGACATATGAAGGAATTCAACACACCAAGGTTCCTTAGACAGCACCTTCCATACCCGCAACCTCTACCAACTAGAAGGACAAGGGCAGCAAATTCATGGGAACACCACCACCTGCAAGTTCCCCTCCAAGCCACACACTATCGTGACTTGGAACTATATCGCCTTTCCTTCACTGTTGCTGGGTCCAAATCCTTGAACTCCCTTCCTAACAGCACTGTGGGTGTACCTACCTCACACAGACTGCAGCGGTTCAAGAAGGCAGCTCACCACCACCTTCTCATGGGAAATGAGGGATGGGCAATAAATGCTGGCTTAGCCAGTGATGATCACATCACATGAATGAATAAAAAAAAAAATTATGAAAGCAATGGGAGCAGCAGTAACTAAATCAACACCTTTGAAGACAAAGACAGGGGTGATCATCACTGAACCTGACAAGCAGATGGAAAGGTGAGTGGAGCATTGCCTTGAACTCTACATAACGGAGAACATTGTCATTGAAGTAGCTCTCAGCACCATTCCAGACTTCCCTGTCATGGAGGAGCTGGACAGCGACACCACCATAGAGCTCAACAACGCCATTGACCGTCTAGCCAGTGGTAAAGCCCTGGGAAATGATGATATTCCACCTGGAATCATCAAAAGTGGAAAAGCAGCTCTGCTGCAGCATCCCCATGAACTTCTGTGTCTCTGTTGGAAGGGGAGATCTGCGCCTCTCAACATGCGTGATGCAAACATTGTCACCTTGTGCAACAATAAAGGCGATCGCAGTGACTGCAGCAATTAGCGAGGCATCTGCTTGCTAAGTATTGTGGGGAAGGTCTTTGCTCGCATTGCTCTGACCAGATTGCAGACCCTGACATCGCATCTATCCTGAGTCTCAGTGCAGCTTCAGAGCTGGTAGATCGACAGTCGACATGATTTTCTCACTTCGGCAGTTACAGGAGAAGTACTGTGAACAGGACAGACCACTCTACATTGTCTTTATAGACATCACCAAGGCCTTCGATCTTGTTTGCAGAGACGGACTCTTCAAACTGCTGTGGAAACTAGGCTGCCCTCCTGAACTCTTGGGTGTCATCTCTTCTTTCCACGAGAACATGCACAGTTCCGTCAGTTACAATGTAGCAACATCAGACACTTTCACGATCAGCAGTGGGGTAAAACAGGGCTGTGTCCTGGTGCAAACTCTCTTCGGAACGTAGGAGGAGGCAGTTTACCCTGTCGAGCCTGATCTGTCATTCAATTACATCCTTGATGATCATCTACCTCAACACCACTTCCCCGCGCTCTCCCCATATCCCTTGATGTCATGAGTATCAAGATTTCTATCAATTTCTGTCCTGAACATGCTCAATGAATGAACTTTCACAAACCCCTGAGGTAGAGAATTCCAAAGATTCACCACCCTCTGAGTGAAGAAATTCCACCCTATCTCAGCTTTTAATGGCCTTTTAAATGAAACTTTAAGGAATACAAGCCCAGTTTCCTCATAAAACAATGCCACCATCCCAGGGATTAGTCTGGTGACCCTCCGTTGCACTCCCTCTGTGGCAAGTATATCCTTCCTTAGATAAGGTAACCAAAACTGTGCACAATACTCCAGCACGATCTCACCAAGGCTCTATACAATTGCAGCAAGACATCTTTATTCCTGTCCTCATGACCCATCGTGTTAAGGCCAACATACCATTTGCCTTCCGAATTGATTGCTGCACCTGCATGCGAGCATTTAGTGTCTCATGAACAAGGACACCCAGGTCCCTTTGGACATCAACACTTCCCAACCTCTCACCATTTAAGAAATATTCTGTCTTTCTGTTTACTCTACCAAAGTGGATAACTTCACACTTATTCACATTATATTCCATCTGTCATTTCATTCACTTATCCTGTCCAAGTCCCCTGGAAGCCTCCTTGTAACCTCCTCACAGCTCACATCCTTTACAATTGGCATATTCCTCTCCATGCTGCTATTTTAAACTTTCAATGACTCAGATGGGGGTGTCCACCTGCATACCAGAGCTGATGACAAGCTGTTCATCTTGGCAAGACTGCGCACCAAGACCAAAATGAGTCAGTTCTTGGTCTGTGAGTTGCTGTTTGCTGATGACGCTGTGCTGACATCGCATAATGAAGTTCATTAACAGCAGCTTGTCTATCGGTTCTCCCTGGCCTGCAAGGAGTTTGGACTGACGATCAGCAGCAGGAAGATCAAAGTTATGGGCCAGGACTTAGAGACTCCACCTTCCATCAACATCGACAGGCTCACTTTGGAGGTTGTCAACAGCTTCACATACCTTGGATCAACAATCACCAGCAATCTGTCCCTTGATACTGAAATCAGAACCAGGATTGTCAATGCTGCAGCTGTCATGTCAAAGTTGAGAAGACGAGTGTGAACCGACAGCAAACTGATCGAAAATACAAAACTCCGCGTGTACCAGGCTTGTGTTCTCAGCACCCTCCTTTATAGTAGAGAAGCATCAACAACTTATGCAAGCCAAGAAAAGCAGCTGAACAGCTTCCACCTCCGCTGTCTCAGATGGATATTGGGCATCTCCTGGCAGGACAGAGTGCCGAATGCAGAGGTACACCAGAGTGCAGGGATCTGCAGCATGTTTGCCCTCTTGAGTCAGCGGTGACTCTGTTGACTGGGTCATGTGTGCTGAATGGATGACGGTCGCTTTGCCAAAGACATGCTCTTTGGTGAGCTTGCTATCAGCACGAGACCAACAGGTCACCCACGTCTGTGATACAAGGACATCGGCAAAGCGAGATCTCAAGCTGACTGGGATTGGAGTCGATGCATGGGAAGTCCTTCCTGCTGACTGGAATTCCTGGAGAAAGGCATTCAGGAAGACCATGGGAAAAGCAGAGGACAAAAGAAATGACCAGATGGTGGGAAAGAGAGGTCAGAGGAAGGAAAAATTATCAGTCGACCTCGGGCCAATGATAATCATCTGTACCAGCTATGGAAGGGATCGTCACTCACGAGTCGTCCTCGACAGCCACAACAAACGATGTTTCACACAGAAGTGACGTACACCCCGGGTGCAGCCCATTGTCTTCCGAGACGGACGGTTGCCTATTACAATTACAACTACAGCTGCAACTACAAGAGCGAGTCAGAGGCTGGGAACTCTGCCGTGACGAACTCAGCTCTTGACTCGCCAAAGTCTGCCCACTATCTGCAAGGTCTTCCTCTGATTTCAATTGCACACACATTTGCAATCTGGCTCTGTAGCTTAGTTGGTTCAAGCACCTGTCGAGTAAACAGAAGATCCTGGGTTCAACTCCCAGCAGAGCCTTATTTCACAGTAGCAACATGCTTGAAAAGTTTCATTATCAACACTGACATCTGTGTCTTGTGAGCTTCAATTCAAAATACATGATGAATTTCAATCACATACAAAAACAGCCTTTGTGAAGGATATGAGTTTGGAATGGCTGTTCCTCCTGGTACAGAACTTCAGTGCGAATACATCAAAGGTGACTTCTTTGACATAAATTTGTTCACAGTTACATTCAACCTGGAAAACAGCTTGATATTAATCTCACTGAAGGAGAGTGTTTGTGTCATTATGTGTTGCTTTTAACCGAGACTGGGACATGACGCAAGTGGGAGGGTTTAACTGAGGTTTGGAATATTTGTCAGTCAGGAACAAGAAAAATCAAAGGAACCAAATAAGAAAACCTATGTCTCATGTGGTTACCGAGAAACGGTGAGAAGATATTAAACTTTGTTGTATTTAATACAACTGTGTGAACTTTGATCTTTGCGGCCTTTTATAAACAGTATTTGAAGGGTCTCAGTAAAAATGTTCAGTGTTGATGAGAGTGGGGTCTGGGTGAGCAGCTGCTGAGCGTGACAGGGTCAGGACTGGATGCAGGAAGTTCTCTGACATTCTCTCTCTCTCTGATGGGTTGAGTTGATTTTCAACTGGCAGCTGTTGCTGTTTTGATAATTCAAGTTCCCTCCACCGATTTTTTTGAACAGACAGTGCAGTATGAGGCTGTAAAGGATTAATGCTGAAGACAGTGGGATCAACCCCTCCCACAATCAGAGTGATGATGTAACAGTCACATGAGATGAGGTTTGGGAGAAGAGAGAGCAGCACCAAGGATGCTCGTTTAGGAGGCTTGATGAGTGTGTATATAGTATTGTGTAAATTAGAAAACAGTTCTTAGTTCTTTCAGCAGGGAATGTGTCCAGAAAATATCGCGAAACTCACAATTTTATTATTCAGGAGTTGGAACACAGGGATATTAACTCCAAGTGACAGTAGTGGTTTCATTTAACAAAAGAAAAGTAGAGAATAATATTGCTCATTGATTGAAATCCCCCAGTGAGGAGACAGTTAAACAGGTGATCTGTTGGGGCATCCTTCGATCCAAGGTTTCGGCAGCATTTAATCTCCCTTTTTGGTGAAATTCTCTGTTTTTTGCATCTTTTTTTAATCCAGCTTTGATGGACCAGTGAAAAAACTGAAAAAAGTGAACAGATCCATCCTTTCTTTTCTTCCTTCTTCCCATCAGTTTCTCTTTTCTGTCCCAATTTATTCTGCTGTTTCTGCTGTTTTATCCATTCCAATCAAAATTCAAAATTCCAATCAAATCTATTTGTTATTCCACAGTGTCTTTCCATGTGTTTTATTCTGTTGTATTCTCTCACAGTCTGTTTGATGATCAATTTTACATCTCACTCTCTGTTCTGGTGAAGATCAGAAGCAGTGATATCTGTTTGCAACACCCGACAAGTCAGCCTGAGGCTGTATCTCATCGATAATGTGGAGTTAGGAACATAGGAACATAGGAGCAGGAGTCGGCCATTCAGCCCATCGAGCCTACCCCACCATTCAATATGATCATGGCTGATCATCCACTTCAATGCCCTTTTCCCCACACTTTCCTCATATTCCCTTATGTCATTTGTATTTAGAAATCTATCAATCTCTGTTTTAAACATACTCAATAACTGAGCTTCCACAGCCCTCTGGGTTACAGAATTCCAAAGATTCACAACCCTCTGAGGAATAACATTTCTCCTCATCTCTGTCCTAAGTGGCTTGCCCCTTATTTTGAAATTGCGTCCCCTGGTTCTCGACTCCCCAACCAGGGGAAACATCTTAGCTGCATCTACCCTGACTGTCCTTTAAATATTTTGTAGGTTTCAATGAGATCACCTCTTATTCTTCAAAACTCTAGAGAATACAGCCCCAGTTTCCCCAATCTCTCTTCATAGGACAGTCCCACCATCCCAGGAACAAGTCTGATGAACCTTCTTTGCACTCCATCTATGGCAATAATATCCTTCCGAAGGTCAGGGGACCAAAGCTGCACACAGTACTCCAAGTGCAGTCTAACCAGGGTTCGATACAATTGAAGCAAGAATTCACTACTCCTGTACTCAAATCCTCTTGCGATAAAGGCTAACATACTATTATCCTTCCTAATTGCTTGCTGCACCTGCATGTTAGCTGTCAGTGACTTATTGACATGGATACCATGTCACCCTTATACTCGATACCTCAGTTAATAAAGGAAAGGATTCCATATACCTGCTGAACCACCTTATTGACCTGTCCTGCTACCTTCAGGGATCTGTGGACATTCACTCCAACGTCCCTCACTTCCTCGACACCGTTCAGTGTTCTCCCATTAATTGTGTATTCCTTTGCCTTTTTTGACGCCTGCTCTCGCTGTTCCCTGCTCTCCGAGTGAACTCTTACTCCCTCTCCTGGGCACTTTATGCTCCATTCTGCTCTCACTGTTTCCTGCTCTCTTAATGTATCAATATTTATTTGCCTTGTGTTTAATTTAAAATATGGATTAACAGTATTTTACAGTTGTAGGTTTTATTTGGTAGTCCTGTACAAGTTGTGGATTGGTATTCAATATTTAGCTCTGTGAAAACGATTGTGAATGAAAATATAACTTTCAATCTTAAACATGGGCTGGTCTGCAAGCTCCAAGTCCTTCATTTTGTAGGAATGGAATTGATACTGTGTCTTTCAGTCTTAATCTCTGTGGCATTTTTGAACTGGTATGTAATGCATAACTTGGTCTAACGTCCGATGTACATTATTGGGATTCATAGGATCATAGGAAATAGAGGAATTAGGCCATTCAGCCCATCGAGCCTGCTCCAACATTCAAACAGATCGTGACTGATCATCTACCTCTACGCCATTTTTCCTGCTATCTCCATATCCCTTGATCTTGTTAGTATTTAGAAATCTATCGATTTCTGTCTTGAATATGTTCAATGATTGATCTTCCACAGCCCTCTGGGATAAAGAATTCCACAGAGTTCCCACCCTCTGAGTAAAGAAATTCCTGCTCATCTCAGTCTCAAATGGCCTGCCCTTATTCTGAGACTGTGTCCCCTTGTTCTGGACTCACTAGACAGAGGAATCATCCTATCCATATCTACCCTGTGACACCCTGGAAGAACTTTGTCTGTTTCAATGAGATTACCTCTCATTCTTCAAAAATCTAGAGAATTTAGGCCCAGTCTCTGCAGTCTCTCATCATAAGACAATCCCACCATCCCAGGGGATGAGACCGGTGAATCTCTGTTGCACTCCCTCTATGACAAGGCTATCCTTCCTTAGATAAGGAAACCAAAATTGTACAGAATACTCCAGGTGCAGTCTCATCTAGACTTCATACATCTTTACTCATGTACTCAAATACGCTTTCAATGAAGCCAACATACCATTTGCCTTCCTAATTGATTGCTGCACCTGCATACTAGCTTTTAGTGTCTCAGGAACAAGGACACCCAGGTGCCTTTGGACATCGACACTTCCCAGCCTCTCACCATTTAAGAAATACTCTGTCTTTCTGTTTATTCTACCAAAGTGGAGAACTTCACACTTATTCACATTATATTCCATCTGCCATGTTCTTGCCCATTCATTTAACCTTTCCAAATCCCCTCAAAGCCTCCTTGCATTCATTCTGTACCTTTCAATTCTGTAAATTTTGACTGTTCTATTTCAGATTTTATATTTAAAATGTAACCATGGTGACAGAGTTTATTTAGATCTGATGGTGAGTTTGTTCTTGGACTGTGATTGATGGATCAACCTGTCAGCTGTACTGAATTGGAGTGAAATGGAAACAACTTCTGTCTCTCATGCTGTTGTTTGACTGTGTCTCTTGACTTTGGGATCAGTGTCTGTGTGACTACTTCTTTTGTTTGTTCCAGTGGAACTGATGAGCTGGCAGTATCTCTGTGCTTTGGGAGTGATCCTGTACCGACTGTGTGTTGGAATGAGCTCGCTGCACTTTTCTTTGTGTCCAAGAATCACCACATCCATTCAGGTTCCTTCGTGTATTTTCCTGCAGGAATGAAAGAACTGGTGAGATAGAAGATACAAAAGCGATCAATGGAATCGTCCCAATAATAATCATTATGAACAATCACAAAATGAAAACCAGGAACACAAACACTGTCAGTGTCTGACTCCACTGCAGTACTGCAGCATTCAGCTTCTGTTTACCAGGTGTTTGCAGTGGATTTACAACAAGTTTGTGACATTCAGAAACAACACAAGCCCTGCACTGCTCAATGACTGGGACTGTCCGAAAGAGCAGCGACCTTTACACAGTCGCATTTCTATTTCAACGGAAAACAAGCAGCCACTATTTAAAATGTGCCTTTCACACTTCTCACCTGGTGTCTGCAATAAATGCTCTTTGTCAAACTGTCCACATCGTTGTTGTGCGGCTATTTTTCCCCCACTGTTCACGATCCAACAAACAGTGAGAGACTGGAACTAAAGCAGGAAAATTCCCTCTCCTTTGGGTGGTAAAATTGTCAGTGATTTTCAATAGTGATTTCTTCCCATTGTGTCTCCCTGAGCCTGTACAGACACTGTCCGAGAATGAACTCTCCCTTCCCCATGTCCCCGGCTCACTCCATGTTCCGGGAGCAGCTCCTGCTCCACAGTGTCTGTTACAAACAGATATGGTTCGGAAGGGCTGGGGCGTGCACCAAAACATGGGAGGAGCGAGTAGCCAAGGTACGTCAAACGTTGGGCATGTGGGGGCAGCGATCTCTCTCCATTGTGGGTAAGAACCTGGTCATCAGGTGCGAGGCGCTCACGTTGTTGCTCTACGTGGCGCAGGTCTGGCCCATACCCCACTCCTGCGCCGTGGCTGTCACCCGAGCCATTTTCCGCTTCGTCTGGGGATCTAAAATGGACCGCGTCTGGAGGGACACGATGTTCAAATCTCTGGACAAGGGCGGGAAAAATGTACCCAACGTGGCCCTCATCCTGATGACCACCTTCGTGTGCAGCTGCATCAAGCTGTGTGTAGATCCCCAGTACACAAACTCCAAGTTTCACTACATGCTGAGGTTCTATCTGTCCCCGGTGTTGCGAAGGATGGGCCTGGTCACATTGCCGCGGAACACTCCATGCAGTTGGGGGGTGCCGTACCACCTATCATTCGTGGATCAGTTTCTGCGGGCAAACACCTTTGACCACTGGTCCATCAGGCAGTGGTCTGCACGGAATGTCCTCAAGGCCCTACGGGAAAAGGAAATGGTGCATCCTGTCGGATGGTTCCCCGAGCAGACCGTCAAAGTCATTTGGCGGAATGCCTCATCACCAGAACTTTCAAACAAGCACCAAGACGTAGCTTGGCTGGTGGTGAGAAGGGCCCTCCCCGTCAGATCCTTCATGCACACCCGAAGTCTCGCCCCCTCCGAACAATGCCCCCGCGTTGGCTGTGGTGGGGAAGAGACGGTCACCCACCTCCTCCTGGAATGTGCCTTTGCAAAGCAGGTGTGGAAAGAGATGCAGTGTTTTTTGTCAAGGTTCATCCCAAGCAGCTCTGTAACACAGGAGTCTGTGCTCGACGGGCTGTTCCCAGGGACGCACACCGAGACAAACATCAACTGCTGCTGGAGGACTATCAATTCGGTGAAAGACGCCCTTTGGTCTGCCCGAAACTTGCTGGTCTTCCAGCGCAAAGAGTTGTCCACGACCGAATGTTGCAGACTGGCACATTCCAAGGTCCAGGACTACGTGCTGAGGGACGCACTAAAGCTTGGGGCAGCCGCAGCAAAGGCTCAATGGGGAAAGACCACAGTGTAAGGTTCCCCCACCAAGCTGGACTGAGGGGCTGGATCCATGGGAAACCCCTCGAACTGTATCGTTAATATTCTCAATTGCTGTCAATGTAAAACTGTAATTGACATGACAATTGTGAAACTGAAGGGTTGGGAAGAAACTGATGACAGTATTGAAGGAAACTGACCTCCCTTGCAATGTTTGTATTTTTTGGTGCTGTTTGGAAACTGTTTGGCAATGTAATTTTTACAGATTTTTATGAATAAAGTATATTTTGGAAATAAAAAAAAGTCTGTTACAAACACTCCCCGACTCCCCCTCAACTTCCCACCACTCAATTCTAATCTCTGAGCACATCTGCGGACACGCTCCCAAAGCAGTGGCTGCTGGAAGCAGGTGCTGTTTGTTCCCTTCCCCCGGGCCCAGGAAGTCTCCATTAGCAGCTGATTTAAAGCATCTTCCCCTGATTGAGTGAATGGCTTCACAGACTGGGTTGGGAAAGTCTGCGCATGCGCTCCACTCCTCATTCTGACGTCCCACTGTGGGCGGGGCTGCATCACGCGTGCGCAGATCCCTGCAGCAATTCAGCATTCAAACATCAATGGGAACTTTCCCCATTTCACCCTCATCAAAGTCCCAAAGAAAGTGAAGAGGGGCTTGGACTGGAGGGAGGGAGGGTCGGGGTAGGGGGAACCTAGAACCCAGAAAGCTGCCCACTTGCCCCATTTAGATGCTCAATTTGTGGTCATTCCCTGCAGGGGGTTTGTTATTATTGAGCCCCTCCTGGTAAAACAATCCGATAGAAAGAAGGGAGAAAGGAGGGAGCCGGTGTGTTTGCTGGGACCTTGCAGAATTCATTTCAGCAGCAAAAGTCCCGGGTTATATTAACCCGAGTGAAACACGCTGTCAGTGGGAGGAAAACCGAACGGCCCTTTTCATCTTTTCATTGGAAACAACGTAGAGCCGGAAGTGCGGCGAGCAGAGCAGACACACAAGCTCAATGACAGGAGAGCTCGGCCGTCCCTGAGTTTCAGCTCCCGGCTCTTACATTTCCTCATCCACACTGTCTTTACTGTGGATGTTCAGGGGTTCCTTGTCAGATCTGAGGACTGTATCCATTAAACATTCTGAGTCAGGAGATCCACACACTCTCTGTTATCAAGATTTATGGGCAGGAATGTTTCAAAACTTTGTCTATTAAATCATTGTATTATTCACAGAACTAATGAGGCAATCGGTTCATTATTCAGGCCTTGAACTTGGTTTGGGTAGACCGAAAACTGAGAGTTCAGCACCTTTCCACTACTTCACTAATATAACTGATTTTTTTGATGAAGTAACAGAAAAGGTTGATGAAGGGAAAGCAATGGATGTTGTCTATATGGATTTTAAGAAAGCGTTTGACAAACTACCACATAAAAGGCTGGGTAACAAAACTGAGGCTCCTGGAATAGGAGGGGCAGTATCTGCTTGGGTTAAAAAATGGATGAAATATCAAGAAAAGCGAGTTGTGGTATTTGGTTGTTTTTCAGAATGGAAGATGGTGAACAGTGATGTCCACAAGGGTCAGTGTCAGGACCACCATATATAGAAATGACTTGAATATTGGAATCACAGAATCACAGAATTGTTACTGCACAGAAGGAGGCCATTTGGCCCATCGTGTCTGCACTGACTCTCCAAATGAGCAATTCACCTCATGTCACTTCCCCGTCCTCTCCCCATAATCCTGCACATTCTTCCTTTTCAGATAACAGTCTAATTCCCATTTGAATGCTTCAATTGAACCTGCCTCCATCACATTCTCAGGCAGTTCATACTTTAACCACTCGCTGTGTGAAAAAGTTTTACCCCATGTCGCTTTTGTTTCTGTTACCAATTACTTTAAATCTGTGCCTTCTCGTTCTCGATCCTTTCACAAGTGGGAACAGTTTCTCCCTATCCACTCTGTCCACACCCCTCATAATTTTGAATACCACTATGAAATCTCCTCTTAGCCTTCTTTTCTCCAAGGGAAACAGTCCTAACTTCTCCAATCTATCTTCATAACTGAAATTCCTCATCCCTGGAACCATTCTCATGAATCTTTTCCATAATCTCTCCAATGCCTTCACATCTTTCCTAAAGTGTGGCACCCAGAATGGGACGCAGTACTTCAGCTGAGGCTAGTGTCTTGTACAATAGAACATAGAACATTGCAGCGCAGGACAGGCCCTTCGGCCCTCGATGTTGCGCCGACCTGTGAAACCATCTGACCTCTACACTATTCCATTTTCATCCATATGTCTATCCAATAACCACGTAAATGCCCTTAAATTTGGCGAGTCCACTACTGTTGCAGGCAGGGCGTTCCACGCCCCTACTACTCTCTGAGTAAAGAAACTACCTCTGACATCTGTCCTATATCTATCACCCCTCAACTTAAAGCTATGTCCCCTCGTGTTTGCCATCACCATCCGAGGAAAAAGACTCTCACTATCCACCCTATCTAACCCTCTGATTATCTTATATGTCTCTATTAAGTCACCTCTCCTCCTCCTCTCTAACGAAAACAACCTCATGTCCCTCAGCCTTTCCTCGTAAGACCTTCCCTCCATACCAGGCAACATCTTAGTTAATCTCCTCTGCACGCTTTCCAAAGCTTCCACATCCTTCCTATAATGCGGTGACCAGAACTGCACGCAATACTCCAAGTGTGGCCGCACCAGAGTTTTGTATCGCTGCAGCATAACCTCGTGGCTCCGAAACTCGATCCCCCTACTAATAAAAGCTAACACACCATATGCCTTCTTAACAGCCCTATTAACCTGGGTGGCAACTTTCAGGGATTTATGTACCTGGACACCAAGATCTCTCTGCTCATCTACACTACCAAGAATCTTCCCATTAGCCTGTTAGTCTGCATTCCTGTTACTCCTTCCAAAGTGAATCACCTCACACTTTTCCGCATTAAACTCCATTTGCCATCTCTCAGCCCAGCTCTGCAGCCTATCTATGTCCCTCTGGAACCTACAACATCCTTCGGCACTGTCCACAACTCCACCGACCTTCGTGTCATCCGTAAATTTACTAACCCACCCTTCTACACCCTCATCCAGGTCATTTATAAAAATGACAAACAGCAGTGGCCCCAAAACAGATCCTTGCGGTACACCACCAGTAACTAAACTCCAGGATGAACAATTGCCATCAACCTACACCCTCTGTCTTCTTTCAGCTAGCCAATTTCTGATCCAAAGCACTAAATCACCTTCAATCCCATACTTCCGTTTTTTCTGCAATAGCCTACCGTGGGGAACCTTCTCAAACGCGTTACTGAAATCCATATACACCACATCCACGGCTTTACCCTCATCCACCTGTTTGGTCACCTTCTCAAAAAACTCAATAAGGTTTGTGTGGCACGACCTACCCTTCACAAAACCGTGCTGACTATCGCTAATGAACTTATTCTTTTCAAGATGATTATAAATCCTATCTCTAATAACCTTTTCCAACATTTTACCCACAATTGAAGTAAGGCTCACAGGTCTATAATTACCAGGGCTGTCTCTACTCCCCTTCTTGAACAAGGGGACAACGTTTGCTATCCTCCAGTCTTCCGGCACTATTCCTGTTGACAATGACGACATAAAGATCAAGGACATAGGCTCTGCAATCTCATCCCTGGCTTCCCAGAGAATCCTAGGATAAATCCCATCTGGCCCAGGGGACTTATCTATTTTCACACTTTCCAAAATTGCTAACACCTCCTCCTTGTGAACCTCAATCCCATCTCGCCGAATAGTCTGTATCTTAGTATTCTCCTCGACAACATTTTCTTTCTCTACTGTAAATACTGACGAAAAATATTCATTTAACGCTTCCCCTATCTCCTCTGATTCCACACACAACTTCCCACTACTATCCTTGATTGGCCCTGATCTAACTCTAGTCATTCTTTTATTCCTGATATACCAAAAGAAAGCCTTAGGGTTTTCCTTGATCCTATCCGCCAATGACTTATCGTGTCCTCTCCTCGCTCTTCTTAGCTCTCCCTTTAGGTCCTTCCTGGCTAGCTTGTAACTCTCAAGCGCCCTAACTGAACCTTCACGTCTCATCCTAACATAAACCTTCTTCTTCCGCTTGACAAGTGCTTCAACTTCTTTAGTAAACCACGGCTCCCTCGCTCGACAACTTCCTCCCTGCCTGACAGGTACATACTTATCAAGGACACGCAGTAGCTGCTCCTTGAATAAGCTCCACATTTCGATTGTGCCCATCCTCTGCAGTTTCCTTCCCCATCCTACGCATCCTAAATCTTGCCCAATCGCATCATAATTTCCTTTCCCCCAGCTATAATTCTTGCCCTGCGGTATATACCTGTCCCTGCCCATTGCTAAGGTAAACCTAACCGAATTGTGATCACTATCACCAAAGTGCTCACCTACATCTAAATCTAACACCTGGCCGGGTTCATTACCCAGTACCAAATCCAATGCGGCATCGCCCCTGGTTGGCCTGTCTACATACTGTGTCAGAAAACCCTCCTGCACACACTGGACAAAAACTGACCCATCTAAAGTTCTCGAACTGTAGTATTTCCAGTCAATATTTGGAAAGTTAAAGTCCCCCATAACAACTACCCTGTTACTCTCGCTCCTGTCGAGAATCAACTTCGCTATCCTTTCCTCCACATCTCTGGAAATATTCAGAGGTCTATAGAAAACTCCCAACAGGGTGACCTCTCCTCTCCTGTTTCTAACCTCGGCCCATACTACCTCAGTAGACGAGTCCTCAAACGTCCTTTCTGCCGCCGTAATACTCTCCTTGATTAACAATGCCACACCCGCCCCCCCCCCCCCCCACCTCTTTTACCATCTTCTCTGTTCTTACTGAAACATCTAAATCCCGGAACCTGCAACATCCATTCCTGTCCCTGCTCTATCCATGTCTCCGAAATGGCCACAACATCGAGATCCCAGGTACCAACCCATGCTGCAAGCTCACCCACCTTATTCCGGATGCTCCTGGCGTTGAAGTAGACACACTTTAAACCAAGTTCTTGCTTGCCAGTGCCCTCTTGCGTCCTTGTAACCTTATCCATGACCTCACTACTCTCAACATGCTGTACACTGGAACTGCAATTTAGGTTCCCATCCCCCTGCTGAATTAGTTTAAACCCCCACAAAGAGCACTAGCAAATCTCCCCCCAAGGATATTGGAGCCCCTCTGGTTCAGGTGAAGACCATCCTGTTTGTAGAGGTCCCACCTACCCCAGAAAGAGCCCCAATTATCCAGGAAACCAAAACCCTCCCTCCTACCCCATCCCTGCAGCCACGTGTTCAACTCCTCTCTCTCCCTATTCCTCGCTTCGCTAGCACGTGGCACGGGCAACAACCCAGAGATCACAACTCTGTTTGTTCTCGCTCTAAGCTTCCACCCTAGCTCCCTGAATTTCTGCCTTAAATCCCCATCTCTCTTCCTACCTATGTCATTGGTGCCTATGTGGACCACGACTTGGGGCTGCTCCCCCTCCCCCTTAAGGACCGCAAAAACACGATCCGAGACATCACGAACCCTGGCACCAGGGAGGCAACACACCAACCGTGAGTCTCTCTCGTTCCCACAGAACCTCCTGTCTGTTGCCCTAACTATGGAGTCCCCAATGACTAATGCTCTGCTCCTCTTCCCCCTTCCCTTCTGAGCAACAGGGACACACTCTGTGCCAGAGACCTGTATCCCATTGCTTACCCCTGGTAAGTCGTCCCCCCCAACAGTATCCAAAACGGTAAACCTGTTGTTGAAAGAAACGGCCACAGGGGATCCCTGCACTGCCTGCTGGTTCCCTCTCCTTCCCCTGACGGTAACCCATCTACCTACTTATTTTACCTGAGGTGTGACTACCTCCCTATAACTCCTCTCAATAACCCCCTCCGCCTCTCGAATGATCCGAAGTTCATCCAGCTCCAGCTCCAGTTCCCTAACGCGGTTCTCGAGGAGCTGGAGTTGGGTGCACTTCCTGCAGATGCAGTCAGCAGGGACACTCTTGGCGACCCTTACCTCCAACATTCTGCAGGAGGAACATTCAACTGCCTTAACCTCCATTCCCACTATTCGAAATTCCCAACAGATCTACTGAAAACCAAAAAAAAAAGTCAAAACTTGTTAGCTTAGCAATCCAACAGACAGAACTTTTTTTTTGGTTAGAGGAGGAGGATGGGTGGGAGACACTACCCGAATAGGGTTTCGGGTAAAGCAACCGCCCAAATATGTAACCTCACTTACCCAGCAGTCCCGCGTGCGCTCCGCCTATACACGAGAAATGGCTTCCGATGTCAACATGACCTCCTTGTTCTTGTACTCTATGCCTCTATCACTAAAGCCGAGGATACTGTATGCTTTATTAACCACTCTCTCAACCAATGACATATAACCCCAGGTCTCTCTGCTCCTGCACCCCCTTTAGAATTGTACCCTTTATTCTATATTGTCACTCCATGTTCTTCCTACCGAAATGAATCAATTCACATTTCTCTGCATTGAACTTCACCTGTCATCTGTCCTCCCATTCCACCAACTTGTCTATGCCCTTTTGAAGTTCTACACTATCATCCTTACAGTTCACAATGCTTCCAATTTTCGTATCATCCATAAACTTTGAAATTCTGCCCTGTACACCAAGGTCTAGGTCATTAATATATATCAGGAAAGGCAAGGGTCCCAACACTGACTCCTGGGGAACTCCACTACAAACCTTCCTCGAGTCCGAAGAACATCCATTGCTCACTACACTTTGTTTCCTGTCACTCAGCCAATTCCATATCCATGTTACTAATGTCCCTTTTATTCCATGAGTTATAACTTTGCTCACAAGTCTGTTGTGTTGCATTGTATCAAACTCCTTTTGAAAGTCAATAAAAGCAAAATACTGCAGATGCTAGAAATCTGAAATATAAATAAAAAGTGCTGGAAGTACTCAGCAGGTCTGGCAGCATCTGTGGAGAGAGAAACAGAGTTAATGTTTCAGGTCAGTGACCTTTCAGATGCTGCCAGACCTTTTGAAAGTCCATGTGCACCACATCAACAGCATTGCCCTCATCATCCCTCTCTGTTACCTCATCAAAAAAACTCCAGCAGGACAGTTAAACATGATTTTCCCTTAACAAATCCATGCTGGCTTTCTTGAATTAACCCACATTTGTCCATGGGACTATTAATTTTGTCCCGAATTATTCTTTCGAGAAGTTTTCCCACCACCGAAATTGAACTGACTGGGGAGTGAGACGAGGTGAGTTGCTCCAACAGAGAGCCAGCACGGGTTCGACAGGCTGAATGGCCTCCTTCTGTGCTGTAGCCATTCTATGATTGTATGATTCTTGCAACAACTGTTGGTGAAGAGGCAGTGATGCAGGAATGGGTTGACAGAAAGGAGAAAGTCTGGGCTGGTGTGTGTTTGCAGCATTTGCAGCTTGTGTTCGGGTTTGTGAATAAAGGTGATTTGGAAGCTGTGTTCCAAATTGAAGTGTTTACTGGAAGGAAGAAGTTGATGTAAATAAAGAGTAAAACGTGTTAAGATGAAGCGTGGTGTGATTGTGGATAGCAGTAAATATTGTGCTTGTGAATTATTTGTGTTAATAAACTTCCACTGCGCCCTCTGCTGCAGGCTGCTGTTTATATCCAGCTGTGTATTAGTGCTGTGTGTTAGTGAGATAAATGTTTGTTTCAACGCTGTTTATAAAGCAATAGCATTGCACTCAAACAGTCCCAGACATAGCAACACACGGAGAAAAGCAAAATACTGCAGATGCTGGAAATCTGAAACAGAAACAGAAAATGCTTGAAATAGTCAGCAGGTCTGGCAGCATCTGTGGAGAAAGAACAAAGTTAATGTGAGCTAAGGAAACAGGCCTGAACTGTTAACTGTTTCTCTCTGCACAGATGCTGCCAGACCTACTGAGCATTTCCAGCATTTTCTGTTTTTATTACAGCAACACCTTTGATCAGCAGTAGCGGTGATAGTGCGAGCCAGGGGGCAGCCAGGAAGGTATGTTTCACTATAAAGTACTTACCTGGCGATTCGGCGGACGCAGACACGGGGACTGCTGGGTAAGTGAACTTATATATTCGGGCAGTGGCTAAACCCGAAACACTACACGTGTAGTGTCTCCCACCCATCCTCCTCCTCCAACCAAAAAAATGGACTCTTGTGTGGAGGGTTTGGTAAGGTAAGGTTTTCCTTTATATTTTTTTATTCTCTGTTGCCAATTTCGAGTAGAGGGGATGGAAGCTAGGGCAGTTGCATGCTCCTCTTGCAGGATGTGGGAGGTAAGGGTCACCACTTGTGTCCCTGCTGACTTCACCTGTGAGAAGTGCACCCAACTCCAGCTCCTCGCAGACCGCGTTAGGGAACTGGAGCTGGAGCTGGATGAACTTCGGATCATGCGGGAGGCAGAGGGGATGATAGAGAGCAATTATAGGGAAGTACTGACACCTAAGTCACAGGATAAAGGTAGCTGGGTGACCGTCAGGGGAGGGAAAGGGAATAGGCGCACAGTGCAGGGATCCCCTGTGGCCGTTCCCCTCAATAATAAGTATACCGTTTTGGATACGGTTGTGGGGGGGTGCCAACCAGTGGAAAGCCACAGCGGCCAGGTCTCTGGCACTGAGCCTGGCTCTGCGGCTCAGAAGGGAAGGGTGGAGAATAGGAGAGCGATAGTGATAGGAGATTCAATGGTTAGAGGAACAGACAGGAGATTCTGTGGTCGCGAACGAGACTCCCGGATGGTAAGCTGCCTCCCGGGTGCCAGGGTCAGGGATGTCTCGGATCGAGTCTACAGGATTCTTAAGGGGGGGGGGGGGGAGCAGCCAGACGTCGTGGTACATATCTGTACCAATGTCATAGCTAGGAAAAGGGATGAGGACCTGAAAAGCAAATATAGGAGTTAGGTTAGAAGCTAAAAGGCAGGACGAGCAGAGTAGTAATCTCAGGATTGATACCGGTGCCACGTGCTAGTGAGGCTAGAAACAGAGAGCGAGTGCAGCTGAACACGTGGCTACAGAGCTGGTGCAGGAGGGAGGGCTTCAGTTATGTGGATCATTGGGATACCTTCTGGGGAAGGTGGGACCTGGACAAGAAGGATGGGTTGCATCTGAACTGGAGAGGCACCAATATCCTGGGCGGGAGGTTTGCTAGAGCTCTTCGGGAGGGTTTAAACTAGTTTGGCAGGGGGATGGGAACCGGAGCTACGGATCAGTGGATGGGGTAGCTGTTGAACAGGCAGATACCGAGTGCAGAGAGTCTGTGAGGAAGGTTAGACAGTTGACAGGGCAAAGTTGCAGCCACTATGATGGGTTGAAGTGTGTCTATTTTAATGCAAGAAGTGTCAGGAATAAGGGTGATGAACTTAGAGCATGGATCAGTACTTCGAGCACAGATGTTGTGGCCATTACGGACACTTGGATATCACAGGGGCAGGAATGGATGCTGGATGTTCCCGGGTTTGGATGTTCCAAAAGGAATAGGGAGGGAGGTAAAAGAAGTGGGGGAGTTGCATTGTTAATCAGGGATAGTATCACAGCTGCAGAAAGGGAGGTCATCGAGGAGGGTTTGTCTACTGAGTCATTATGGGTGGAAGTCAGAAACAGGAAAGGAGCAGTCACTTTATTGGGAGCTTTCTATAGACCCCCCAATAGCAACAGAGACACGGAGGAACAGATTGGGAGGCAGATTTTGGAAAGGTGCAGAAGTAACAGGGTTGTTGTCATGGGTGACTTCAACTTCCCTAATATTGATTGGAACCTCCTTCATGCAAATAGTTTGGATGGAGCAGTTTTTGTCAGGTGTGTCCAGGAAGGTTTCCTGACTCAATATGTAGATAAGCCGACTAGAGGGGAGGCTATGTTGGATTTGGTGCTTGGCAACGAACCAGGCCAGGTGGCAGATCTCTCGGTGGGAGAACATTTCGGTGATAGTGATCACAACTCCCGGACCTTTACTATCTTCATGGAGAGGGACAGGAGCGGACGGGATGGGAAAATATTTAATTGGGGGAGGGGGAATTACAATGCTATTAGGCAGGAACTGGGGTGCATAAATTGGGAACAGATGTTCTCAGGGAAATGCACGACAGAAATGTGGAGGTTGTTTTGGGAGCACTTGCTGCGACTGCTGGATAGGTTTGTCCCGATGAGGCAAGGAAGGGATGGTAGGGTGAAGGAACCTTGGATGAGAAGAAATGTGGAACAGCTAGTCAAGAGGAAGAAGGAAGCTTACTTAAGGTTGAGGAAGCAAGGATCAGACAGGGCTCCAGAGGGTTACAAGGTAGCCAGGAAGGAACTGAAGAATGGACTTAGGAGAGCTAGAAGGGGACATGAAAAAGTCTTGGCGGGTAGGATTAAGGAAAATCCCAATGCGTTCTACACTTATGTGAGGAACAAGAGGATGGCCAGAGTGAGGGGAGGGCCGATCAGGGATAGTGGAGGGAACTTGTGCCTGGAGTCGGAGGAGGTAGGGGAGGTCCTAAATGAATACTTTGCTTCAGTATTCACTAGTGAGAGGGACCTGGACGTTTGTGAGGACAGCGTGGAACAGGCTGATATGCTCGAACAGGTTGATGTTAAGAGGGAGGATGTGCTGAAAATTTTGAAAGACATGAGGACAGATAAGTCCCTGGGGCCAGCCGGGATATACCCAAGGATATTAAGGGAAGCGAGGGAAGAGATTGCCGCGCCTTTGGCGATGATCTTTGCGTCCTCACTGTCCACTGGAGTAGTACCACATGATTGGAGGGTGGCAAATGTTATTCCCTTGTTCAAGAAAGGGAATAAGGATAACCCTGGGAATTATAGACCAGTCAGTCTTATGTCGGTAGTGGGCAAATTATTGGAGAGGATTCTGAGAGACAGGATTTATGATTAGTTGGAAAAGCATAGTTTGATTAGAGACAGTCAGCATGGCTTTGTGAGGGGCAGGTCATGCCTCACAAGCCTTATTGAATTCTTTGAAGATGTGACAAAACACATCGATGAAGGAAGAGCAGTGGATGTGGTGTATATGGATTTTAGCAAGGAGTTTGATAAGGTTCCCCATGGTAGACTCATTCAGAAAGTAAGGAGGCATGGGATACAGGGAAAGTTGGCTGTCTGGATACAGAATTGGCTGGCCCATAGAAGACAGAGGGTGGTAGTATATGGAAAGTATTCAGCCTGGAGTTCGGTGACCAGTGGTGTTCCGCAGGGATCTGTTCTGGGACCTCTGCGCTTTGTGATTTTTATAAATGACTTGGATGAGGAAGTGGAAATCTGGGTTAGCAAGTTTGCCGATGACACAAAGGTTGCTGGAGTTGTGGATAGTGTGGAAGGCTGTTGCAGGTTGCAACGGGACATTGACAGGATGCAGAGCTGGGCTGAGAAGTGGCAGGTGGAGTTCAACCTGGAAAAGTGTGAAGTGATTCATTTTGGAAGGTCGAATTTGAATGCAGAATACAGGCTAAAAGACAGGATTCTTGGTAGTGTGGAGGAACAGAGGGATCTTGGGGCCCATGTCCATAGATCGCTCAAAGTTGCCACCCAAGTTTGATAGGGTTGTTAAGAAGGCGTATGGTGTGTTGGCTTTCATTAACAGGGGGATTGAGTTTAACAGCCGCGAGATTATGCTGCAGCTCTATAAAGCCCTGGTTCGACCACACTTGGAATATTGTGTTCAGTTCTGGTTGTCTCATTATAGGAAGGATGTGGAAGCTTTAGAGAGGGTGCAGAGGAGATTTATCAGGATGCTGCCTGGACTGGAGGGCATGTCTTACGAAGAAAGATTGAGGGTGCTGGGGCTTTTCCCATTGGAACGAAGAAGGATGAGAGGTGACTTGATAGAGGGGTACAAGATGATGAGAGGCATAGATAGAGTGGATAGCCAGAGACATTTTCCCAGGGTGGAAAGGGCTATCACCAGGGGGCATAATTTTAAGGTGATGGAGGAAGGTTTTGGGGAGATGTCAGAGGTAGGTTCTTCACACAGAGAGTGGTGGGTGCGTGGAATGCACTGCCAGCGGTGGTAGTAGAAGCAGATACATTAGGGACATTTAAGCGTCTCTTGGATAGGTACATGGATGATAGCAGAATGAAGGGTATGTAGGTAGTTTTGATCTTAGAGTAGGTTAAAGGTTCGGCACATCATCGTGGGCCGAAGGGCCTGTACTGTGCTGCACTGTTCTATGGTCTATGTTCTATAACACAGGTGTTGGGAGGCTCAGCCTGGCTTCGCAATGTTACAAGGACGCTGAGTGACACCATCGACAACGGGACAGAGAGAAAAACACACAGAAAACTAATAGACTGTGAGGAAATAAAAGTGAGGAACGGAGAGAGAGAGACAGACAACGAAACTGAGATGGAGAAACAAGGCATTTGTATGATTGTGTTCTCCCTGTTGTGTAACGGTATTTCCTGTTGTGTAAATATGTTTTCTGTTGTGTAAAGATGTCCCCTGTTGTTGTGCAAAGGTTTTCCCTGTTTTTGATTTATTTTCGGTTCCTGACCGTCTCCTCACTGTAACCATTTGTCCTGGTTTTATTGTGGCCAACATCACCATCTGGTGGTGGAGAGGAGGCTCTGCAGGAAGGGGGTTGACAAAGTGGGAGAGACTCGGCTGGTCCGTGTTTGCAGCTTGTGTTCGTGTGAGCAAAAGTGAGTTGTTACTGATTGATGTGTTCACGAGAAGGAAAAAGCTGATCGCAATCGAGCGCATCTTGTTATTATGGGGAAACACTTGATGTTTTGAAAGTGAACTGTTTGTCTTCCGACCAAACATAAGTAGCAGAGAATGGTTTCGATCCATCGACCCAGCACGCTTACGCTGCGCCACTCTGCTAACTGCTGGTTTAAATTTTAGCTGCCTGTTAGTGAAATATGTTCATTTCCCCAATGTTTTTATAAAAATAGGATTGGAGTCGGATTTCTCAAGAATCCCGGACTCAGCAACACACGTGCTGACGGACTCACCCTCACTGCCCAATGACACAAGGACACAGAGTAACAGCACCGACAATGAGGCAGGCAGAGAAAGACACACAGAAAACCGGGTAGAGATCATTCGGACCCAGAAGGGAACAGACAGAGAAAGACACACAGAAAACCAGGAAGAGATTATCAGGACGCAGAAAGGAACAGACAGAGAAAGACACACAGAAAACCAGGAAGATATTATCAGGACTCAGAAAGGAACAGACAGAGAAAGACACACAGAAAACCAGGAAGTGATTATCAGGATCCAGAAGGGAACAGACAGAGAAAGACACACAGAAAACCAGGAAGAGATTATCAGGACGCAGAAAGGAACAGACAGAGAAAGACACACAGAAAACCAGGAAGATATTATCAGGACTCAGAAAGGAACAGACAGAGAAAGACACACAGAAAACCAGGAAGTGATTATCAGGATCCAGAAGGGAACAGACAGAGAAAGACACACAGAAAACCAGGAAGAGATTATCAGGACGCAGAAAGGAACAGACAGAGAAAGACACACACTAAACCAGGAAGATATTATCAGGACTCAGAAAGGAACAGACAGAGAAAGACACACAGAAAACCAGGAAGATATTATCAGGACCCAGAAGGGAACAGACAGAGAAAGGTCCTGAGCAAACCAGCAAGAGACAGCGAAAGACTGATGACTTATGTAATTGTGTTCTCTGTTGTGTAAAGATGTTCCCTGTGTTCTTTTAAAGATATTTCCTGCTGTGTAATATGTTCTCTGTTGTGTAACTATATTCGCTGTTGTGTGAAGATGTTCTCTGTTATTGTGTAAAATGGTTCCCTGTTGGGTAAAGATCTTCTCAGTTGTGTAAATATGATCCGTCTTGTGTAAAAGTGTTCCCGGTTGTTTAAATATGTTCCCTGCTCTGTAATGTAGAGCTGAGTCTGCACTAATGGAATTGCTCCAGTATCTTCCAGTCTGATACTGGATGAGGGTTGGAATATGATCCAACGCACAGTCTATACAAATTGAATTGCTATTGTATCTTTTAGTTTCACAATCCAGGGGAGTTTTAAACTGAAATCTCAGTTTGTATCTCAGGTTATGCTATCTTTCAGATTCTCTCAATCTGATGACGCACTTGAGATTTAGACTTAAGAAAGGATGTACTGGCATTGGAGGAGTTCAAAAGCGATTCACTCAGCTGATTCCTGGGATGAAGGGGTTGACTTGTGAAGAACGGCTAAACAGGTTATTCATTCGTGTTTAGAAGAATGAGGGGTGATCTTTCTGAAACGTACAAGATTCTGAGGGTGCTTAACAGGGTGAAGAAGGGTCTCTGACCTGAAACATTAACTCTGCTTCTCTCTTCACAGATGCTGCCAGACCTGCTGAGTATTTCCAGCATTTCTTGTTTTTATTAACAGGGTCGATGTTGAGAAGATGTTTCCACTAGTGGGGGAATCTCAAACTAGGCGACATAGTTACAGAATAAGGGGACACTCATTTAAACTGAGATGCAAAGGAATTTCTTCTCTCAGAGGGTAGTGAATGTCTGGAATTCTCTACCCCAGTCAGTATTGGAGGCTAAATCACTGAAAGTACTTAAAGAGGATGTAAATAGATTTTTGAAATATTGGAGAGTTGAGGTGTATGAAGAGCTGCCATGAAAGAGGAGTTGAGGTCTGGGGCAGATCAGCCATGATCTTACTGAATGGCAGGGCAGGCTTGAGGGACCGAATGACCGACTCCTGCTCCTATTTCTTCTGTTCTTATGTTATGTTATATCTAATGTATATGTCGGGATGCACTATGGGAATTAATACTGAAACTTATAAACTCATTATGTGTGTAAATATTGGGCTGATATTTAACTTGAATCTCAGAGTACATTATTGTGGTTAATTCTGTAAGTTTGAAAAGGGAACTCTGTTCCATAATGAAAACAAGAAATGCTGGAAATACTCAGCAGGTCAGGCAGCATCTGTACAGAGAGAAGCAAAGTTAACGTTTCAGGTCAGTGACCTTTCAGATGCTGCCAGACCTTTTGAAAGTCCATGTGGACCACATCAACAGCATTGCCCTCATCAACCCTCTCTGTTACCTCATCGAAAATCTCCAGCAGGACAGTTAAACATGATTTTCCCTTAAGAAATCCATGCTGGCTTTCTTGAATTAACCCACATTTGTCCATGGGACTATTAATTTTGTCCCGAATTATTCTTTCGAGAAGTTTTCCCACCTCCAAAATTGAACTGACTGGGGAGTGAAATGAGGTGAGTTGCTCTAACAGAGACAAAAACAAGAAATGCTGGATTCACTCAGCAGGTCTGGCAGCATCTGTGGAAAGAGAAGCAGAGTTAACGTTTCGGGTCAGTGACCCTTCCACAGATGCTGCCAGACCTGCTGAGTGAATCCAGCATTTCTTGTTTTTGTTTCAGATTTCCAGCATCCGCAGTATTTTGCTTTTATTTTAGTGCTCTAACAGAGAGCCAGCACGGGTTCGACAGGCTGAATGGCCTCCTTCTGTGCTGCAGCCATTCTATGATTGTATGATACTAGCAACAACTGTTGGTGGAGAGGCAGTGATGCAGGGATGGGTTGACAGGAAGGGGAAAGTCTGGGCTGGTGTGTGTTGGGGTTTGTGAATAAAGGTGATTTGGAAGCTGTGTTCCAAATTGAAGTGTTTACTGGAAGGAAGATGTTGATGCAAATAAAGAGTAAAACATGTTAAGACGAAGCGTGGTGTGATTGGGGATAGCAGTAAATTAAGTGTTGGTGAATTATTTGTGTTAATAAACTTCCACTGCGCCCTCTGCTGCAGGCTGCTGTTTATATCCAGCTGTGCATTAGTGCTGTGTGTTAGCGAGATAAATGTTTGTTTCAACGCTGTTTATAAAGCAATAGCATTGCACTCAAACAGTCCCAGACATAGCAACACACGAACAAAAGCAAAATACTGCAGATGCTGGAAATCTGAAACATAAACAGAAAATGCTTGAAATAGTCAGCAGGTCTGGCGGCATCTGTGGAGAAAGAAACAAAGTTAATGTGAGCTAAGGAAACCGACCTGAACTGTTAACTGTTTCTCTCTGCACAGATGCTGCCAGACCTACTGAGCATTTCCAGCATTTTCTGTTTTTATTACAGCAATACAGGTGTTGGGAGGCTCAGCCTGGCTACACAATGTTACAAGGACGCTGAGTAACACCATCGACAACGGGACAGAGAGAAAAACACACAGAAAACCACTAGACTGTGAGGAAGCAAACCTGAGGGACAGAGAGAGACAGATAACGAGACTGAGACGGAGAAACAAGGCATTTGTATGATTGTGTTCTCCCTGTTGTCTAAAGGTATTTCCTGGTGTGTAAATATGTTTTCTGTTGTGTAAAGATGTACCCTGTTGTTGTGTAATGGTTTTCCCTGTTATTGTTTTATTTTCTGTTACTGACCGTCTCCTCACTGTGACCATTTGTCCTGGTTTTATTGTGGCCAACATCACCATCTGGTGGTGGAGAGGAGGCTCTGCAGGAAGGGGTTGACAAAGTGGGAGAGACTCGGCTGGTCCGTGTTTGCAGCTTGTGTTCGTATGAGCAAAAGTGAGTTGTTACTGATTGATGTGTTCAGTAGAAGGAAGAAGCTGATTGCAATAGAGTGCCTTTGGAAGCATCTTGTTATTATGGGGAAATACTTGATGTTTTGAAAGTGAACAGTTTGCATTGTTACGAAGCATAAATAGCAAAGAACGGCTTCGATCCATCGACCTCTGGGTTCTGGGCCCAGCACACTCCCGCTGCGCCACTTTGCTAACTGCTGTTTTAAATTTTATCTGCCCGTTAGTGAAATATGTTCATTTCCCCAATGTGTTTATAAAAATAGGATTGTAGTCGGATTTCTCAAGAATCCCGGACTCAGCAACACACGTGCTGACGGACTCACCCTCACTGCACAATGACACAAGGACACAGAGTAACAGCACCGACAATGAGGCAGGCAGAGAAAGACACACAGAAAACCGGGTAGAGATCATTCGGACCCAGAAAGGAACAGACAGAGAAAGGTACTGAGCAAACCAGCAAGAGACAGCGAGAGACTGATGAACACCACTTGGAGGGTGCACTGAGGGTGGCAAGGGTCCAGAATGTAGTCTGGCTGGGGGATTTCAATGTCTATCACAGTGAGTGGCTCGGTAGCACCACTACTGACCATGCTGGCCGAGTCCTAACGGACATAGCTGCTCGATTGGGTCTGCGGTAGGTGGTGAGGGAACTGACAAGAGGGAAAAATATGCTTGACCTCAGCCTCACCAATCTGCCTGCCGCAGATCATCTGTCTATGACAGTATTGGTTCGGAGTGACCACTGCTCAGTCCTTGTGGAGATGAAGTCCTGTCTTCACATTGAGGATACCCTCTATCGTGTTGTGTGCCACTACCACTGTGCTAAATGGGATAGATTTTGAACAGATCTAGCAATGTATAACTGGGCATCCATGAGGTGCTGTGGACCATTAGCAGCAGCAGAATTGTAGTCAACCACATTCTATAACCTCATGGCCCGGCATATTCCCCCACTCTAACATTACCAACAAGCTGGGGGATCAACCCTAATTCAATGAAGAGTGCAGGAGGGCATGCCAGGAGCAGCACCAGGCATACCTTGAAATGAGGCGTCAGCCTGATGAAGCTACAGCCCAGGACTACTTTCATGCCAAACAGCAGAAGCAGCATGTAATAGACAGGGCTAAGTGATCCCACAACCAACGGATCAGATCTACACCCTGCCATATCCAATGATGAATGGTGGTGGACAATTAAACAACCAACAGGAGGAGGTGGCTCCACAAATATCCCCAACCTCAATGATGGGGGAGCCCAGCACATCAGTGCAAAAGACAAGGATGAAGAATTTGAAACAATCTGCAGCCAGAAGTGCTGGGTTGATGATCCATCTCGGCCTCCTTCTGAAGTCCCCAGCATCACAGATGCCAGTCTTCAGCCAATTCGATTCACTCAATGTGATATCAAGAAACGACTGAAGGCACTGGATACAGCAAAGGCTACGTGCCCTGACAATATTCCAGCAATAGTACTGAAGACCTGTGCTCCAGAACGTGCCGCGCCCCTAGCCAAGCTGTTCCAGTACAGGTACAATACTGGCATCTACCCGACAATGTGGAAAATTGCCCAGGTATGTCCTGTACACAAATAGCAGGACAATTCCAACCCAGCCAATTGCTGCCTCGTCAGTCTACTCTCAATCATCAGTATAGTGATGGAAGATGTCATAGACGGGGCACTTGCTTTGCAATAACCTGTTCAGTGACGCTCAGTTGGGTTCCGCCAGGGCCATTCAGCTCCTGACCTCATTACAGCCTTGGTTCAAACAAGGACAAAAGAGCTGAACTCAAGAGGTGAGGTGAGAGTGTCTGCCCTTGACATCAAGGTAGCATTTGACTGAGTATGGCATCAAGGAGCCAGAGCAAAACTGGAGTCAATGGGAATCAAGAGGAAAACTCTCCACTGGTTGGAATCGTACCTAGCACAAAGGAAAATGGTTGTGATTGTTGGAGGTCAGTCATCTCAGCTCCAGGACATTACTGCTGGAGTTCCTCAGGGTAGTATCCTCGGCCCAACCTTCTTCACTACTTCATCAGTGACCTTCCTTCAATCATAAGGTCAGAAGTGGGGATGTTCACTGATGATTGCAAAATTTAGCCACATTCGCGACTCCTCAGATAGTGAAGCAGTCCATGTAGAAATGCAGCAAGACCTGGACAATATCCAGGCTTGGGCTGATAAGTGGCAAGTAACATTCGCGCCACACAAGTGCCAGGCAATGACCATCTCGAACAAGAGAGAATCTAACGATCTCCCATTGACATTCAACGGCATTACGATTACTGAATCCCCCACTATCAACTTCCTGGGGGTTCCCATTGACCAGAAACTGAACTGGAGTAGCCTTATAAATAGTGTGACTACATGAGCTGGTCAGAGGGCAGGAAGCATGCGGTGAGTAACTAACCTCCTGACTCCCCAAGCCTGTCCACCATTTACAAGGCACAAGTCTGGAGTGTGATGGAATACTATCCACTTGCCCGGATGGGTGCAGCTCCAACAACATTCAAGAAGCTCGACACCATCCAGGACAAAGCAACACGCTTGATTGGCACCCCGTCCACAACATTCACTCCCTTCACCACTGACGTACAGTGGCAGCAGTGTGTACCATCTACAAGATGCACTGCAACAATGCACCAAGGCTACTCAGGCAGCACCTTCCAAACCTGCATCCTCTACTGCCTAGAAGGACAAGGGCAGCAGATGCATGGGAATACCACCACCTGAAAGTTCTCCTCCAAGCCACACATCATCCTGACTTGGAACTATATCGCCATTCCTTCCTACACTGTCGCTGGGTAAAAATCCTGGAACTCCCTTCCTAATAGCACTGTGGGTGTACCTACCCCACATGGACTGTAGTGGTTCAAGAAGGAAGCTCACCACCACCTTCTCATGGGCAATTAGGGATGGACAATTAATGCTGGCCTGGCTGGCGACGTCCACATCCCATGAAACAAATAATTAAATACAATAACAGCTCATCTCAATTCCTAATATTTCTAAATCCCACCAGTCCAACATAAGCTGAACAATTATTGCATGTTGTGATTGACGGTCTGGTCTGTAAACTGCACTGCATCACAGATTGCTGACATTTGCTAACTGGAAGTGAGAACTGCAAAATCGGGACAGTAGTTCACATAGTCTGTCAGTGTGAAAGAATCAGGCAATGTGAGGTAATAGAATTTGTCTGTAAATGTTACACTCATATTGCTTTATATTTTTATATTGAAAATAAAAGTAATCATTTCGTGAAAATAGTGACATGTTGTCCAAACTTTGGCAGCCAGTTGTTTTCGTCTTGCACTCAGCAGGGCAATCCACAAGAATACCAATTTAAGGGAAAACAACAACTTTCTTCTGTATGAGAAGAGAGTGCTGATTGGTTGGCAAGTGAACTCTGATTGGTCGAGGCATTGCCATTCAGAATGCATCAGTTTATGGTAACTGACAGATAACTGCCCAGCTTTGTTTGAAATAAACCAGGCAGCTTGACTCTGATTGGTCAAGCCATTGCCCTGTGGAATGAGCCAGTGAATGGCTGTCACTTATTTTGTTTAGCTGAAACTGGCACAACATGTGTGCATGTTCTTTCTGTCTGCAAAGAACAGGGCCCTGTGTATTAATACATGTAGTTTCCAGTACACACCAGTGCACCACACTGCGAGCCCTACTGACAGTCTAAAATTGGTTGTCAGTGTAATTCTTAGCACACTGAGAATTATTTAGCAAATGTTGTCCTATTGTGGAATCACATCTCATGTTGGATACTGTGTTTTGAGTTTTGCAAGCACGGGTTGGTTGGGTAGGGCCCATTGCGAACAGCGGAAGGGACATGTTATTTGATACAATCCACCAGTTTTGGGATGTACGGTCTAGAAACCTAGCATCACACTGGTATTAAAATTCATATATCACGTTACTTATTTGTGTGATAGGCAGGACGTCTCTTTTGCTTGACAGCAGCATCCTGTTAGTGGCGAACACCACACTTGTTGCTCCTGCATAGTAACAGCAGGAAACAGCTCGCTTCACCTGTTACTCAAATACTGGGGATATATTACCCTTCCAGGGTAATTTGAGGGAGACTGGGCACTTTTCAGGGTTGAAAATGACGTCCTTCAGCCCGTCTATAGGTTTGTGCGATACACAGTGAGAAATGATCTGATCAGTGTAGCCATTGTAATGCAGGATGTCTTTGATTCACCCTATTTCAGCATCAAGCTTGCATGGTGAGCAAATAGCTCAGCCCTATTTATGAGGTTGTCGATAAGACCAATCTTATAGCGCGTGGAACTGTAATAATCCTAACGCATGTATTGACCAGTGAAGGTAGGTTTGCGGGAGACCGTGGTAGAAAACCCCTTAGCAGATTTCTCAACTAGTACATCAAGGAAAGGGAACTCATTTGACTGCTCCATTCCAAAGGTGAATTTGAGTGTCGGATGGAGCCCATGAAGACGTGCAAGGAAATTATTTCATGCAGCTGCGCATTCAAATTTAGCAAACGTATCATCTACATATTGGAAATATGCAAGAGGTCGGAGGTTAGGTGTCATTCCCTTAAAAACAGGTTTGTCATGGAATCCAACAAAGATGTTTGTGAGAGCTGGGCCTAGAGGTGATCCCATGGCAACACCAGCGATACATGGTGTCAATAAAACTGAACCCAACTGTGCAAGTTGCCGAGTTCATAAGTTCAATGAATACTGATTCACACAATGGTGACGGGTCTAGATCACCATGATATAGCACTGCAGTGCAAATATCTATGGCTTCCTGAAGTGGTACATTGGTGAATAGGCTAGCAATGTCAAATGACACATGGACACGGCATTGCTATCGATATGCAAGTCCTGTATGGTCTTCGCAAATGTGAAGGAATCCTTCACTGTGTATGTGGAGAACTTGCTCAAAACTGGTTGGAACAATTTGCCCAACCATTTGGCAAATTCATTTCAGGATACTATTTACATTACTTCAAATAAAGGAAACACAACGACACAAAGAATTGAGCACAACTCTGAAAGTTTCACAGCAAATAGTCAAATGGGAAAAGGATGAAATACAGAAAGAAAAAGCCTAAAATACTGAAAACACTCAGCCAGTCCGGAAGCAACTGTGGAGATGAGAAGCTCGGGTGAATGGTCCTGTTCTGTGACCCTTCTATAGACCTGAAACATTGCTCCTACCTTCCTCTCTACACAGATACTGCTGGAACTGCTGAGTGTTTCCAGAATCTTCTGTTATTATTCAGATTTCCAGTGTGTGCAGTATTTTTCTTTTTGAAAATAAAATATTCCCTGAGAGGAATGGAACGTTACATAAAAAATAGGAGTGTGCCATTCGTCCCATCGAAATAGCTCTGCCATTCAATGAGATCACAGCTGATTTCCTACATCAACTCCATCTTGCCACACTAGCACAGATCCCTTGATTCCCTTAGTATCCAAAAACCTATCGATCTCTCTCTTGGATATACCCAATGATTGAGCATCCACATCTCTGGAGTCACAGAAAGATACAGCACTGAAAAAGGCCCTTCGGCCCACCGAGTCTGTGCCGACCAACAACCACCCATTTATACTAATCCGACACTAATCCCATATTCCTACCACATCCCCACCGACCCTATATTTCCCTCCCACCTACCTAAACCAGGGACAATTTATCATGGCCAGTTTACCTCCCAACAAGTCTTTTGGCTTATGGGAAGAAACCGGAGCACCTGGAGAAAACCCACACAGACACAGGGAGAACTTGCAAACTCCACCTAGGCAGCACCCAGAATTGAACCCGGGTTGCTGGAGCTGTGAGGCTGTGGTGCTAACCACTGCGCCACTGTGCTGCCCATAATGTGTGATCTCAACAAGGCTCTGTCTAATTGCAGTCAAATTTCTTTATTCTCATAAAAACTCTTCACAATGTTGAACGCAACTATTAACTGCCATTCTGCTCTAAGAAGAAGGACCCCAGCTTCACACACCCCAGACCCCTATTCTTTCCACATTAGCTGAATTCCTGCATTTCTGATACCATTCCAGTAAATCTCCTCTGCACCCTCTCTGAGGCCTTGACATTCCTGCTAAAGTGTGGAGCATGGAATTAGACACTACGCTCTAACTGAGGCCTATAACCAGTGAGATTTCTAAAGGTCCAGCGTAAATTCCTTGTCTGTGTCCCGTACTCCCATTTATGGTTTCTGACTCAATGTCGGCTCTGAGCTGTTGAAACTGCCTGAATAAATATTTCCACCCAACAAAGCGCTCGGAATGTGAGAAGGGACAAAGTGAGTGACCAAGTACATCAACTCCAAGTAAAACTCCACCATGTAGTGAAAACACTCGAAACACAACGGCTCTTTTAAGAGCCACCCACAATCTCTCTGAAAAAGCTGCACCAACATCTCTCTGGAATTGGTTTATTTCATTGGTTTTAATGATCAGTAACTCTCTGGAACTTTCTCACTGTCTTTGTGTTTTCTGTTTCAATCTGGTATGGAGATTCTGGGAAGATGAGTTTCACTGCCTGGGAGGATCTTTGTGGTTTTCCTGCAGAAACACAAAACAAAGTCTCTTTTCAGAGTCACCCACCGCCTCATAGGGACAGCAGTGACATGGGAACGGGAGCTGGGGTGTGTTTTATGCCGGAAATATCAGTTAATGATTTATGTTGTGCTCTCGTTATATTCCAATCTCTGAATTGAGCCTTTCCACCGCACCAGGGTTATGGGGAGAGTTTTCATCGTTTCTTTTCTAAACGTACAGACGATGTTATAAAGTTGCTGATTTACCCAGATGGCGGATTCTCCCCTCACAGTGAAAAGTAACATCGCACCTTCACATCTGCCCATGGTTTGATAATTGAATAATTAGTCAAATGGAATTATTTGTGATGTTATTTCCCCCGAGACGGTGTTTCCTGCAGTGAAACTGATCAGTTTCAGCTCAGTCATTTCGGGACCTGGAATTCCTGCAGTTTGAACCCGCTGTAACCCCAGCCCACTTCTGATTGTTCACCCTCTTCTCAAAAAGGCAGTGACAGCACATGAGGAGGCCATTCGCCCCATTAAGTCCATGTCGGGTTTCCAATCTGTTCAGTCACCGACTCAATCCCCAAATTCCTGCATAATCCCTTTGGGTCAAAACGACCGTGGCAGGACTCAAAGCTGCAATTTTCTGATAACATCATAGAATATACCGAAGTCAGACGCCTTATCCATTAGGCCACACGGCCATTAGCTTTCATGAATGATTCAATCAGAGAATCTCGAAGCACAAAATACAAAAAATCATTGGTTGAACCTGTCAACCTGGCAGAATATTTGAATTTGTGAAAGCCGCCAATTTCACTGTGGAAAAGAAGTGATCGACTGGAAAAGTACATAAAAATCTATTTTCCCGTAGCGGTTTAAATAAACTTTTAAAACACAATTTTGCTTTTACCGACTCAAATTGCTGGTGCTATTTTATGAACAGCTTTATTTTGCCAATTTTTGTCAACTTCTCATCCGTAACTGACAGTAAAAGACTCCGTTCAGCAATCTTTCACACGACAAATAACTCAAACTCGGTGTGGAAGTAATAAATTACAGACTATTGGTAATTCCCCTTCACACAGGCTTCAGGTGGACAGTGAGAAGACACTGAAATAGTTGTTTCATCCTTTTAAAAGGTTCCCATTCTGTCCTCTTACTGACATGTTGGAATCAGATTTGTATTTAACAAGATATTTCTGTGAAAACAAAATCCTCAACAGACCAGCTGGGAATCTGGGAATCACTGTAATAAAATAAAAGGCTTTTGATTGAGAAGACGGGACCTTCTCACCAGCAGCCGGGTTACATTCCCCTCACATCCTTACACAGTGAGCAGCTCTTTCCCTCGAGAAATAGACAGCAGCAGTTGGAAGTTCAGTAAAAGGATCGGTTCATTGAGACAAGTTTCTGACTGACAGGTGGTGCTGAATATTAATACAAGAAGGTCCTGGAATGGGAAACAAGTGTCCAGAGTGGGGTCTGAAATCAGGACAGGGAAATGGCCAGCACTGACACAGATCATTTCATGATTACATTGATATCTGACTGTCGATAAGGAGAAGCGAGTTAAACACATGATGGTGAAAGGAATGGAAGATGACGCTGGTTGTTCTGGATGAAGAGGGATAGACAGAGGTGTGGGTACAGCAGACCTCAGACAGTAATCAGCCCTTTCAGATACTGTGGGTGGATCTGAAAAGAGCCTTTGGGATAGGGAAAAAAGCTCTTTGTTAAAAAACCCTCAAATAGCTACCTTGTAATTGGTCAGGTTACTAATGTTTTAGTTAGTGTAATTTATGAATAATTACTAATTGGAAAGTGCTGTTTGGGCAGAGTGTAAAGCTGTGAGTTGATGTGTGAGGGACTTCACTGACTAGGGGAAGGAGGTGCTCTTTGGTCTCTTCTGCCTTTTCAGCCTCCATGGTACATGGGAAGAAGCTGATCGGTGAGTAACTGGCAAATTATTCTACTTATTACACTTATTACACGAGCAATAATGAGTTTGTAAAGCTGAGTAATGGCAGGGCAGCTCGAAAAGTAAAAGTTCTAAATTGGGGAAGGCAAATTTTACAAAACTGAGAGGTGATTTGGTGGATGTGGACTGGATACAACTACTTGAAGGAAACCCAAGGATGTTTTATCAGTCCATTAAGAGCAAGAGGATAACTAAGGAAAGGGTATGGCCTATCAGAGATGTACAAGGGAACTTCTGTGTGGATCCAGAAGATGTGGGCGGGGTTCTTAATGAGTTTTTTGTCTCTGCCTTCACAAAGGAGAGGGATGATGCAGACATTGTAGTAAAAGAAGAGGAGTGTGAAATATTAGATACGATAAGCATAATGAGAGTGGAAGTACTAGAGGGTCTGACATCCTTGAAAATGAATAAATCACCAGGGCCAGATGGTTTGCATCTGAGGTTGTTAAAGGAAGCCAGGGAGCAAATAGTGGATGCGCTGAGGATCATCTTCAAATCCTCACTGGATATGGGGGAGGTGCCGGAGGATTGGAGCTCTGCGAACGTTGTACTATAATTTTAAAAGGATGTGGTAAGTCTGACCTCAGTGGTGGGTAAATTATTCGAATCAATTCTGAGGGACAGGATAAACTACCACTTCGAAAGGCACGGATTAATCAGGGATAGTCAGCATGGATTTGTTAAGGGAAGGTCATGTCTCACTAACTTTATTGAGTTTTTTGAGGAAGTAACAAGGAACATTGATGAGGATAGTGCGGTGGATGTGGTTTACATGGATTTTAGTAAGGCATTTGATAAGGTCCCACATGGCAGTCTGGTCAATAAAATGAAAGCCCATGGGATACAGGGGAATGTGGAAGGTTGGATCCAAAATTGACTCAGTGACAGGAAACAAAGGAGAGTAGTCAACGGATGTTTTTGCGAATGGAAAGCAGTTTTCAGTGGCGTTCCACAGGGCTCAGTGTTGGGTCGCTTGCTGTTTGTGGTGTATATTACCACACGGGCAGCACAGTGGCGCAGCGGTTAGCACCGCAGCCTCACAGCTCCAGCGACCCGGGTTTAATTCTGGGTACTGCCTGTGTGGAGTATGCAAGTTCTCCCTGTGTCTGTGTGGGTTTCCTCTGGGTGCTCCAGTTTCCTCCCACATGCCAAAGACTTGCTGGTTGATAGGTTAATTGGCCATTATAAATTGTCCCTACGAAGGTGGTAGGGAAATATAGGGACTGGTGGGGATGTGGTAGGAATATGGAATTAGTGTAGGATTAGTATAACATGGATGGTTGATGATCGGCACAGACTCGGTGGCCCGAAGGGCCTGTTTCAGTGCTGTATCTCTTCAAAAAAAAAATTAATTATTTGGAATTAAATGTGGGAGCTATGATTGGGAAATTTGCTGATGACACAAAAATTGGCCGTGGAATTGATAGTGAGGAGGATGGCTGTGGACTTCAGAATGATATGAATGGATTAATTGAGTGGGCGGAAAAGTGGCAAATGGAATTCAATCTGGAGAAGTGTGAGGTAATGCATTTGGGGAGGGCAAACAAAGCAAGGGAATAAACAATAAACGGGAAGATATTGAGATGGGTAGAAGAAGTGAGAGACTTTGGAGTGCATGTCCACAGGTCCCTGAAAGTGACAGGATAGGTAGATAGTGGTGAAGAAGGCATATGGAATGCTTTCCTTTCTTGGTCGACAAAAGCAGGGATGTAATGCGAGAACTGTTTAAAACGGTGGTTTGGCCACAGCTGGAGTATTGCGTACAGTTCTGGTCATCACATAACAGAAAGGACATAATTGCTGTGTAGAGAGTACAGAGGAGATTTACAAGAATGATACTGTGGGTGGCTCTGAAAAGAACCTTTGGGTATTTGATAAAATCCTGGCAGATTGCCTTGGTTTTTGTGCCCGGAGCGCTGGTTTTCTTGGGCAGCAGCATGGCCTAGATATTAGGCAGCACCCAGCCCTGAGTGATGGTCACCCCTCCCAGCAGCTTGGTGATCTCCTCGTCATTCTGGACAGCCAGCTGTAGGTGTCTGAGGATGTTGCGGGTCTTCCTGTTGTCCTGGGCCGCGTTACTGGCCAACTCGAGGATTTCAGCGGTCAGATACTCGAGCACAGCAGCCAGATAGACCGGGGCTCCGGCACCCACACGCTCAGCATAGTTGCCCTTTCTCAGGAGCCTGTGAACACGGCCCACCGGGAACTGCAGTCCAGCCCGGGAGGAGCGAGACTTGGCCTTGGACCGAGCTTTCCCGCCGGTCTTTCCTCTTCCAGACTTTTCTTTTCCAAAAATATACTTGAGGACATTCCGTGCAGACCACTGCCTGATGGATTGGTGGTCAAAGGTGTATTTCCACACAAACATTTCCACGAACGCACAGTCCAACTGGATGGAGCGTTCCGTGGCAATGTGACCAGATCCATCCTTCGCAACACCGGGGTCAGATAGAACCTCAGCACATTGTGACAGTTGGTGTTTACATACTGGGGCTCTACGCACAGCTTGATGCAGCCACATACTCAGGCGGCCATCAGGTTGAGGGCGATGTTGAGTACATTTTTTCGCCTTTATTCAGAGGTTTGAACATCGTGTCCCTCCGGACCCTGTCCATTTTGCGTCTTCAGATAAAGCGGGAAATGGCTCGGGTGATCGCCACAGCACAGGAGTGGGGTATGGGCCAGACCTGTGCCACTTACAGCAACAACGTGAGCACCTTGCACCTGATGACCAGGTTCTTACCCATAATAGAGAGAGATCGCTGCTCCCACTTGCTCAGTTTATGTTGTACCCTGGCTGCTCGCTCCTCCCAGGTTTTGATGCACGTCCCGGCCCTGACAAAGCATATCCCCAGCACCTTCAGGTAGTCTGACCTGACGGTGAAGGGGACAAAGGATCGGTCAGCCCAGTTTCCAAGGAACATGGCCTCGCTTTTGCCATGGTTAACATTGGCTCCCGAATCCAGTTCGAACTGGTCGCAGATGCTCATCAGTCTGTGAATGGACAGCGGATCCGATCAGAATACTGCAACATCGTCTATGTGCAGGGAGGCTTTGACCTGAGTGACTCCACTGCCTGGGATTGTCACCCCTCTTATGCCCGCATCTTTCCAAATAGACTCAGCAAAGGGTTCGATACAGCAAACACACAAGGCAGGGGAAAGAGGACAGCCCTGTCTGACTCCAGATTTGATTGGAAACTTTCTGATTCCCACCCAATTGTTTGGACTGTACTACTGATGTTTGTGCAGAGCAGTTTGATCCAATTGCAGATTCCCTCCCCAAACCCCATTTTGGAGAGCACATCCATAATGTATGTGTGCGATATCCTGTCAAAAGCCTTCTCCTGGTCCAGGCTGATGAGGCAGGTGTCCACCCTCCTGACCCATACATAGGCGATCGTATCCCTGAGTAGCACGACACTATCAGAGATCTTCCTGCTGGGTACACTACAGGTCTGATCAGGGTGAATCACCAACTCCAGAGCAGTCATGACTCGACTGGCGATGACTTTGGACAGAATTTTGTAGTCTACATTAAGCAGTGAGATGGGCCACCCATTTCTGATTTCTGCCCTCTCCCCCTTCTGCTTGTAGATGAGGGTGATGATCCCTTCCTCATGGATTCTGACATGCTGCCGGCCAGGAGCGTACTCTCGTACACTTCCAGCAGGTCTGGGCTGACCCAGTCCCACAGGGCCGAATACAACTCAACTGGTAAGCCGTCACTTCCGGGAGTTTTCTTCATCTCAAATGACTTGATGGCCTTTGTCAGCTTGTCCAGAGTTAGCGGTTTGTCCAGATTCTCCTGCATGCTGTCATCTAAGACCTCTGTGATAGATGACAGGAAGGACTGGGAGGACGTGCTGTCCATAGACTTCACGTCTTACAGCCCAGCATTCAAGGATTTGCTAATCCTTAGTATGTCGGAGTGTGAAGTTGTGACCGAGCCATCCTCTTCTGCTGCTGATCACAGAGCTCTCTCTGTGTACCTTTTGGAAGAAGAAACGCAAGCACGTCTCATCCTGCTCAATGGAGCAGACTCTGGACCGGAAGATGATCTTGGAGGCCTCCGTGGCAAAGAGCGAGGCCTGCTGGCTCTTCACCTCTTGGAGCACCTCCTTGACCTCGACACCCATCGACTGCAGCCGGAGCAGATTTTGCATTCTTTTCTGGAGTGCGGACATTTCCCTCTGTCTCTCTTACCCTCTGAACAGCTTTGGAGATAAAGAACCTCTTGATGTTCTCCTTGATCGCTTCCCACCAGTGCACCGGATAATCAAAGAGGGTCTCACTGTTCTCCAACTTTTTCAATCTCTTTTGAGTTCCACAATGTTCGCTGGGGTTAGCAGTGTAGCATTGAGCTTCCATGTCCCCCTGCTAACCCGCTGGTCATCCTGTAAGTGACAGTCAACCAGTAAGAGGCAGTGGTCGGAGAAGAACACCGGCTTGACGTCGGTGGATCTGACCGTGAAAGCAGGGGACACATACAGGAAGTCAATCCTGGAACGGGCAGACCCGTCCGATCTTGACCAGGTGTATCTACGCTGCGCTCCGTCTGCAGGTTTGCTGAAGACATTGTGCAGTTTGGCATTTTATACTGTTTCCTTTAAGAATCTGGGCGCAGCGTACAGTTTTCTGTCGTCACTGCCAGATCGTCCAGCTGCATCAATGATGCAGTTGAAGTCACCTCCAAGAATGACCGGCCTGGATGTCGCCAGCAGCAGTTGGAGTTGCTGGAGGATGGTCAGCCTCTCGCTGCAATGGACCGGGGCATATACGTTGCTTAACTGGAGCGGAGCATTGTTGTACATTTCATCTGCTACGAGAAGGCGACCGCCCACCAGCATCTTAACTTCAGAGATGGTTAAATTGCCTCCCCACAGCAGAATACCCAGGCCGGAGGAACAGGAATCATTTCCTCTGGACCAGATCGATGGCCCGTGAGACCATTGCCTGTAAGTGCTGCGGTGCAGGATTCCACACTCCTGACAAAACAGTACGCCGGCTTTGACCTTTGCGAAGTCATCCAAGGTTGAAACACATCACGTGGTGGATTTAACACAATGCATGTTAATGGAAGCATTCTTTATATCCACTATAAAGTTGGGTGTTGCTTACCACACCAGGTGTCCTTGCTAGTCCCAGTCCTTGAGTATGTTCCTGCATACCCATAGTGTACGCAAGCTGTTTCACATTCGTTGAGCCCAGAAACCCCTAATGGTTATTCATGAGGGTTTTGTTCCACTGGGGTGACATCGGCAGGTGGGGGACGGGTCTTGTAGGCAGCAAGGCTTGGGTTGTCCTCTGCTGTTGGTGTCTTTCCCCTCGGTCCCTCCTCGAAGACATCACTGTTCCTGACTTCCCGGAGCTGGAGCTGGAGTGCGCAGGACACTTCGCTGCTCTCGGTCTCCCGGAGCTGGGGTGCACTGAGCATCTCCTTGGGTTCCATGCTTTTGGTTTGGGGTGCGCTGGGCGTGTCACAGCTTCCAGTGCCCCGGAGCTGGGGGGCTTTATCTTCCAGCTCCTTTGAGTTCTGCTGCTTCTTTTGGAGGTGCCATCGTTCCGGCCCTTCCTCGTGCAGTGAGGAGGAGCTGCTGTAGTCTGTCTCAGACGGTAGCCTCCTCTTGCCATTGGTTTGGGTGGTGACCTGTTCTTTTTTTGGAACTTTTTTCTTTGTGTTCTTCCTTTGTACCACCTGCCACTGACCTGTTTGTCCATCTGCTGCCTCCCCCTCCATTAATTCTGTCTGTGGAGGAGGAGTTTCCAGGCACGGAGTAGGTGTTGGGTCACTGGTTGCAGCTGCGTCCCCTTTCTTCTCTTTCTCAGATAGACTTTCATCGCTGTGGGGAGGATTGCTTGTTTTCCTCCCAGCACCAGACGTGTTCACCGTTCCTTAACCCAGCCTTTCCTTGGTCCTTGCTACCTGAGCATAACTGAGGCAGCGTTTGGGCAGGTTTTGTAGAGGTGGCCTGCCCCACCTCACAGGTTGCAGCACTTACTCTGTTTACAGTCCTTGGTGTGATGGCCTTCCTTCTTGCAGTTCTTGCAGACGACTGTGCTGCAGTTAGCTGCCACAAGACCAGATTTGCCGCAGGTACGACAAACTCTGGGCTGCTCCGCATAGACCATGAAGCCTCGACTTCCCCCGAAAGTGAAGCTGGAGGGAGGATGGATGATGGCTCCATTGGCATTGACCTTCAAGGCCACCTTGACCTGCCGCTAACTGGTCCAATTCCCAAATGGGTCCTTGACATCAGTGCTGCTGCCGGCCACCTCGACATACCTGGTGAGGAAGGTGAGTACATCCACGACAGGAACATGGGGGTTGTAGAGGTGGCTTCTCACCACACGGTCACGTTGCGATGGCAGTGTGAAGAGCGGCTGCATTGTGAGGATCGACAGCGGCGCCTGGTTTCCCTTCTCCTTGAACACCTTCAGGAACTTGATGCATCCGCCATGTTCTTGGACGTCACGTCAAAATATCCACTGCTGGGGAAGTCCTGCAGGCAGAAGATGTTCGCAGCTTGGAATCCACAGCAATCAATAAGGATTTTCTTAATGAAGAAGGTACGATCAACCGGTGCATCTCCATCATTATCCTTCACTGCCACCCGAACGGTGTTACACACTCCCTGGCCTGAAGTTACAGAATTGATTGCAGCCATTTTACTCAAAAACTTACCTGAGACAGGATCATGGTCTCTCCCCTGCTCCTCTTCCAGACATTTCCACAATCTCACAAATACTTTCACAAAGAGTGAAGAATTCCTCCCGCACTTCCCTGCTTTACCTTCTGGAGGAATGCAGTCCGGCTACTTCTGATTGATTACTGTCTGCTGAATCTCATTGGCTGGTTCATGTCACCAATCAGTTAGCTGCTATTTCGCCGATCATCAAAGGGCAATGGGAAAATGGGGTGGAGATTGACAGTGGCAAATTGTCAGAGCTGAAACCCATTCACAAATTTGAAAAGCCCGCCAAAATATTTGTGAAACAAGGAACAGCTGAAATATAATAAATAATATCGTCTGAAGAGTAAAATGTATTTCACTCTCTCCTGATATTGTGTTTCTCCTCATTGTCCGTCACAGATACCAGACTTACTTTCCTTCCGGGGGCGGAGCGGAGAGGAGTGGGCCTGTGGGGAGAACACCGAGAGTGGAGCCGATAAATTGAGCCTGAGGATCGCGGCCCAGTCACTCACCTTCCGGGAGAGGAGCGGAGAGCAGTCCAGGCACGTCGGAGTTTGAAAACAAAGTGAGCAGTGATGTCACAGGAAGGCTGCAAGGTGATTGGTTGGTGAGTGTCTGCTGTTAGGGAGTTACTCTAAATAGCTGGGTAAGTAACTAAAAGTAAAGGGAAAGGTCTACAGTTTTTTCAATAAAGGAGGTCGTGTTTTTTGGGGGAGAATCAAGGTCCCTAGTGTAAATAATTTAATTTTTGGGTAATTTAAGGGGATAAATTAAGGGTATGTCATGGCAGGGCAGCTCAGCAATGTGGAGTGATCCTCCTGTGCAATGTGGGAAGTCAGGGAGACTTCAAGTATCCAGGGCGAACACGTGTGTAGGATGTGTCTCCAGCTGCAGCTACTCGAAATCCACGTTTCGGATCTGGAGCGGCGGCTGGAAATGCTGTGGAGCATCTGCGAGGCTGAGATCATCATGGATAGCACGTATAGGGAGGTGGTCACACCGCAGGTAAAGACTGCTCAGGTAGAAAGGGAATGAGTCACCACCAGGCAGAGTAGAAGAACTAGGCAGGTAGTGAAGGAGTCCCCTGGATCCATCTCCCTTTCTAACAGATTTTCCACTTTGAATACTGTTGGGGGAGATAGCTTCTCAGGGGAATGCAGCAAGAACCAAGTCTGTGGCACCACAGGTGGATCAGCTGCACAGGAGGGGAGGAAAAGGAGTAGAAGAGCTATAGTGATAGGGGCTTCTATCGGAAGAGGTACAGATAGGCATTTCTGTGGCTGCAAACGTGACTCCAGGATGATATGTTGCCTCCCTGGTGCTAGGGTCAAGGATGTCACAAAGAGTGGCTGCAGGACAAGGGGGAGGGTGAACAGTCAGAGGTCATGGTACACATTGGCACCAATGACATAGGTAGAAAGAGGGATGAGGTCCTGCAACCAGAATTTAGGGAGCTAGATAGCAGATTAAAAAGCAGGACCTCAAAGGTTGTAATCTCTGGATTACTCCCAATGCCACATGCTAATGAGTATAGGAGTAAGAGGGTAGAGCAGATGAATGCTTGGCTGAGGATATGGTGCAGGAGGGAGGGCCTTAATTTCCTCGACCACTGGGTCTGTTTCTTATTCCTATCACAGAGACATGGTTGAGGGAGGGGCTGGACTGGCAGCTCAGTATTCCAGGGTACAGAATCTACAGGCAAGACAGGTGAAGGGGTAAAAGAGGAGGTAGCATTGCACTGTTGATCAAGGAGTCAATTACTGCAGTAAGGAAGGATGATATCTTAGAAATTCCTCAAATGAGGCCATATGGGTAGAACTTAAAAACAAAAAGGGGACAATCACTTGGCTGGGAGTATACTACAGGCCTCTAAACAGACAGGAAGAGATAGAGGAGAAAATATGTCGGCAAATCTCAGAGAGGTGGAAGAACCTTCTTCTTCTTTGGCCTCCTTGTCTCGAGAAACAATGGGTAAGCACCTGGAGGTGGTCAGTGGTTTGTGAAGCAGCGCCTGGAGTGGCTATAAAGGCCAATTCTAGAGTGATAGACTCTTCCACAGGTGCTGCAGATAAAATTGGTTGTCAGGGCTGTTACACAGTTGGCTCTACACTTGCGCTTCTGTCTTTTTTCCTGCCAACTGCGAAGTCTCTTCGACTCGCCACACGTTCGCCCCACCTTTATGGCTGCCCGCCAGCTCTGGCGATCACTGGCAACTGACTCCCACGACTTGTGATCAATGTCACAGGACGTCATATTGCGTTTGCAGACGTCTTTTAAGCGGAGACATGGACGGCCGGTGGGTCTGATACCAGTGATGAGCTCGCTGTACAATGTGTCCTTGGGGATCCTGCCATCTTCCATGCGGCTCACATGGCCAAGCCATCTCAAGTGCCACTGGCTCAGTAGGGTGTATATGCTGGGGTTGTGTTGGAGATATGGTTCTGCCACCTGATGCCAAGGATTCTCCGGAGGCTGCGAAGATGGAACGAATTGAGACGTCGCTCTTGGCTGACATACGTTGTCCAGGCCTCGCTGCCGCAGAGCAAGGTACTGAGGACACAGGCTTGATACACTTGGACTTTTGTGTTCTGTGTCAGTGTGCCATTTTCCCACACTCTCTTGGCCAGTCTGGACATAGCAGTGGAAGCCTTTCCCATGCACTTGTTGATTTCTGCATCGAGAGACAGGTTACTGGTGATAGTTGAGCCGAGGTAGGTGAACTCTTGAACCACTTCCAGAGCGTGGTCACCGATATTAATGGATGGAGCATTTCTGACATCCTGTCCCATGATGTTCTTTTTCTTGAGGCTGATGGTTAGGCCATATTCGTTGCAGGCAGCCGCAAACCTGTCGATGAGACTCTGCAGCCACTCTTCACTGTGAGATATTAATGCAGCATCGTCAGCAAAGAGGAGTTCCCTGATGAGGACTTTCCGTACTTTGGTCTTCGCTCTTAGACGGGCAACCTGCCACCTGATCTTGTGAGGAGGAAAATTCCTTCTTCTGAAGGGTTGAATGTATGTGAGAGCAGCAGGGAGAAGAAGATCCCAAACAATGTAGGTGTGAGAACACAGCCCTGTTTCATGCCACTCAGGATAGGAAATGGGTCTGATGAGGTGCCGTTATGCTAAATTGTGCCTTTCATATTGTCATGGAATGAGGTGATGATACTTAGTAGCTTTGGTGGATATCCAATCTTTTCTAGTAGTCTGAAGAGACCATGTCTGCTGACGAGGTCAAAGGCTTTGGTGAGATCTATGAAAGCAACGTAGAGGGGCATCTGTTGTTCACGGCATTTCTCCTGTAGCTGGTAAAGGGAGAACAGCATGTCAATGTTGGATCTCTCTGCTCGAAAGCTACACTGTGCCTCAGGGTAGACACGCTCAGCCAGCTTCTGGAGCCTGTTTAAAGCGACTCGAGTGAAGACTTTCCCCACTATCCTGAACAGGGAGATTCCACGGTAATTGTTGCAGTCACCACGGTCACCCTTGTTCTTATAGAGGGTGATGATATTGCCATCGCGCATGTCCTGTGGTACTGCTCCCTCGTCCCAGCACAGGCAAAACAGTCCGCAGAGTGCTGGAAGTATAGCAGGCTTGGTACTCTTGATTATTTCAGGGTAATGCTGTGCTTCCCAGGTGCTTTTCTGCTGGCGAGAAAATGAATGGCATCACTGAGTTCCGATTTTGTTGGCTGTACGTCCAGCTGTACCTTTAGAGATCTGTGCACTAGAACATCCAGATCTCTGCTCAAAATTATTTTCTTTTTTCCACCTACTTTAATGTTTTTCCCTGAAGGGTGTATGAATGTTGAGCATTCGCCCTGTCCACATGAATAACACTGCACTTACCCAAATTAAACATCATTTACCAGTCATGAACCCAATCTCCCAACACATTAAGATCAGCCTGAAACAGTCGAGCATCGTCTACAGTCTAAACACTCGCACAGATCTTCAAATCATCTGTAAATTTACAGATGGTGCGCCCTACACCTACATCCAGATCATTAATAAAAATAGTAAAGAGCAACAGACCCAACACCGATCCCTGTGGGACACCACTGGTAACTGGTCTCCAAACAGATCCAGATCCATCTGTAACTACTTTCTACCTACATCTGCCAGTCAGTTCCCAATCCAGATCAATATATTACCACTGATACCAGGGACTTTAATCTTATAGAGAAGCGTCTTGTGTGGAACCTTATCAAAATCTTTTGGCTGAGATCTGCTAATTGAACACAGGCCGGGGATGAGGCCTAGGCCTGTCCTGCTTTGTGTGTGGGTCTCAGGACCACACAAGGTTTGATCAGCTCACTGAGCACAGGCCCATCCTGCTCTATATGGTGCTCAGTACCTCACCAAATGAGAATAACTAACACACCACAGGCCATGGAGCCTCGGCCCATCCTTCCCCGATTGCGGTTCAGTGCCAACCAGGTCAGATCAGCTAATTCAGCACAGGCCGGAGATGGAAGCTGGACCTTTCCTGCTCTTGGGACTCCGTTCCATACCAGGTGCGATGAAGTAAGATACCACAGGCCGGGGATGGAGCCTGAGATTTCCCTGTTCTGTGTGGGGCTCTGTGCAACAACGTGTGAGAAGAACTATCATCCCTCAGGCTGAGGAAGGAGCCTGGGCCCATTCTGTTCTGTGTGGCTCCTACCACACTGAGTGGGATCAGTTAACACAACACAGGCCATGAATACAACCAGGCCCTTTCCTGCTCCGTGTGGCTCAGTATCACACCAGGTGGCATCAGCTAACACAGCACAGGCTGGGGCTGGAGCCTGGGCCCGTCCTGCTCTGTGGGCTCAGTAACAACCCGTAAGATGAACTTTTTTCAAAAGACTTCAGTGTATTTATCTCTGTCCAACACTGTGAGGCAGCTTTCTGTGTTTATAAAGAGTGTAATTTATTGACTGGTCTCTTGGATCAAACAGAGGTCTGTGTGCAGAGGGTTTGCAGGTGAGCTCTGATTCCTAACCCTTTCTGGACTGTGAGGAATAAAGAATGAATGAGAGAGAGAGAATGTGGGAGAAGGGATGATGGAAGAATTTGTCCGTGAACCTGATTAAAAGTGTCTCAAACGCAAGATAATATTAAGATATCAAGAGCAGAACATTAACATAATCTGAGTTCCGCGATCTGGTCGGGTCCCATTCCCCTGAAGTGAGGAATGAACGGCTGGGGAAATTCCACCTGGAGTTATATTTGTCTCCAATGAAGATGAGTTCACAGTGAGGATGGAATAGCTCAGTTGGGAGAACACGAGATTGAAGAACCAGGATACAATCCCTGGTTTCATCAGTTTTAATTTGGTGTCTCCATCAGTTTAAGTAGAGAGAATCAGAGGCGAGATTTTCCACTCTTGACCCCATGGGCTGAATTTTAAACTAACGGTGCGGCTCTCGGCAGAGGCACCGGAAGCGGGTGTCATCACCACACGAGTGAAATGTGGCTGGCCGACCCCGATCACGGAGCAGCCGACCAATTAATGAAGGGGAGGCGTGGGGCCCATGTAAACAAGGACCAGAGGTAGGGAACGAGGCACCGATGGCACCGACATCTGACACAACGGCAGGTGCTGGCACCATAATGAAAGGACTGCCAGACCTGCATTCACTGCTGCCTGGTTTAAAGGAGTGTCTTCCTGAGAGCCCTCTACTGCCCCAGGACCTGTTCTGCTGCCTCTGCTGTCCCAGGATCCGTTCTGCTGCCTCTGCTGTCCCAGGACCCGTTCTGCTGCCCCAAGACCCGTTCTGCTGCCTCTGATGCCCCAGGACACGTTCTGCTGCCTCTGCTGCTCCAGGACCCGTTCTGCTGCATCTGCTGCCCCAGGACCCGTTCTGCTGCCCCAAGACCCGTTCTGCTGCCTCTGATGCCCCAGGACCCGTTCTGCTGCCCCAGGACCCGTTCTGCTGCCTCTGCTGCTCCAGGACCCGTTCTGCTGCCCCAGGACCCGTTCTGCTGCCTCTGCTGCCCCAGGACCCGTTCTGCTGCCTCTGCTGCCCCAGAACCTGTTCTGTTGCCTCTGCTGCCCCAGGATCAGTTCTGCTGCATCTGCTGCCCCAGGACCTGTTCTGCTGCCTCAGCTGCCCCAGGACCAGTTCTGCTGCATCTGCTGCCCCTGGACCTGTTCTGCTGCATCTGCTGCCCCAGGACCTGTTCTGCTGCCTCTGCTGCCCAGGATCCGTTCTGCTGTCACTGATGCCCCAGGACCCGTTCTGCTGTCACTGATGCCCCAGGACCCGTTCTGCTGTCTCTGCTGCCTGAGAGGTAAGGAGCTGAATGCGAGCCTGCAGTGACCATGGTCCAATGGTTTGGCGATGCCTTCCTGCAGGTTCGCCTCCAGGTGACAACAGATAGGTGGAAGATCCTCTTCCCCAGGGATGGGAGGTGGAGACCTGTCCACCTGACCAAGCAAAGCTGCTTTGAGATAGTAGGTGAAGTCAGCAGCCGTGGGGTCAACCCCAAGACATGGATCCAGTGCACGAAGTGGGTCAATGACCGGATCCAGGCTGCTCAGGCACAAACTCAAAACACTTTGGACCCTTTGGACATTGTGCATGGCAGAGTGAGAGGGAGTGTTTGGTGGAAAGGGAGTGACCACCCAGTCATGTGTATTGGGGAAGGGCAGCAGGACACGCTGCCTGAGGCTTGGCTGCATCTCGGTGGGAGGTGCACGTCAGTCATTGTATAAACTCACACAGTCCCTCGAGAGGGGCCACATGCAGGAGGAATATGTGTGTCCACATCATGGACTGCTGGATTATCACCATCAGAGATGTTGGGCTTGTCCCCGCTGGGAGACGAACTTTGTTGATCATAGTGGCTGCAATAGAAGACAGCCCACAATCGGAAAGAGCGTGTCAAGACTGGCAGTGGATGCCTTATCTCCATGTCCTCATCCCGATGGAGGAGGAGGCCATGGAACAGGCCGGGCAGCAAAGCAGCTGCTCCATAGCTGATGGAGAGACAGGGACACCTACCTAAGAGAGTGAGTGAGCATCTCCTGGGGCACAAGGGTGCATCTGCTGCAAAGGAGCCACACTGCTCATCTGTTCACCACTGCATCAATGGAGCTGCACAGTAGGGGTGGTTGGAATGTCACGATGGGCAGACTCTAACCCTTCAATGTCCCTGTTTTCACATGCAGGCTAGGATGAACGACAAGAGCGAAGAGCTGGAGAGACTGGGGGACAGCCAGACACCTCTGAGGAGGAGGAGGGAGCCTCAGATGGTGCACCGTCACATCATTCCCCTGCACCCTCCACCAGCACAGAAACCCGCACTCGGTGGGTATCCACTCGCTGTTAGATTTGGGCACACAAGCTGGTGAGCACGTCACAGACAGGCCCGGGCAGCTGACGGAGGCTGTGACAGCCGAGGCCACTGGCAGTTGGAAGTCTGTGGGAGGCCAGGCCCATGCTGAGTCCCAGGCTGATGACGTGCCTCTGGTGTCACCAGCAACACGGGAAATGCTGCAGCTGCAGCAAGAGGTCAGGCAACATCTGGCAGAGTTGCCGGAGGTTATGTGTACCCAAGTTCGGATGATGGAGGAGTCCATCCAGGGTGCATGCTGCACTGTCTCTGATGGGGGTGTGTCTGGCTTCCTTCCTTGAGAGATTGGTGACTCTGATGGAGAGCCAGATCCAGCCGACCAATCAGTGGCTGCCGGAGATGTGTGCAGACCTGCACTCCATCGCTTTGTCCATGAGCTCCATCCAGCGGTGACAAGGCGAGAGGGGGGACGAGGCACCTGAACTCTTCACCAGGTCCACATCCCTCTCAGGTCAGCAGCGAGGTACAAGTGTGTCTTATAAGGGGGAGGAGCAGCTGGCTGCTACATCTGGGGTCTCCTCTCAGGGTGCTCCTGGTGTGGACAGTAGCTCCAAAGCCCCTCTGCGAGTGACACAAGTGATGCCAGTGCCTGCCTCCATCACCCTCGATGACAGAGGGGGGGTCCCTGTACCTGTGCAGGAGGCCCTCAGTGTGCCAGGTCCCTCCAGCCCTCAGGCAGCAAGAGGACGGCCACCAATGTCATCCCAAGCCATGGGGCAGCAAGGTCAGCAGCCTGTCTCCACCTCAGCTAACAGAGCAGGGGGAGCACCACGAAGGAGCATGCGGAAAAGATTTCAGAAGAGCACCTAGATTCACTTGGGTTCATGGTGAATGTGCATTCCAGATGGATAGGGTTGCATTTGATGTCACACGGAAGAAAGAAATGATGTTCTCTCACTATGTCTCCTTCCTATTGTTGATGCCCTTTGGGACTTCATTTAAACCCTTCCTCCCAAGGGGCTGGAAGTGAGGGACCAAGCCCTGAGTTCACAAAGCTTCGGTCTTGTCACTGTGCGATGTGTACCTGGACGCTGCAGTGCAGAAGGAAGCAGGCGACAACAGGGCTGCTTAAAGCTAAGACTTTATTGCTGTGGTTCCAGAAGGTGGTAAGGCTCAAAGGAAACTTGAATGTATAAGGGTGTCTCATGTCTCCCTTGTGTGTATCTCATTGCCCCTTTCCTGCTGTGCCTGAGGTTCTTCATCAGGCACTGCTTGGGCAGCATCCTCCTCCACATCCTCATCATCAGAGGAGACATCACACTCCACGATATCCTCACTTGTCAACACCTCACCCCTCTGTAATGCCAGATTGTGCTGTGCACAGCAAACCACCACGATATGTGAGACCCTCGCCGGGACATACTGAAGGGCTCCACTGGATCGATCTAGGCACCTGAATCTCATCTTCAGGAGACCAATGGCCTCCTTGATGGTCGCTCGGGTTGACCCGCAGCAGGTGTTGTACCTCTCCTCTGCATCCGTGCGTGGGTTCCTCACAGACGTCAGTAGTCATGTCCTCAGTGGGTAGCCCCTGTCTCCAAGGATCCATCTCTGAAAGCGGATGGGGCCGCGGAAAGGTTCTGGCACCTGGGAGTGCCTTGGTATGCAGGCGTTGTGGCTGCTTCCCGGGATTTGTGCACACACCTATGGGATCCATTTGCAGTGGTTGCAGACCAATTGCACACTGAGCAAGTGGAAGCCCTTCCTGTTGAAGGCTGCTGGCTGGTCTGCAGGAGCCTTGATGGTCACATGGGGTGACACCCTACACCTGGGGGAATCCAGTGATGGCCCCGAATCCTATAGTCCTCTCAGCTTGACTGTTTGGATCGATGTGCACACAGTCACCGGCCCTCCTGAACAGGACATTGGTGACCTCCTTGATGCACTGATTCACCAAAGACTGTGAGATTCCACACATATCTCCAGTGGATCCCTGCAATGACCTGCTGGTGCAGAGGTTCAGTGGCACAGTGACCTTCAGTGACACTGGTATCAGGTGCCCACCAAGTCCCATGGGGCACAGCTGCATCATGGCAGAGAGATCAGTGACGACCTCCGTGCAGAGGCGCATTCTGTGGAGACACTGTCACTCGGACATCTGCAGGTAGTTGAACCTCAGCTGACGTGTTCCTCTGCCTCCTTCTCCAGCCTCCTGTTCGAGGCTGGCCTTCCTGTGGGCCCCCAAGCTGCTGTGGTGCCCCTGCTGGTGCCTGCGCCTCCCTCCCTTCCTCTCTACTCCTCCTCCTCAATGTGAGCCTTGAATGAGGCCCATGACAGGTTGCCCCTCCCTGAGTGCAAGGCCTTCACAGTAAACAACACCCAGCCACATTTACCTCACTTGTCACCCTCAATGAGGTGGCACTGCCCCAATGGTACCCTGGTGTGGCTCCCCCTGCAGAGCTGGCACATTGGCCCCCACTCCTGACAGTGTTTCCCGATGCCCTTTCCCCCTCCTCCCTTACTGCCAAGTTACGCTGCCTCACCCGATAGCTTCCCAGTGAAGCCAACACTCAGCTCCCACCTCCCAGTCACCTCCTTTAACCAGGCGAGGCTCTGAAGCCCCGTGGTTCCCGTGCACTATTAGTTCAATTGGATCCAGTGAATAAAATTGCTGACAATTGGACTCATAAATACTTTAAATGCCTTCTTGCCGAGTGGATGTGCGAAGTCTGCCCTCCATGTCAGCCGCCGACAGAAAAATCCGGTCCGACGTCTTCCATCCCTATTTTATACACCCCCCCTCCCCCTCCCCAGCCTCCATTCCCGTCTCCAACGGTCCCTTAAAATTCTGGCCCATGTCTCTAAGACTAATGGGAGTGAAACTACATCTGCTCCTTAGCCTGAACAGGGAGAGCTGCTCTCTCTGTGTTCAAAGTGAATGAATCTGCTCTTTACCTTGTCTTACTGGAACGTTCACTGTCTGGAAATGTCTGTTTGAAAATGTTTTCCTGTTATATTAATGGAGCAGAGGAGCAGATGTGAGTTGCTGTTCAACAGAGAGGTTTGGAAGTGGGTGAAGGGGTGGAGTGATGGTGTGAGTGAGAGGTGCAGTGAGTTGGCCATTCTCAATAGAGTGTCAGGAATGAAGGTCAGAGGAACAGACCAGGCAGGAAACACAGAAAGAGCGAGGAGAAGCTGGTGTGAAAAACAGAGATTAAACAACAGGCTTGTTCAGTTGGTTTGGGTCTGGTGTTCAGAATACCCGGAATCTGGGTTCACTTCCCTTCCAACTCAGCGAATTGTATCAACATTATGTTCATAAAACCATAGAATGATACCCAAAGAAGGAGACCATTTGGTCCATTGTGTCAGTGCTGTCTCTTTGGTTATGTTATCCAATTAGAACTGCTGCTCAGCTTTTTCCTGTAATCTGTACATTTTTCCTTCCAGTATTTATCCCAATTGCTTTTCAAAGTTACGACTGAATCTGCTTTCAAGTCCTGATCAGACAGTGCATTCCAGATCACAACACATCACTGTATAAAAAATCATTCCTCATTTCGCCTCTGGTTCTTTTCTCAATTACCTGATAAATACATCCTCTGGTTACTGACCCTTTTGCCACTGGAAACAATTTCTCCTTATTTAACTTATTGAAAACCTTCTTGATGATGTCACATACTAGACTGCCAGTAAAACTGAAGCCCATGGAATAAAAGAGACAATGACAGCATGGATATGAAGTTTGCAGACTGATAGGAACATAGAAGCAGGAGTAGGCCATTCAGCCCATCGAGACCACCCCACCATTCAATATGATGATGACTGATCATCCACTTCAATGCCTTTTTCCCACACTACCTCCATATCCCTTATGTCATTTGTATTTAGAAATCTGTCAATCTCTGCTTTAAACATACTCAATGACTGAGCTTCCACAGCTCTCTGGTGTAGAGAATTCCAAAGATTCACAACCCTCTGAGTAAAGAAATTTCTCCTCGTCTCTGTCCTAATTGGCTTTCCCCTTATGTTGAAATTGTGTCCCCTGGTTCTAGATTCCTCAACCGGAGGAAAAACTTCATCTACCCTGTCTATCCCTTTAAATATTTTGTAAGTTTCAATGAGATCACCTCTCATTCTTTGAAACTCTAGAGAATACAGTCCCAGTTTCCCCAATCTCTCTTCATAGGACAGTCCCGCCATCCCGGGAACAGGTCTGGTGAACCTTCATTGCACTCCCTCGATGGCAATGATATCCTTCCTCAGGAAAGGGGACCAAAACTGCACACAGTATTCCAAAGTGCAGTCCAACCAAGGTTATATACAATTGAAGCAAGATTTCACTACTCCTGTACTCAAATCGTCTTGTGATAGAGGCTAGCATATCATTCGTCTTCTGAACTGCTTGCTGCACCTGCATGTTAGCTTTCAGTCGCTTATTGACAAGGACACCCAGGCCCCTTTGTACATCTACACTTTCTAATCTCTTACCATTTAAGAAATAATCTGCACATCTGTTTCTCCTACCAAAGTGGATAACCTCACATTTTTACACATTATATTCCATGTGCCACTTTCTTGTCCACTCACTAAGTCTGTCCAAATCCCCTTGAAGCTGCTTTGCATCTTCCTCACAACACACATTCCCACCTAGTTTTGTGTCATCTGCGAACTTGGAAATACGACATTTGGTTCCCACCTCCGAATCATTGATATATATTGTGAACAGCTGGGTCACAGTGTGGTGGTGAACAGTTGTATTTCTGTCTGGAGGAAGGTTTACAGTGGGTTCCCCATGGTTCCTCATAACTTCAGTTATGTGCAGAGACTGGAAAAGCTGGGGTTGTTCTCCTTGGAGCAGAGCAAGTTCAGAACAACTTTGACAGAGTTAGAATCAAGGAATCAAATGGTTACAGGACAGAAGGAGACCATTCAGTCCATCATGTCCATGACAGCTCTTTGCAAGAGCAAATCAGCTAATTCCACTCCTCTGCCCTTTCATTGTAACCCTGCAAATTTTCTCTATTCAGGTGTTTATCCAATTCCCTTTTGAAAGCCACGATTGAATCTGCCTCCAGCACTCTCAGGCAGTGTAATCCAGATCTGAACCACTCGCTCTGTCCCACACCCCTGGTACCATTGCAGAAAATCTCTACTGTTCATTTCATCCCTCACAAATAATTGAAATGAAATGTTTATTAGGAAATGCACAATATAAAAAAGAGAGAGAAATAAATGCTGAGAAAAATAGAAGTCAATGTTTGGAAGGTAAAAAGAGCAAAAGATGTAACTTTTATTCTGGTTGAGTGAGAGGAATATATCACACTCTGGGGCTTTTGTAAGACGATTTACTGATAAACCTGGGATTTGAGAGGAAGCTGGTTCATGGTTTACAGAACAAACTCAGTCCCTGGGGTGGAGCCAACAGCTGCACCGTCCAATAGCAGACAGGATGTGGACACTGTCTCAGGCCTGGTGAGCTCAGTCGATGAAAGCATGAAACTCTGAATCTCAAGTTTTTGAGTTTGAGCCTCTCGGTGGGTGTCTTATACTTCCTTTTTAGGCTGATTTTACAGCCATTCTCCAGCTCTGAATTCCTCGGCAGAGAGTTCAAGGAGTGTTTGAAATGAGATTCAACAGCAGGATGAGAAAGTCTCTCCTTGATTCAGGACTCTTACCTCTCTGCAGCATCTCGCTGCTGAAGATTGAACTTTATCTCATTTCATTCTCAGCTCATGGTCAGTGTGGATCACTGGGACTTCTGGCTGTCTCCCACTTCACAATCCATCAGTGCTGAGAAATCAATGGGGAATATTACTCACATGTTGTAATGTTTTATAAATACTTGAATGTATTTCACACTGTGTCTAACAGTGTGAATCTCCCCTGGTATATCACCTCACCAATACTTCAACAGAACATTCACATAATGTGAGCTCTGAGATCTGTTCAGATCCCATTCCCAAGACCTGGAAAGTGGGATTGGGCTGGATCGCTCTTTTTCAGCTGGCACAGACACGATTGCTAAATGGTCTCAGTCTGTGCCATAAATTTTCTCCATTTTCTATGTTCTATGAAGTGAGGTGTGATTGGGAGGGGCAATTCCACCAGGGTTATATTTTCTACCAAAACAATGACACAAGGGATACTTCACTTTTTTATTCATTCATTCATGCGATGTGGGCATCGCTGGCTAGGCCAGCATTTATTGCCCATGAGAAGGTGGTGGTGAGCTGCCTTCTTGAACCATTGCAGTCCATGTGGGGTAGGTACACCCACAGTGCTGTGAGAAAGGGAGTTCCAGGATTTTGACCCAGCGACAGTGAAGGAACGGCGATATAGTTCCAAGTCAGGATGGTGTGTGGCTTGGAGGGGAACTCGCATGTGGTGGTATCCCCTGTATTTGCTGCCCTTGCCCTTCTAGGTGGTAAAGGTCACTGGTTTGGAAGGTGCTGTCTAAGGAGTTGTGGTGCATTGCTGCAGTGGATTTTGTAGACGGTACACACTCTGCAACTGTGCGTCGATGGTGGAGGGAGTGAATGTTTGCAGATCGGGTGCCAATCAAGCGGGCTGCTTTGTCCTGGCGGTGTTGAGATTCTTGAGTTGGAATTGCACCCATCCAGGCAACTGGAGAATATTCCTTCACACTCTTGACTTGTGCCTTGTGGATGGTGGACAGGCTTTGGGGAGTCAGGAGTCATGGATGAGTGAGAGGAATATATCACACTTTGGGGCTTTTGTAAAAGGATTTATTAATAAACCTGGGATTTGAGAGGAAGCTGCTTCATGGTTTACAGAACAAATTCAGCCCCTGGGGTGGAGCCAACAGGTGCACTGTAATTACTCACCTCAGGATTCCAAGCCTCTGACCTGCTCTTCTAGTCACGTTATTTGTATGGCTACCCATGGTAACCTCCATGATGTTGATGGTGGGGGATTCAGTGATTGTAATGCTATTGAATGTCAAGGGGAGATGGTTAGATTCTCTCTTGTTGGAGATATTCATTGCCTGGCACTTGTGTGGTGCGAATGTTACTTGCCACTTATCATCCCAAGCCTGTGAGACTGAAATAGCTCAGTTGGGAGTGTGTTAGACTGAAGATCCCTGGTTCAATCTGGGGTTTTGGCAGTTCTCCTTTATTCTGCATCACCCTTTGGTTTTGACTCTTCAGCTGCACAATTTACACTGAAATTATTTACCCAACTCTGAAGGTTGGATTGGAATAGAGAGATATCAAGGATGGGAAATATTTACATTGTCTGCTTTAGCTTATTCTCTATCTCCCTGTGTCCTTTTCCCCAGTTTTTGAATCTTTCGGGGCCGGGTGAACATTTGATTTGCTGCATTTGTCCCAAACTGAAGCCTTTTCCACATCTCTGGGTGGTCAGACTCGCTCTGTCTGTTTTTGTTGCTCGTGACCATTAACGAGAACAGGCCACGAGTTCAACGTTTATCAGCAAACGGAAGATAATTGGAAAGAATTCTGTGTTACTCCAGACCAGTGACAAAGATACAATGGATGTTATTCAAAATAAATTCCCTTTGACATTTTATGTAAACTTGTTTGCATCCAAAAGTTGGATTTTAAGTGTAACAAAAATGTGTCAAATTATTGACTGACCATGTGACAGCGCACATGGGGATCAAATCCACAGCCTTGTTGTTATCAACACTGCGTCCTAACCAACTGAACTAAGCGGCATTTAGACAGAGCCAGGTATGGGTTTGAGCCGCACGCTGGGCGGTTTGTGTTTTATTTCTCACACTGGGTGACAGAGCGATTGTACAAACAATGGACACATCACATCACTGAAACATTGTTCTGATATAAAACAGTGTGAAATAAGAACTGAGCATGGAAATGGAACGGAACCAGAAATCAGGACTTTAATCTATTAAAGTTGATCTTGAAATTCAACCATTCACTGAACATTCCAATAGATCGAACTCTCTTCTGATATAAAATCCAGGAACTTGAGCTGCTGTAAAACACAACTGAGCCTAACGTGATTTGAACACGCAACCTTCTGATCTGGAGTCAGATGCGCTACCGTTGTGCCACAAGCTCACATATAAAGCAAAGTGTTCCATGCCTGACAGATTTACTTCTTGTTTAGATTCAGTGATTGAAATTAATTCAATCCTCATCTGACCTCCACTCTGTGAAGGCCTGCAATCCGACCTGAACCCGACGGCCTGTGTCGGGTTCGGTTCATGTCGGGTCGCTCTTCCGGTTCTGGCTTTCGGGCTCGGATCAGGTTGGGTCAGGTTCAGGTCAGGCTGGGTCCAGGTTTGTCTGAGTCCGTGTCGGACACACACAGTAAGTATTACATTTAACTTTGCTGGGAAGTTGAGTTTAATAAGTGTCAAAAGTTGAAAAGCCAACCAAAGCTGGGAGTCCGGGTCATTTAGGAGGGAAACTCTGAGTCTGCGCAGTGAGCAAGTGAGCATCTCTATGACGTCATTGCGCTCATGCTGCAGCTTCCTGTAGATTCGGAATCGGGAGGTAGATAAAGTGAACATTCCGGTGGTCGTGTAAAGCTCGGGTTAGTTTGGGCGTGGGAATAAATGGAGATACTCGGGCCGGGTCAGGCTCGGGTCCAATGTGGTTCTGTCAGGTTTGTGTCGGGTTTTTTTTCCTGACCTGAGCAGGCCTTTACTGCTCTGTCAGTTCAGTGCCTTATTTAAACTATTACTTGGAGTTCTGTTTTACAGGGTCTCGGCTGTTTAAGTGTTTCCCAGACCCACTACTCTGATTAATCAGACATTTTGCTGCTAACTGCTGCTGCTACAATTGAAATGTAAAAAAGAATTTCCAGTGACCTGCAACCAATGGACAAATACATTTCAGAAAGATAAAGTTCATTCGCCAATCCACAAATGTGTCTTTCTGCTTATATTTATAAACAACTCCTTCTCTCCACTATGGGAACTATACAATCACGACAGTTATTTGAAAGTTAGTATAAGATGTTCCAGTTCATCAATTTTAAAACTGCAGCAGGTATTTTCCAGAAAACTTCTCTGTTGGAACCTCAGTCCCATTTAGATTGAAAGTGGACAATTAATGTATTCACTTGTTCATTGTGGACAGGTGTCTGACTTCGAATAAATCTCATTAACTTTCAATGAGGTGGCAGTATTTCTGTGCTCCCATTTTACACAGTCTGTCCTGTTCATGCACCATGTTTTTATTCTCCTCTCCCATTCTCCACAGGATACAGATTACAAGCATCATCAATCTAGCTGTTGAAAAGCATTGGAAGAATCTGGTCACACAGGTATTGAAACATTCATTTTCTGCCATTTTCCAAGTTGGTTGCTTTAAACACAGTACAATGTGTAATCTTCTTGAAAAGAGATTCTCTTCAATATCCAATACAAACTGAATTACATACCTGACAGACAAACACAGGAGAACAGGTGACTAGTGAACACAAACCTCATGGTGCTCATTTTCAGATTTATTGCAGTCATCCGACAAAACAAGTGAAAGAATATTCCAGTGAAATGATTTGGAAAGTAGGTGTGACTTTTGTTGGTGCCTTTCTTTGCTCTGTTGGTGAAACTTTCTTGCACCTGACTCCTGTTTATGTCTCTGTTTCCTCTATTGAATGAGGAAGGAGGTATTTGATCAGAAATCAACTGGATTGTGTACCTTTGAGAGGGGATTTCTGCACCATCAGGGCTGGAAACAGGAGTGAGTGAAAGACAATGTGTGGAGTTTGATTTTGTACAGAGGGAGAGCAAATCTAACAGGACTGTGAGATATTGGCCTGGATTTTACAGCCCCAATAGCGGTGAACTCTGAGACTTTCACTGCTATTGAGGGTCTGAACAGCACTGCAACTGCTGGTACATGCACACACTAACACCAGCATCTGGAAGTTGTGGTGGTGAGAAATGTGCTTAGAAGGAGCCTCTGATCATAATCGCACCAGCCCACTCTTTAAAGTGACAGGGACCTGTAGTTCAGCAATTTGGGCTCATTGCCCACAATGTACCCTGATTTTTACCTTGGTTGGATTAAAGCTGGTACCAACAGGCTCAGGGCTGCTCGGGAAGGACTTTTCTGTTGACACAACAGCTCCACTATTCCAGGAAGACACCGGCAGCAGCAGTTGTCAACTTTCAGAGGGAGTTCAGACATTTTAAATGTTGTATCTTATTTCTTAATTGGATGTAACTTTTTAGCATAGCCTGATCAGAGTTCTTAAATTTACATCTGACTTTTTATTAACAAGATTGAAGTGACTTTTAAAAACTACATCTTATCCTTTAAAATCCTGCTTCCATGTAGTTGACATTGGAAGATGACTTCAGAATAGCTTAGACTATCTTTCTAACAGGTACTGCAACAGCTTAAGACCTACTTTTCTGCAAAAGCTGGTGAATTACCTTCCGGGAGCGGAGAGGAGCGGAGCGGAGCAGACCTATATGGACCGATATGAGGAGAATGTTGAGAGCGGAGCCTATAAATCCAATCCGAGGATCGAGGCCCAGTCTCTTACCTTCCAGGAGTGGAGTGGAGATATTCCAGTGTGCTGGAGTTTTGAAAAAAAAAGAAGCCAACTGTGATGTCAGAGGAGAGCTGCAAGGTGATTGGTTGGTGAGTCACTGCTGTTAGTGTATTTAAATATCTTAAAGAAAAGGGCAAAGTTTTTTACTTGAAAAAAAAACCTCTGCTGATAAGATGAGTACTACTAAAGTGTTTTTTTTATTCAGTGTAGCTTATGAAGGACTTTAGATTGTAGTGGGTAGAACAAGGCCCCTAGTGTCATTAGTATTTTTTTATTAAGGGAGTAACTAATTAATCTAAGGGTAAGTCATGGCAGGAGAGCTCAGCCCCGTGATATGCTCCTCCTGCGCTATGTGGTGATTCAGGAACCCTCCCAGTCTCCATGACGACCATGTGTGCAGGAAGTGTATCCAGCTGCAGCTACTGGCTACTCGCATTATGGAGCTGGAACTGCGGGTGGTTTCACTGTGGAGCATCCACGAAGCTGAGGGTGTCATGGATAGCATGTTTAGTGAGGTGGTCGCACCGCAGGTAATGGATGCACAGGCAGAAAAGGGATGGGCGACCACCAGATGGAATAGTAGGAGCAGGCAGGTAGTGCAGGAGTCCCCTGTGGCCATCCCCCTCTCAAACAGATACACCGCCTTGGTTCCTGTTGGGGGGAAGACCTCCCAGGGGAAAAGAGCAACAGCGCGGTCCGTGGCACCACGGAGGGCTCTGCTGCACAGCAGGGGATGAAAAGGGGAGGAAGAGCTATTGTGATAGGGGATTCTATCATAAGGGGTGCAGATAGGCGTTTCTGTGGCCGCAAACGAGACTCCAGGATGGTATGTTGCCTCCCTAATACTCGGGTCAAGGATGTTTCGGAGCAGCTGCCGGAAATTCTGAAAGGGGAGGGTGTGCAGCCAGAAATCGTGGTCCATGTTGGTACGAACGACATAGGCAGGAAGAGAGATGAGGTTCTGCAAAGTGAATATGGGGAGTTAGGCAGAATGTTAAAGAGCAGGACCTCTAGGGTTGTAATCTCAGGATTACTCCCTGTTGCTAGTGCGGGTAGGAATAGGAGGATTCGGCAAATGAATGCATTGCTGAAGACTGGCGAAGGCGGGAGGGCTTCAGGTACTTGGATCATTGGGATCTCTTCTGGTGCAGAGGTGACCTGTACAAGAGGGACGGGTTGCATCTGAACTGGAAGGGGACCAATATCCTTGTAGGGAGATTTTATAGTAATACACTGGAGGGTTTAAACTAGTCTTGCAGCGGGGGTGGGACCCAAAGTAGTAGTCTCTCCGATGAGATAGTTGAGGCAAATGGAGAGGTTAAAGCAAGCAAGTGCAGTAGGCAGGCCAGGCAGGGGCAGGACAGGGAGCGTGGAAGGTCTGGTGGGCTAAACTGCATTTACTTTAATGCAAGTATCCTTACAGGTAAGGCAGATGAACTCAGAGCATGGATCGGTACATGGGATTGTGGTATTGTAGCTATTACGGAAACGTGGTTGAGGGATGGGCAGGACTGGCAGCTCAATGTTCCGCGGTACTGATCCTTCCGGCGTGACAGAGGTGGAGGTAAGAGAGGAGGGGGAGTTGCACTATTGATTAGGGAGGACATCACGGCAGTACTTAGAGAGGATATCCCGGGGTGAATGTCCAGTGAGGCCATAATGGTAGAACTTAAAAATAATAAAAGGGTGATCCCTTTGATGGGATTATACCATAGGCCCCCCAATAGTCAGAGGGAAGTGGAGGAGCATATATGTAGGAAAATCACAGATAGGTATAGGAATTATAGGGTTGTAATAGTAGGTGATTTTAACTTCCCTAATATTGACTGGGACTGCCTTAGTGCTAAGGGATCAGATGGGGAAGAATTTGTTAAGTGAGTCCAGGATAGTTTTCTGAAGCAGTACGTGGATGGCCCGACTAGAGAAGGGGCTACACTCGATCTCCTCTTAGGAAATGAGGATGGGCAGGTGATTGATATGGCAGTGGGGGAGCACTTTGGGACCAGTGACCATAACTCTATTAGCTTCAAGATAGCTATGAAAAAGAATAGGACTGGTCCTCAGGTTGAAGTCCTAAATTGGGGGAAGGCTAATTTCCATGGCATCAGACAGGAACTCTCAAAAGTTGAATGGGAGAGGCTGTTTACAGGTAAAGGGACGTCTGGCAAGTGGGAGGCTTTTAAAAGTGAGATAGGAAGAGTTCAGGGCCAGCATGTTCCTGTTTGATGGAAGGGCAAGGCTGGCAAGTTTAGGGAACCTTGGTTGACGAGGGATATTGAGGGTCTGGTCAGGACAAATAAGGAGGCATACGTCAGGTATAGGCAGCTGGGATCGAGCGAGTCCCTCGAGAAGTATAGGGGATATAGGAGTATACTTAAGAAGGAAATTAGGAGGGCGAAAAGGGGCCATGAGATTTCCCTGGCAGATAAGATAATGGAGAATCCTAAAAGATTCTATAAGTGTATTAAGAGTAAAAGGGTGGCTAGGGAGAGTGCAGGTCCCCTTAAGGATCAGTGTGGCAATCTATGTGTGAAGCCACGCGAAATGGGCGAGGTCTTAAATGAATATTTCTCGTCTGTATTTACCGTGGAGAAGGTCATGGAAGCTAGTGAGTTCAAGGGAGGGAACAGCGATATCCTGCAGCATATCAACATTACAAAGGAGGAGGTGTTGGAGGTTTTGAAGCGCATTAAGGTGGATAAATCCCCAGGGCCTGATCAGATGTATCCTAGGATGCTATGGGAAGCAAGGGAGGAGATTGCTGGGGCGCTGGCAGAGATTTTTGTATCATCGTTAGCCACGGGTGAAGTACCGGAAGACTGGAGGATAGCTAATTTGTTAATTAATAAATTAAATAACAAATCATGTCGCCTCTTTCTCTTCTAAACTCTGGCGGAGACAAGCCTAGCTTGTCCAATCTTTCCTCGTAAGACAGCCCACCCATTCCATGTATTAGTCTCGTAAACTTTCTCTGTACTACCTCCAATGCATTTACATCCTCTCGCAAATAAGGAGACCAGTACAGTACTCAGTACTGCAGAAGAGGTCTCACCAATGTCCTGTATAGGTGAAGCATAACCTCCCTACTATTGTATTCAATTCCCATGGTGATAAATGATAACATTCGATTAGCTTTCCTAATTACGTGCTGGACCTGCATACTAACCTTTTACAATTCATGCCCTCGGACACCCAGATCCCTCTGCATCTCAGAGCTCTGCAATCTCTCACCATTTAGATAATATGCTTTTTTATTCTTCCTGCCATAGTGGACAATTTCCGACTTTCCCACATTATACTCCATTTGCCAGGTCTTTGCCCAATCACTTAACCTATCTATATCCCTTTGTAGCCCCCTTATGTCCTCTTCACAACCTACTTTCCTACCTATCTTTGTGATCAGCAAATTCAGCAACAATACCTTCGGTCCCTTCATCTAAGTCATTTATATAAATTGTAAAAAGTTGAGGCCCCAGCACAGATCCCTGTGGCACACCACTCGTTACTTCTTGCCAACCAGAAAATGACCCATTTATGCTGACTCTCTGTTTCCTGTCAGCTAGCCAATCTTCTATCCATGCCAATATGTTACACCCGACACCATGAGCTTTTATTTTCTGCAATAACCTTTGATATGGCACCTTATCCTTCTGGAAATCGAAATACAATACATCCACTGGTTCCCCTTTATCCACAGCACATGTAACTCCCTCAAAGAACTCCAATAAATTGGTTAAACATGATTTCCCTTTCAAAAAACCATGTTGACTCTGCCTGATTACCTTAATGTTTTCTAAATGCCTTGCTATAACATCCTCTGTAATAGCTCCAAACATTTTCCCTCAGACAAATGTTAAGCTAACTGGCCTGTCGTTTCCTGCTTTCTGTCTCCCTCCCTTTTTGAATAAATGAGTTACATTCACTCTTTTCCAATCTAACGGAACCTTCTCGAATCTAGGGAATTTTGGAATATTAAAACCAGCGCATCAACTATCTCACTAGCCAATTCAGGACCTGGCGACTTGTCAACCCGCAGCTCCAACAATTTGTTTAGTACCACTTCCCTGGTGATTGTAATTTTCTTGAGTTCCTCCATCCCTTCAATTTCCTGATATACGGCTAATACTGGGATGTTATTTGTATACTCAATAGTGAAGACCGATGCAAAGTATCTGTTCAATTCATCTGCCATCTCTTAATTATCCATTATTAATTCCCCAGGCACACTTTCAATTGGACCAACAGTCGCTTTGTTAACTCTTTTCTTTTTAAAATATCTGTGGAAACTCTTACTAGTTGTCTTGAAATTTCTTGCGAGCTTTCTCTCATACTCTAATTTTACCTTCCTTATCAATCTTTTAGTCATTCTTTGCAGTTTTTTTTATATTCTGTCCAATCTTCTGACCTGCCTCCCACCTTTGCACAATTATAGGCTTTTTCTTTAAGTTTGATAGTATCTTTAACTGTTTTCGTGAACCATGGATGGTGAGTCCCACCTTTGGAACTTTTCTTTCTCGTTGAAATGTATCTATTCTGTGTATTCTGAAATATCCCCTTAAATGTCTGCCACTGCATCTCTATTGACTTATCCCTTAACCTAATTTGCCAGTTCACTTTAGTTAGCTCTGCTTTCATGACCTTATAATTGCCCTTATTTAAATTTAAAATACTAGTCTGGGACCCACTCTCCTCTCCCTCAAACTGAATGTAAAATTCAATCATATTATAATCGCTACTACCTAGGGGCACCTTAACTATGAGGTCATTAATTAATCCTATCTCGTTGCACAATGCCAGGTCTAGTATAGCCTGCTCTCTGGTTGGCTCCAGAATGTATTGTTCCAAGAAATTATCCCCAAAACATTCTATGTATTCCTCATCTAGGCTACCTCTGCCCATCTGAATTTTCCAATCTATATGTAGATTAAAACCCCCCATAATTATCACAGTACCTTTCTGACAAGCTGCCATTATTTCTTCCTTTATCTCCCATCCGACAGTGTGGTTAATGTTAGGAGGCCTGTACACCACTCCCACATGTGACTTCTTGCCTTTATGATTTCTCATTTGTACTCAAACTGCTTCTGCATCCTGATCTCCAGAACTCAGGTCATCCCTCTCTATTACGCTAATACCATCATTAATTAACAGAGCTACCCCGCCACCTTTTCCTAGCTTCCTGTCCTTCCAAAATGCCATGTCACCTCCAATATTCTCATCCCAATCTATGTCGCCCTGCAGCCATGTCTCTGTAATGACTATCAGATCGTACTTATTTATTCTATTTGTGCTCCCAGTTCATCTGTTTTGTTTCAAATGCTCCATGCATTCAGATACAGAGCATTTAGTTTTGTCCTTTTATTATTTTTGTCACCTCTAGCCTTATCTGTCGATTTACTCTTAGATTTGTACATTCTGTCCCTTCCTGTCACAGTCTGTTTATCATTTCCCATATTTATACCTTTCTCTCTTGCCTTGTCTCTCCTCCTTGATTCACCATATCTTCCCAAATTTGATCCCTTGCCCCCACTATTCAGTTTAAAACCGTCTCTACGTCCCTCGTTATGTGGCTCGCTCGAACACCGGCACCAGCACGGTTCAGGTGTAGACCATCCCAACGGTACAGCCACCTCTTTCCCCAGTACTGGTGCCAATGCCCCACAAACCAGAACCCACTACTACCACACCAGTCTTTCAGCCGCACATTACTTTCTCTAATCTTATTTGTCCTATGCCAATTTGCACATGGCTCAGGTAATAATCCAGAGATGATTAACTTTGAGGTTCTGCTTCTTAATTTGGTGCCTAGTTCCTCATACTGACTTTGCAGAACCTCTATCCTTGTCCTGCCTATGTCTTTGGTACTGACATGGACCACGACGACTGGATCCTCCCCGTCCCATTGTATGTTTCGCTCCAGCCCTGAGCAGATGTCCTGAATCCTGGCACCGGCAGGCAACACAGCCGTCTGGACTCTTGCTTTTGCTGCAGAGAACAGAGTCAATCCACCTTACTATACTGTCCCCTACTACCACTACATTCCTTTTTTCTCCCTCTTTGAGCCACAAACACTTACTGCAGACGTGTTTGCCCTGGATCACACTGGCATCCAGGAACTCCCACATGCTGCAGCTGTGACACATCACTTGTCCTGTCATCCTTAACGTGTTTCAATTAACTACTTAAATATTTTATTCAATTATTCATTTCATTGCATATTTTATTAAACTTACCACTAGTTTGTTTACTATTTTAAACGTTAGGCCTAAAATGGATCTTAATCACTTACCAGATGCGCATCAAGCAGGTCGGTTCTTCCAAACCAATCAACGACCTGCTTGCCTGTGATGTCACAGCTTACCAGATCCTCACCAAACAGCTCCTTCCACTGCACCGAAGAAAGAACCAAATCCTGTATCCTCACCCCAGCGGCTCTCTGTTGCCCTGCTCTCACTCTCCATTGTGACGTCACTCCTCGATTTTTTTTTTCCCCTGCTCTGCTCCTCTCTCTCTCGCTCTGTCACCGAGTCTGTGCTTTTGGCACATTTCTTCATTTGTTGTTCCGTTGTGCTCCTCTGTTTCTGGTCCAAAATCTGACTCTGGTGGGACTTAAACCCACAACCTTTGAATATCATCTTAATTATTATTTAGAAGTCCAACACGCTATCCATTGCGCCACAGAGCCTCACACATTTGTTTGGACATCACTAAGGCCTTTGATCTTGTCAGCAGAGACGGCCTCTTCAAACTGCAATGGAACATAGGCTGCCCTCCTGACCTCTTGGGCATCATCTCTTCTTTCCACGAGAACATGCACAGTTCCATCAGTTACAATGGAGCAACATCAGACGCTTTCAAGATCAGCAGTGGGGTAAAGCAGGGCTGCGCGCTGGCGCCAACTCTCTTCGGAACACAGGAACATAGGAGTCAGCTATTCAGCCCGTCGAGCCTGCTCTGTCATTCAATTCGATCATTGCTGACCACCTACCTCAAAGCCCCTTTCCCATGCTATCCCCATATCCCTTGATCTCATGAGTATCAAGATTTCTATCAATTTCTGTCTTGAACATGCTCAATGATTGAGCTGCCACAGCCCTCTGGGTCACAGTATTCCAATGATTCACCACCGTCTGAGTGAAGAAATGCCACCCATCTCAGTTTTAAATGGCCTACTCCTTATTCTGAGACGATGTCCTTTGGTTTTAGACTCACCAACCAGGGCAAACATCCTGTCTACATGCACACTGTCACGCCCTGTAAGAATTTTGTCAGTTTCAATCAGATCACCTCTCATTCTTCGAAACTTTAAGGAATACAGGCCCAGTTTCCTCATAAGACAATCCCACCATCCCAGGGATTAGTCTGGTGACATAAAAACAAGAAATACTGGAACCACTCAGCAGGTCTGGCAGCATCTGTGAAAAGAGAAGCAGCGTTAACGTTTCAGGTCAGTGACCCATCTTCGGAACTGACATATATTAGAAAAGTCACAGGTTATAAGCAAGTGGGGTGGGGGTGGGGCAGGAGATAACAAAGGAGAAGGTGTAGATTGGACAAGGCCACATAGCTGACCAAAAGTTCATGCAGCAAAGGCAAACAATATGTTAATGGTGTGTTGAAAGACAAAGCATTCGTACAGATTAGGTGTTAATGGACTGAATATTGAACAGCAGGAAGTACAAACCTGAAAAAAAACAGTAGGTAAGCAAACTGAACAAACTGAGGTGAAATGAAATAAATGCAAAAAAAAGATTAGTCTGTTGACCCTCTGTTTCACCCCCTCTCTGGCAAGTGTATCCTTCATAAGATGAGACTAAACTGTACACAATACTCCAGTGCGGATTCACCAAGGCTCTATACAATTGCAGCAAGACATCTTTACTCCTGTACTCATGACCCCTCGTGTGGGTACAACATACCATTTGCCTTCCTAATTGATTGCTGCACCTGCACAAGAGCTTTTAGTGTCTCAGGAACAAGGACACCCAGGTCCCTTTGGACATCGACACTTCCCAACCTCTCACCATTTAAGAAATACTCTGTCTTTCTGTTTATTCTACCAAAGTGAATAACTTCACACTTATTCACATTATATTCCATGTTCTTGCCCATTCACTTAGCCTCTCCAGGTCCCCTGGAAGCCTCTCTGCATCCTCCTCACAACTCACACTTCACCGAGCTTTGTGTCATCTGCAAACTTGGAAATATTACATTTAATCCCCACATCCAAATCATTTATATAGGTTGTTAACAGCTGTGGCTCCAACACTGATCCTTGCA